>NC_045449.1:8379283-8475708 GCF_002776525.5 Piliocolobus tephrosceles
TAACAGAAAACAGACTAGGACACTCGCCAAATAACTTCCCTAAAATACCACTTTCAATGTGCTGTTCGCCTGCTAATTTCTGACCATAAACCTCATCCCTGGAATGCTCCCTGCACAGCATCTACACCTGTAATACCTTCCACAACACTGCCAGCCTACTTTGTGGCCTTTGCCTTTTTCTGAATTCACCCAGCATCACTTAGAGTCGTACCTAAGAACCAATGAACTCACCACTATGTTGTGTTCTGTTCTCTTGCTTCAAGATCAGGTTCTTGAGGACCAAGGCCATGGTATATACTATCTCATATCCCCATGGCACCCCCAGTCTGCATTTCTAGGCCATAACTGAGGATTTAATAAATTCTTTTCTTTTTTTTTGAGATGGGGTCTCACTCTGTCACTCAGGCTGGAATGAAGTGGTATGACCATATCACTGTAGCCTCCAACTCAGGGCCTCAAAGGATCTTCCTGCCTCAGCCTCCTGAGTAGCTGGTACTACATGGACATGACACCATGCCTGGCTAATTTTAAAACTTTCTTGTAGAGATGTAGTCTTACTGTGTTGCCCAGGCTGGTCTCAAACTCCTGGTCTTAAGTGATCCTCTCACCTCAGCTTTCCAAAGCACTGGGATTACAGGTATGAGCCGCCACACCTGGTCCAATAAATTGCTATCTGGATCTTATTCTACTACAATATTTACACTTAAGGCCTGGAAAATAATTAAAAACGTAAACATCAAACCCCTTCTACTTCCCTTATTTTTTTGGGGGAACAGGGTCTCACCTTGTCACCTAGACTGGAGTGCAGTGGTGCAATTTCGGCTCACTGCAACCTCTGCCTCCTGTGTTTAAGTGATTCTCGTGTCTCAGCCTCCCGAGTAGCTGGGACTACAGGCACATGCCACCACATCCAGCTAATTTTTTGTATTTTTAGCAGAGATGAGGTTTCACCATGTTGGCCAGGCTGGTCTCGAACTCCTGACCTCAAGTGATCCGCCTGCCCCAGCCTCCCAAAGTGCTGGGATTACAGGTGGGAGCCATTGCACCTGGCCTTCTACCTCACCTATTTTTGCTTGGAGTTAGTTATTAGGGTTGAAATGTTTAATTACTCCATCATTTTCACCTTTAGAGTACAATTATTGTGTGAGAGTAAAAAATACATGAAAAAATAGTAAAGTATTTTGTCCTAGAGGATAAAGCAAAAGAAATGCAATTAAGTAACATTAAGAATTAATATTTGTAAGACTCATTTAAAGGTCACAAAACCATTAGATTTAAAAACACTCTAAAAACATTTTAAAAAATAAGACAGGTAATTTTCCATTTGGAAGACTTTCGGCACAATTATTCCTATAAAGATATTGACCTAGCAAATTTTATGGGTTCTCGTCCATCCTAAAATAAAACTGCAGATACGTAATCATTATATTCTTAAAATGTGGGACTTCCAGTGTCATATGGACACATACAATGAGCATGTCAAAAAACATACCATATAGTCATCAACAGTACCAATGTGAAATACTCCCTTCCCTTATTTACATAAATACCCAAACAATTCTTTGGGCAACAAAGCAGTGATGAAATGTAACGAAATGTGTTCATGTGCTTGTGTATGCACAAGTTACCTGGAAGTCACTACAAGCATGCCACCTCTAAATGACCCTGTAGGGTACAAAGAAGCAACTATCCTCACAACTATAGGTAATTTAAGATTTTTGCTATAAATGTGCCTTGAAAGGTAAAATGATTTCTTATGTATTATAAAAGCCAAATGAAAATTATCCATTGCTTTCCTTAAACTCAAATTTCTAATGTGCTGGAACTACATCTCTAATATGGGTGAATGTCTTCTAGGTTCTTCCTCTTCCCGATGTGCCACTGCTCCTCCTGACTATGGGTTCTGTGCCATCCACGATCTCTAGCCACGAGACCTCCAACACCTTCAAACATGAAGAATACAAGTGGCAACCAGAGACTGAGCAGCAAGAACCAGAAGCCTGCTGTACCTCCTAGGAGAAAACTGAGTTATTCAAACATACCTACTTAACTAGTGTTAGAGCTTTCTCTACACTACAGATGTCAGTGCTTAATCATGTTTTAGTTTTTCTTATATTTTGGCAGATAGCAAAATAAAATAAATGAAGCTGATACCTTGTTGAGCAAAAGCTAAATAAGGAGTACAGAACCAGATTGTCAATACTTGCTTGAGATCACATGGAGTCGAGTTCCAAAAGTGAATGAGTTATACACTCAAAGCTTGAACGTGAATGAGTTCTATGTATTTTTACAGAACATTAAACCACCAAGAAAAGAGTTTCTGATGCTTTCTAAGATTACCACTAAAAATACATCTCACAAGACTTCCCTGAGAACAAAAACTTCACATAAAAAAAAAAAAAATCTGGCAAAATAAAAACCTCTTTGTACTGTAAAAGGCCAAACCTCAGTTATCTGCAAAATGGATTTACACGACACGTCTTATTCTCAGCTAAATAAACTGTCAGGTGGAGCTCCACATCCTTTGAGAGGTACACGCAAATGCCAGCACACAGGGCCGTCTGCAGTCTGTGCGGGCCCGAGTGCACTATCCAGTATACCCAAGCGAGCAAGGACAGGAATCAAGCTGCGAGGAGAGCTAAAGAAGGGTTTTACTGGCATGCTACTAACTTTTAAATTCTGTAGATATTTTATCAGAGTATCACCTTTCTGGAAAATTTAGATCAGAAAAGTATTTCACCACTGAATAGCTTGGGTAATTTCTGTCTCGGGTTATGCCGCTTAAGGTCACTGCTTGAATGGAAAATGAAAGACAATGAGCAAGAGAGCGCTCTTACAGGCCTCTCTATCAGGTCGATGCACGGCTGCAGGTCCAGTCCGAAATCGATGAAGTTCCACTCGATGCCTTCGCGCTGGTATTCCTCTTGTTCCAGGATAAACATGGTGTGGTTGAACAATTGCTGCAGCTTCTCGTTGGTGTAGTTGATGCAAAGCTGTTCAAAGGAGTTCAGCTACAAATGTCAAAGAGTAATTTTCCAGACATGGGGAGGCAGAGGGAAAATGGGAATAATTAGTCAGGTAGTTATAAAACATGTTTTCATTAAAAATTACTAATTAGGTATGAAGTACATGATTGCTTCTAGCTAATGACAGTGACTAAACCAGGTGGGGTGGAGGGTCTCCCAATCCCTCTCTTACACACAGCCTTTTTGAAAAGGTAAAGAGAAAGAATATACTGTCTATGGCCGCATTACAGAAATGCTAAAATGAAAAGATAATAAACTTAATATGCTAACTGAATGCTCTGCAAGTAAAACAATTCAGTTCTTATTAGTGAATGGTTAAGGACTATAAATAAATAAATGAGACAGTAAGAAAAAGAAGAAAAACAAAGGCTTGGAAAAACCAGAGGCAAAGGGAGGTGAGCGAGGTGGTGGGCGCGCATCTAAGCTGGGGTGGAGAATGCGTCTGGTTCTGTCCCACTCCACTGTCACTCAGGCTGTGGGCTCCAAGGTAAGGTAGGAAAGGAATCTTCTTTACTGCACAAAATTGTTGTTGGGAGCTCAGCAGGGCCTGGCACACGGAATGCGCTTGGTATGAGGCTCTGCATTACTTCCCTAAGCATTCCCTTCCCTTATCAAATATTTGACCTTTGCAATATCAAAAGTGATATTGCACTGCCCTCATAAAGTGAATTTGGGCGTTTTTCATGTTATTGTCATTTCTGTTCCTTCTCTGTGAACTCCGCCCATTTTTTAAGAGAAAAATTGATTGGGTGAATGGATAGATGGGTGAATTAATATAATTTTCTTAATCCTATACACTAGAACTGCTCAACCTCTTTCCTGCTTCTATACTGTTCACACAAGCTGCATGTGCCCATAAATAACCTCTTTCATTATAAAAAGTGATTTTCAATTAAAGAAGATTTAATCCATCTCAAAGGAGTTGATTTAGAGTCTGAAAAAGCCACTCCAATCTTTCCCATTCTCCAGGAGCTGTTAAAATCACTATTTCAGAATGAGGTCACGTAAGGAGGGCAGGGGCAGTGCTTGCCTTGCTCAACACTGTATTTCTAGCACACAGGACAAGCCCCGTATTTACAGACTGCTGGATTCTGCTTATTCCTGTTCACGTAGGTGAACTTTGCTTTGCCTCAGGATGATGACATCCTATTGCTCTGTTTAGCCTGGGCTATGACAAAGAATGGTGGTTTTTTTTTTTTTTTTTTTTTAAGGAGTCTCACTCTGTTGCCCAGGCTGGAGTGCAGTGGCACAATCTTGGCTCACCACAACCTCCGCCTCTGGGGTTCAAGCAATTCTCTGCCTCAGCCTCCGGAGTAGCTGAGATTACAGGCGTCTGCCACCATGCCCAGCTAATTTTCGCATTTTTAGTAGAGACGGGGTTTCACCATCTTGGACAGGCTGGTCTTGAACTCCTGACCTCATGATCCACCCGCCTCGGCCTCCCAAAGTGCTGGGTGGCGTGGTGAGCCACCACGCCTGGCCAAGAATGGTGTTTTAAAAAATGAATTTCTACTTGTCTTCCATATTTAAACTACCAATTATAATTTTAATTGATTTTTATTTATTTATTTATTTATTTATTTTTTTTTTTTTTGAGACGGAGTCTCGCTCTGTCGCCCGGACTGGAGTGCAGTAGCCAGATCTCAGCTCACTGCAAGCTCCGCCTCCCGGGTTTACGCCATTCTCCTGCCTCAGCCTCCGGAGTAGCTAGGACTACAGGCGCCCGCCACCTCGCCCGGCTAGTTTTTTGTATTTTTTAGTAGAGACGGGGTTTCACCATGTTAGCCAGGATGGTCTCGATCTCCCAACCTCGTGATCCGCCTGTCTCGGCCTCCCAAAATGCTGGGATTATAGGCTTGAGCCACCGCGCCCGGCCTTAATTGATTTTTAAATCAATAATGCATGGTATAAAATTCAGAATGTGCAATTCAACACAGAATTGCACCAGTCGGTTTCACTTCAATGAAACTTATTTGTTCTCCCTATAATCAACCAGTATCTCCCATTTTTGTGACTCTTCCAGAAATATTCTATGCACTCAGAAATGTGCGTATGTGTGTGAACCTTGCTTTTTTTTTTTAACTTAACAATGTATCTTGTTACGTTGTGGGATCTTTCCTTAGGGTATAAAGCCAGCCCATTCTTTATAATGGATGCATAGTATTCCATTGTATGGAGCTAACATAACAATTTGAACCAATTTCCTAAAATAACACTCACTGAACAACTTAGCATTTTTACCATCTACATAAATGTAACATTTTCCCATCTAGAACAGGGTATGTCTCTTTACTTGTTCAAGTCTTCTTTTCTTTTTTGTAGCAGCACTGTAATGTTGCCTTCATTTAAATCTTGCCCATTTCTTTTAAAATTTATTTTTAGGTGTTTTGTCTGTTTTTGTTGCAGTTGGAAATGAGGATCTTTTTTTTCACTATATCTTCTGATATTTATGTAGAGAAAAGTGACAGATTTTTTTAATGCAATTTGTACCCAGCCACTTTTCGTGATTTCTCAATTTATTTACAAATCAATACACATTAAAGCAATCTCTCAGAGTGGCAGTGGCAGGTTCAGTATTTATGAGGATAGACTTATAATTTTAAAGGGGTTCATTTTAAAATAAGACAATTCAATACCCAATAGTGATTAAAGTTAACACACGGATGATCACAAAAAGCATTTCATATTTGTGCCTTACTATATTCACATGGTTCACATCTATATTTATGGAAATAAAGATATAAATTTTTAGATGCCCAAAATTTTATGCACTTCCCTGCAAAACTGTAGCAGGTGTGTGACTGTGAACCTTTTCCGCATTGATGATGAGTAAGTGTTTGGACAAATCTAGTCAGATCAACAGTGAAATCTATTGTTAAACCCTGGTTATATCTGCAGTGCACAGATCACTGCCTGTCCAGGCGCCTCCCTCTCACTTTGCTCCTCTCCTGATTCCCCAGCCAAGACCCGTCATCTTGCTCGTGTTCCACTACACTGGCCCCCTTGACGGCCTCTCAACTTGGCCCCACACTTTATTCCATGTCTCCAACTCCTCTCTCCCTCTGGTCAGCTGTATCCAGTCACACTGGCTTTCTAGCAGCTTTGAACATTTGGTAAGTTCTGTCCCATACAAGACCACTGGAATTGCTCTCATTATGCTGGCAAACTGACCGAGGCTGGCAGCGTCTCATCCTTCAAGTAAGCCTAACTGTTGCCGCTGCAGAGGCACCTTCCCTGAACAGCTGTCTCAAGCTGGCCTCCCAGTTCTGTCACAGCAACCTTTCTGCATTCTCACAGACCTGTGGATTCACTGGTTATATGCCATTTATTGTTTGACTCTACGAGAATATCCCCGGTGCCTGGTATGTGCTGGGCACGTGGTGAGCTTTAATATTTGTTAAAAGAACAAACAAAAAGAAGGAAGAGCAAGAGGAAGAGGGGGAAGAATACCTCAAAAATTTCAAATCCGGCAATATCCAGGATTCCAATGAAAGATGCTCCCTGACGTTTGGTCCTGTCCAGAGCTTTATTGATGCGATGAACGAGCCAGCGAAAGAGCCGCTCATAGGTAGCTTTTGCCAATGCTTCTACTGCAAAATCTGCCTGCAATTAAATCACAACAGCCTTTCATTCTGGAAACCATCTCAACAAAGCATAAATAGATGTTTTATGGAATTTAGTGTTACACAGCACTCAAAAAAGCTGAGATGGCAGTCACTACTTAATCATGTCTCAGTTTTACACATCAATAGAAGGCAATATTAGTACAATTAAATGAACACTGGGAATAATGAATTTGGGGGATGGGTAAAGATGCCTAATACAAATACGCTCCTCCCCATGCGCCTGGGTTCTGGGCGGCACTGTCCGCCCTGAGTCAGTTCAGTCAGCTGGCACTTTCTCTCTGCCGTACCACCTAGCACAGGGACAAGGTGGCAGGTGCCCTTCTGCTGGCCAGGTTCCCAAAGTCTGCAGATTTGTCTACTGGATTATCTATCTAGTTGGGGAAAACTGGAAATTATAATTTGACATTTACTGCTTTAAAAAAAATTTTAAATCACCTTGAAAAACTTTTTTTTTTTTTTTTGGATACGGAGTCTCGTTCTGTTGCCCAGGCTGGAGTGCATGGTGCAATCTCGGCTCACTACAACCTCCACCTCCTGGGTTCAAGCAATTCTCCTGTCTCAGCCTCCTGAGCTGCCGGAACTACAGGTGCACACCACCACACCCAGCTAATTTTTGTATTTTTAGGAGAGATGGGGTTTCACCATATTGGTCAGGCTGGTCTCAAACTCCTGACCTCAGGTGATCCACCCACCTCAGCCTCCCAAAGTGCTGGGATTACAGGTGTGAGCCACCATGTCTGGCCCCTTTTACATTTTTTTGAAAATGAAAAAGTAAATATACTAAAAAAAATACTCCGTTAATATCTAAAAACACCCATGTAAGACAGTTTGTATTGAAGGCCAAATGGCCATGGCTTATCATTCAAACAAATCAATAATTAGAATGAACATGAAACCTACTTGTTCTTTGGTCTGGGCTTTTTGCACATAGTCTCGGCCGACCTTGATCCGGGGAGTCAGGATGGCCCGAGTAAACTCCATCACATTCATCCCAAGAAGATGGCAGAGTTTCTGTGCAACTGAAGTGTAAAAAGTCTCCTAAATCCTACATTTTTTACTTATAATCTACTCACAATATATTCAATAAACACTTGAAAAACCTGAGTAATAATTCAATTGTATTAATAAATAAAAGTCTTAAAATCAAAGAAGTTTTAGGTCTAATGAAAAATATCTTCCATCCTTTCAAATTAATACACACTCATTTTTAGGCTACAAGAGACAGCTAGTCAGCATCTGACTGCCTTGCCTATTTTTTCATTTTTTTAGATGCACGTTCTCACTATGTTGGCCAGGATGGAGTGTAGTGGCTATTCACAGGCGTGATCTCATGGGAGTTTTGATCTGCTCCATTTTCAACTTGGGCTGGTTCATTCCTCCTTAGGCAACCTAGTGGTCCTGCTGGGAGGCAACCATACTGATGCTGAACACAGTGTAGACAACCGATATGCATAGCACATGACGGCCTAGAACTCCTGGGCTCAAGCCATCCTCCTACTTCAGCCTCCTGAGTAGCTGGGACTACATGGCCACCATGCCCAGCCTCCCTGCCTTTACAAGAGTGACGTGACCTGATCCTCTTCTATTTATGGGTCATTTAAAAATGTCAAAGCCAAGCTATACTAATATGTGCCTTACTCTGCATTTTAGATGGCTCCATTTTTAGTCTATTTAACCATGGAAAAGCCATACGAGGATGGAGGCCCAGCCGCCAATCAAACTACTTTGATTGAATGACAGATGAATGGTCCTGGAAATCAACAGCCCTAAGAGGAGGTGTCACAGTTTGGCCAGGAAATGATGACCAAGAAGCAGCAGGAGAGGCAGGCCCCTTAGAAGAGCCACACAGAATTAAATTGTTATCAAGCCTCAAATTGGTTACAAAAAAGGATTATTTCAAGGGCAGATAATGTGACTTTATGTCAGCCTTCACCTGCCACAGGGGATTGTGGATGCCTCCATGAGGCAAGATAACTAACTTGTTGGAATAATCAAGTAGTCAAGGCAATATAGAGATCCTCACTTTTCTTTTTCTCTCCAGACCATCTGAAGCAAACTGATATATATATTTAATAAATATGTAATTTAAATACATTTATATTTATACTTTATATTAAATACATATTTAATAAATATATAAAAATATATTTGGGTCACAAACTTTTGTTCCTGACCAATGCAAATTTAAAACCATTTTCAACATTTAAAAATGAGAACATTTCCTTTAAAACCTAGATTTCCATTTTTCTTTGAAAAGTCACTTATATTTGGCAACACTGGACCTATAATCCTGGCAAGGTGCACACTGTCTGGAACTCAGTAGCTGCAGCTCCCTCTCAGGCAAGCGTGTGGCCTCCTGCGGCTGAATTCTCCTCCCTCAATTCCCAAGGCCACCTCCATGCTAAGGCAGAGACTGCTGCTACTTTTCATCCTACGCCCTGTCCCCTGTCCTCATTTAGAGAATCAGGGGGACTCTCGTGTAAGCACACGAGGTTGTCACTCTACTCTTGAGGGTCCCTTCGGAAATGCTTCAGAGGTGCTTTTATGCTTGCATTGTAACACGTTCTTGGAGAGCACAACAAGCCACTGAAATAGAAATAATGTCAGTATTCATCAGTTTACCTGTATTTTCTGGCATGGAAGCTTGATCGGTATTTCTCTCCTTTTTGAAAGAAATATTTCCAAACTGTAGCACTGAAGATACTACTTTAAGCATCGCTTCATATTGATAAAAAGAAAAAAAAATTAATATTGCCTCAAAATGTAGCGGAGACATATTCTCATTTATTTTGTGCTAAAAATTAGCTATACAAAACTTTTCAGTAAGATATGTCTTTTCAGGATTTCATACCATTCATTAGTTTCCCAATCATTTTCTAGTTTAGGTGATTTACCCCAAATGTATAAGTCTTAGGAAAGTGTGAGTATCAGAATCTCAGAGAAATCACACATACACAGAATCTCTTCATGAGAGAAGCCCATGATATGCATTGCTTCCATGGTCTCCTGGAAGTTATCTTTGTCTTGCTGTCCCGGAATAGGAATATAGCCATTGGAGAGAAACCTGTAGTTATTAAATCCTTCGAGAAGCAAATCAGCTAAAAGGAAATATAATGGAAGAAAATTTAATAAATACTCATGAAGACAACTAAGCCACACCTACATTCAAACTGTGCCGTTACAGGAGAACAGTGGTCACCATGCAACCCACTGCCAGCAAAATGTCTTTTTTTTTTCTTTATATATTCATGTAAATACACAAACATACATGTTTTTGTTATCTGTACCAATGAAGGAAAATGATGATGTTAACGATGCAAAAACCTTAACAGGAGTTTTGGGGATGGCAGTTTGTACAATATTCTATTTGAAATCGGTTATCTGGGAAATGACATCAATTTTCCAGATGATAAAACTTTATTGTTTTCAGATTTAAATATTTTAGCCCTCTTTTTTGAAGGAAAGCTTTTAAACCCATATTCTATATTCCTATCTTAGCAAGTAGTTTGCAGCAAACACTATGAAGTGAATATGAAAACTACCATGGACATAAGCTAAAGATACAGCGCTGTGGATCAAGCAAGTCCCAAGCCCAGCAAAGGCTCCGAAACTCTTTCGCCAAGCCTGCTTGCTTGGTGCTTAACTTGCTTTTAGAATGATGATGTGATGTGGTGCAGCAGACTATCATAACAGGTACCCACACTGACTACTTGTACTGTAGGAGCCATTAATTAAAGAGAACTTAACTCTTTTGACAAATGCATTCTTTTTTTTTTGAGACAGAGTCTCGCTCTGTCGCCCAGGCTGGAGTGCAGTGGCCGGATCTCAGCTCACTGCAAGCTCCGCCTCCCGGGTTCACGCCATTCTCCTGCCTCAGCCTCCCCAGTAGCTGGGACTACAGGCGTCCGCCACCTCGCCCGGCTAGTTTTTTGTATTTTTTTAGTAGAGACGGGGTTTCACCGTATTAGCCAGGATGGTCTCGATCTCCTGACCTCGTGATCCGCCCGTCTCGGCCTCCCAAAGTGCTGGAATTACAGGCTTGAGCCACCGCGCCCGGCCGACAAATGCATTCTTGAAAGCCAAAGAATATTTCTCAGGAGTGCTCAAAAGAGCAGGGCTATTTATCCATATGACAGATATGCAAATGTGCTCCCAACTTTCTTTGTGACTGGCTCTCTTGCTCTCCTGCAGAGAATTTCTGCAGGTCACCCTGTCCCCTGATTCTTGTCCACATCACATTTAACTTCTGCAGGGTACTGCCTGCTGCTATCTTTTTCTATTTCTTTCAACACTTGGATCATTTTAAAGAATTTATTCCTATTGCGGTTATTGCCAGTCGGAAAGCCTGAGCATTTTCTTCTCTTCAGTGTTACATATCGCATAATCTTGAATTTTTAGTCTCTCCTTGGCAGTAACTCTATTTTTTTTTGTGGCTTGGTTTTTCCCTTACAGGTCTTTCTCTGATTAATTTGTGGGTTCAAAAGTTTCACAGATGTCTGTGGTTAGCAAAAGCCTAGACACCCGATGAGAAAAATTTTTACTATATATGTGTCTATTTTGATATCTAGATAATATATATAATAATCACGCAGAAACACTAAATTTGAGAATCAGAAGAGATGGGAAAGTTATGCATCTTCTCCTCTCTCTCATATATTTCTAACCCAGCAAAATTCTGACCCAGACCTGAGCTCTCCTTTGTACCTGCCTAACTCTAAACTTCTGGTCCTTGTGATTCATGACATTCAATCAATCAATCAATCAATCAATATCCACCACAGGTTCTTTCTAGTACTAGTGGGAGCAATAACATATATTCAGTTGTAAATCTAGAAATAAAAATATATATTCTACTTAATTTTATTAGATAAATTTCTTTTCCCTTACTTTCATATTTTAAAATGTTGAAAGAGTTGTAAAATACGCATCATTTATCTTCTAATTTAAAAATTTTTTAAAAGAAATAGAAGTACAAAAGATTATATTATCTACAATACCTGCTGCTTAAAATAAAGTACTTACCCCATGGCATGGAAGTTCAATTTCATTTTGCTTTTCATGATTTAACCAGCTGGAAATTTGTTGTTTAGTGTGTAAAAAACTGTTTCCCCAAATTTTTTTTTCTCAAAAAAATATTATAAGAGATATTCCAGTGAATATAAAATAGTAAAAACCTTTGTAACTTACACTTTAGGTGTTCTCCTGCTCCAGATAACAACTGGTAAAAGATATGAAAAGTACGTTCATCTTTTGCTTGACGAACAGCACGAGACTTTTCCAGAAGGTCTGAGCAAAGATGGTTAAGAATTAAATTATTTAATATTATTCTTAAATAAAGGCCCTTACAGTTTCTGTAAATTTAAATCATAAAACATCTTCTTTCTCTGATATCTATAAAGTATCCTGTAAAGAACTATTCTAAATGACTGTCCTCCATCTGTGAAAAAAGAAAATGGATGCAACTTATGTTCCTCACTGATCTTCCAGAATCATTGGTCTGGGAAGGAACTTAAAGATTATACATGCTTCCCTTACTCAGCTCCACTCTACCCCATCCTTCCCCTAACTTGGATTACATTCAAAAGAATACCACACTATACGAGGAACTGTAAGAAGCTATTAAAAATGAAGTGCAGTTGTTTAAGGCGGGAAAAACTCTATAATACCAGATTAACACAGTTTTATAAATAAGGAAGCCATGGTACAAGGAAATTCGTCAAAATAATATAGCTAATAAGTGGTACAGTTAGGAATCAAAAATTTCGCTTGACTCCAAAATGCATGCTGACAGCACCCACAATGCTACCCTATTGAAAGCCTCCTACATGAGGGGTACTCGCCCCTTCACACTCAGCAGCGCACGTAACTTTCCCAAATGCCTTGACAGCTATGACGAGGTTAAGCACTAGTCTTCCCTCTGCTGCTCTGGAGAACCAGTGCGGCCAGTAACCACACCTGCTGCTACCCACCCTGCCTGGGCTTCCCAGGGGGCAGGTGGCACAGTCCCCAGCAGTTCCTGTGTTGTTTCACACCACTGCACGCCCAGCTGGGTATCTTATCTGGGGCTCAGATCCACAGTTCTTGATGCTCCAGGAGTGCGTATGGGTTGACAGTCACACTGGCATCTCAGAGAATGTGTACCACAGTTTTGGAAGATGATTGCCTCTCTTGAGGTAAACCTTCTCTGGGGCCACCAAAGTGAATTAATTCTGTATGTGCCAGATAGCCTGAATTTTAAGTCAGACTATCCCACACATCCTCCACATCTGGTGAAAGACACATTCATATGAATCATGCTCTGACACGCCTGTATGAAGAAAGCTCAACTGCAGAATCATTCTCCTGTCATTTTCAAGTATTTCTAGATTTTGCTGGCTGTGACTCTATTTGGAAGCATAAAATACTGTTCTTAACCAGAAAATCATGGTCTATCCCTCGAAGGATAGAAACAACGTATTTCTGTCACTGGAGATTATTCTAACGAGTACCTGAAAATTGTCATCTATGTATCTTTCTAATTGGCACATTTTCATTCCGAATCATTTCTATTTTCTTACATCTCCAATCAAATGTGTTTTATTTAGGTATGTATGTGCATACACATATATAAATCTTCTTATGGCCATTCTATGCAGGTGACATTTCTTAGGACTATTCTATGTGTTTGACATTTTATTTTTTTTCTCCAGCTTTATTCTACTTAACACGAATTGAGACTACTTTAACTCTGTAATCTTGTAAGGATTATTTCAATAAGTACATGTTCATCCTTCTAATATCAGAAATACATGGTAAAAAGTGGGCTAACAGCAACAGGGGGAGGGCAACTGCATTCATCTGAATGTTCTATACCACACAAACACTGTGGCACTCTCCACTTCCCCAGCCATGTGAATAGGTTATGGCCTGGTTTTACAAACAACAAAACACTTCGGAGTTAACATTCAGTAGTCAAAAGTATTTGAACAAGGCATGCTATCTCTGGGCTCAAGTTTTATCATCTGGATACTGGGAGTGACGTCACAGAGGGTTGCCATGGGGTTGTAAGAAGACTCAATCATTCTTTATTTTGGGTTATACATTTATGAAAAAGGATACATGTTTCAATGTTGGCCCCAACGATATAGCCAGTTACATCAAAGTTGATCCGAATAAATTTGCCCTGAAAATAAATTAAAAAGAGAAAATTGAAAATAAATAAGTACATGCTGGATATGAACACTATAATAAACTAAAAAGACAATAAGCATCCATGAATTAGTTACAATAATGGATCTTATATATTGCCTCAAACAAAAAGAAAAAAGGGGAAAACAGGCTGTGATACATTTAAAAAAGTAGCAGTAGAAAAGGCTACTTTCCTGGACTATTACATAATAAAATTAGAAATTATTAACAAAAGGAAAGCAGTGAGATCCCAGTCATTCAGGAGTTTTTAAAAGCTCTTCTGAATAATCTGAAATATGAGAGATTTTAATAGTTTTAAAGGACCACTCTATCCAGCACTGTAGTGGTAGATTTAAAAATCTGAATAATACAGATGATTTCCTAGAAAAATAGAAATCCATTCAAGAAAAACAAAAACAAAAACAAAACAGAAAATTTAACCCATAAAAATGAAAAATAGTAAAACAGAATTACTTCTTTAAAAATGCTGGATTAGTCTTACGAAACAATTTTACAAATTTCTAAGGAATATTTGATTTCTTTACTATATATAACCGTTTTAGGGAAACAGAAAAATAGTTATTATTTCATCATTCATTTTATAAAGTTGTCATAACACTGAGCACCCAATCTGGTAAAGATATTGCAAGGAAAGGAAAGCAAGCTGGGCGCGGTGGCTCACACCTATAATCTCAGCCCTTTGGGAGGCCGAGGCAGGTAGATCTCCTAAGGTCAGGAGTTCGAGACCAGCCTGGCCAATACGGTGAAACCCCGTCTCTACCAAAAATACAAAAAAAATTAGCTGGGCATGGTGGTGCATGCCTATAATCCCAGCTGCTTGGGAGGCGGAGGCCGGAGAATCACTTGAACCCAGGAGGCAGAGGTTACAGTGAGCTGAGATTGTGCCACTGCACTCCAGCCTGGGTGAGAGAGTGAGACTCCATCTCAAAGCAAAATAAAAGCAAATATGGTATGGTTATATCTTACTTATAAAAATATATATAAGGAGAATCGCTTGAACCCGGGAGGTGGAGGTTGCAGTGAGCTGAGATTGCACCACTGCACTCCAGCCTGGCAAGAGTGAGACTCCGTCTCAAAAAATAAATAAATAAAAATACATATATATAGGGCCATATTAAACATTTTGCAAAACAAACATAATGATCAAGAATGGTTTATTCCAGGACTGCTAAGAAGGGCTGATACCAGTAAACACACCACTATTATTCTTCATATGAACAGTCAAGGGATTGGAGGGCTTCCCTTGAGGAAACTGACAAGCTGTCTCAAGTTTATTGGGAAATGGAAAAGGACTTAGAATAATCACAACAATTCTGAGAAAGAAGACCAGGGCTAGGGGAATCACACTACTTGATTTCAAAAAGCTATAAATTTACTAAGACAGTGTGGTATTGGTGTGAGGACAGAGATACAGATTAGTGAAACAGAAGAGGGTCCAGGAATTGATCATGTATGTAAGTTAATTCATTTCAACAAAGGTGTCAAGGTAATTTAATAGGGAAGGGACAGTCTTTTCAATAAATGGTGCTTGACAAATATGCAAAATGAAAGAAAAAATTAAAGGAACCTAGACTTTTACCTTACACTGCATATAAAACTTCAAGCAGATCACATACCTAAATATATGGGCTAAAACTATAAAACTTCTCAAAGAAAACAGGAGAAAATCTTTATGACCCTAAATTAGACAAGGATTTCCTAGACAGAATGCAAAAAGCGTGAACCATAAAACAAAAAACTGGCAAACTGGATTTCATCAAAATTTAAAACTTTTGCTCTTCAAAAGATACTATGAAGAAAACGAAGAGAAGCCACAAACTGGGAGATGATATTTGCGAAACACATGTGATGAAAGGCTTGTTGCCAGAATATACAAAGAACTCTTATATTTCAATAGCAGGACAAACAACCCGAGAAGAAAACTGGGTAAGTGATTTGAACAGACACTTCATCACAAAAGATATGTGAATGGCCAACAAGTATATGAAAAGATGTACAGTATCATTAGTTACTAGGGAAATCTAAGTAAAAACAGCCACGACGAGACGCCACTCTATAACCACCAGAGTGGCTACACGTTTTAAGAAAGACTAGCAAAGACACAGAACAACTAGAACTATCAGACAACCCTGGCGAGAAGGCAAAACGGTACAGCCAGTTTGCTGGTTTCTCGTGGCGTCAAACACAGATGACTCTGTGACCCAGCAATTCCACCCTTGGGCGGGGTTTCACCCACGAGAAAGGAATGCATGCATCCACATGGACTTGTACATGAATGTCCCCAGCCACTTTATTCTTAATAGCCCCAAACTGGAAACAACCCAAATGCCCAAAAATTGGGTTTATCCAGCTGGCGAATGGATAAAGACATTGTGCTAGATTCACACAATGGAACACTACTGAGCGACGACAAGGAATAAACCAGTGACACACCCAACAACTTGGATGGATCTCAAAAGCATTCTGCCGTGTGAAAGAAACTAGACATAAAGCACTACCTGCTATATGATTCCATTTTCTTGACATGCCAGACATTACTAAAAACTCTAGGGACAGAAACAGATCAGTGGTTTCGGGGCAGAGGCAGGACGAGGGAACTGACGACACAAAGGCAAAAGAAACCTTTCTGGAGTAAGAGAAACATTCTTCCTCTAGATCATGGTGCTCACTGCACTATGTACACATTTTTGTGTTTTATTGTGTGCCAACATTTTAAAAACAATTAAGGGAGAGATCATAGGAACTCCTAGATAAACGCCAATTTTTAAAATATAACTCAACATCCGTTTTACACAGATGAGCATGGCCCCTTGTGCAAGGATGACATTCAGATCCGTGAAGCATTCTATAACATAATAATAATAGTAATAATAATTCAATTCTGTGTATTTACTATAAACATATTAAGTTAAATATGCTTCCCTATTAAAGTGAAAGCTGTTAGATTTATACTCTTCTATTTAAACGGCACCAGGCAGCTTGCCCATCCTTTTACTTACTATTTGAGGGCCCTTCTCACCCTTCCCAAAGTGTTACTTTTCCAGTATATTAATATTTACCTTATATTAAAAAAATGAGTAGTCTGTTTGGGATGCTACCTAAGAAGTTTCTCAGCTACATTCTATTGTATGTAAATTACACCTCAATAGTTGATTTTAAAAAAAGAAAACAGGAATCACTTTCTAAAATGAATAATCCATTATATTTTTGCTCAATATTATGAGCATTCATTAAGAACTTACCCCATTTTCGGCCGGGCGCGGTGGCTCAAGCCTGTAATCCCAGCACTTTGGGAGGCCGAGACGGGCGGATCACGAGGTCAGGAGTTCGAGACCATCCTGGCTAACATGGTGAAACCCCGTCTCTACTAAAAAATACAAAAAACTAGCCGGGCGAGGTGGCAGGCGCCTGTAGTCCCAGCTTACTCGGGAGGCTGAGGCAGGAGAATGGCGTAAATCCGGGAGGCGGAGCTTGCAGTGAGCTGAGATCCGGCCACTGCACTCCAGCCCGGGCGACAGAGCGAGACTCCGTCTCAAAAAAAAAAAAAAAGAACTTACCCCATTTTCCTATAAAAAAAAAAAAAAAAGAAACCCAAACCAAGCTAGCAAACAAGGTGAAAGGGAATGTATGTGGGGAGTGTGGGGGCAGAGCCCTGGGAATATACTGACTTCCTGCTTGAGGAGGAACAAACTGTGATCAAGTCGCAGGAGAAAGTTCTATCTCAGGTGTGTGTCAAGGAGCTCCTTTAGCACTCCTCCTCATTCTCCTTTACCGTTGCCAAATGTCCTAACTCTGCCCCCACCAAAATGTACATATTCTATTTCACATTGTCTGACACCGCTGCTTTGCACTAAGAAATACACGACAAGCTTGATATACTCAGGCACCAGGCTGTCATCATAACAGAGGTGGATTCCATGAAGGCCGGCTCCCGGTGCCACTAAACCACAGTGTTCGAGAGGGAGTTGGAGTAAGAAGCAAAGGCATTTTGCGACAAACAGGCTCTTAGGACATCTTACAAAGTCATGAACAAAAAAACACTTAGGCTACATAGTAAGTTATCAAAACAAATGGCAAAAACAGTATTACTCTGGACATGAGTCTAACACACATCACAGTGAATGTCGACAATATAATAGAAGATAAGAATTTAGGATTTCTTTAGAAGTTAGCATGGTGTCAGTCACCAAACCTGCAATTCCCTCTAGCCTAGATACTGATTTTATGCCATCAAACTTACTGAGGTAATGATTTAAATTCCCCTGAAAACCACAATGCAAATCCATCATTACAAGGCTGCTTGACTATCAGTGGTGAGCATTTAGTATTTTTCTTCTATAAAGACCTTGTTAATTAAGAGTCGCATAATAAAACTGATAATTTGTTTGCTTGGTTAGTTTGATTTTACGGTGTGGAGAAAGTTTTGTCTGGATTTTTAATAGGAGAAAAATTTTCCCTCCTTTTGAGATAGGCTAAACAAATAAGCACTTTGCACAAATAATATAATTATGACATGAAGAGATGCTGACCTAATGCTCCCCAAACTTCAGACAAACACTGAGGCTGTAGTTTAACACCTGAAGCACAATGTGGTCTGTGCACTTCCACGCATAGCACAGAGGTGCTATGGGAACACAGAGAAAGGAGAAGGCATCACATAAACAGCGCCAGCCGAGCCTAGCAATCTTAGTGTTTACCATGTACATTAGCTGCTTCCAGCTAAATGGTATTTTAAAGAGAGGTTCTGTGCTTAAGTTCACTGGAAAAAAAACAAAAAAATAGAAAACACTACAAAGAGTAGGAGTCCTTGGCCCATTGCAATCTAATTTCAACTTCTAAGTTGTGAGGGAAACTGCATCGACTATGTTGAAGAGATACAACATTCTGGGTTAATAGCTATTCTAGGCAACTGTAGGCACCCTTCTCTCTTCTGCCAGTAGGTTCTACTTATTATTGCCCTTGCATTGTCAGAATGCAATAGTTGAATATATAAAATTCTGATAGCTCATACTTTGTTACAAGAGAAAGATCTTTTTTGCTCTGTAATTATAAAACATTTTCATCTGTAGATTTGTAAGCATCAATTAGAATGGTCAACCCAATGACTTTTCTCATTTGATATTATCTATTTCCTTCTAATACTTTTCATATACACACCTGCTTTCTGCATGTGTCCACTTATGAAACTTATCCAGGGACATACTGGTACAGACATCATACAAGATTAAAGAATACTGTTATTTCAGCAAATAGATGAAATAACAGTATTCTTTAATCTTGTTGCAAAATACTAAGGAAATTCTTCCTACTGAATGACTACCTGGATGCTCATATCATGTTCCTTTTTTGCCCTTAGAAATATATATTATTCTTGAGTTTGAGAAAATTCTAGGCTATCACTTGGAGATTCAATCTGACTCTCTTTACAGAACTGATTTCATCATCATCTTTACAGTCTACCATGCTATCTGTCTCTTTGTATTCATCTTCTGATTGATCCAATGTTTGTGAAATGTTTTTCTGTCAATTTCCTTCTCATTGACATTATGAGTAGAAATCGAAAACTTCTGATTTTTTAACTATGTTCACTAAAAGTTAAAAGTAACCTACAAAGATGGGTTCTCTAGTTTTCTTTCATACCTATTTGAAAGACAATGCAATATTTGGGGTGATATAATAAGAAAATTAAAAGATGATGCAATAGTTATTACTGTAGCATCCTTCTAGGCAATCCCATTATTCTTATAATTTTATTCTTTTTTTAGCATAGTTGAGAATAAATGAGTTAATAATGAATCAATTTCTAGGATAACAAAACAGCACACTATTTCAAAACGCAGAAACAAATAAGATCACTAATACTCCATAATGTATCTTAGATTTATAAAATGGCTCAATGGACCCACATGTAATTACAAGAGAGAATGAACTTTATTCTATTTAAAAAATAAGTACATTTTGTCTTTGTGTTTTGGAAGACTCCTAAGAAATATATTTTTTTTTTTTTTGAGACGGAGTCTCACTCTGTCGCCCAGGCTGGAGTGTAGTGGCCGGATCTCAGCTCACTGCAAGCTCTGCCTCCCAGGTTCACGCCATTCTCCTGGCTCAGCCTCCCGAGTAGCTGGGACTACAGGCGCCTGCCACCTCGCCCGGCTAGTTTTTTGTATTTTTTAGTAGAGACGGGGTTTCACCGTGTTTGCCAGGATGGTCTCGATCTCCTGACCTCGTGATCCACCAGTCTCGGCCTCCCAAAGTACTGGGATTACAGGCTTGAGCCACTGCGCCCGGCCCAGAAAGATTTAAGTTAAAAAGCTATCAATCCTTATGAATAGTTAGAACTGTTAGAAAAAGAAAGTAAAAGTGGGTCCTGATGTTATACTGACGGTTAAAATTCTCTACAAATTTTAAACAGCTGTATTATCTATACAATACCTCATTGAGTTAATAAAAATATTGCTATATTAAGAGACAGTAGTCAAAAGGCAATGTTATTACTACAAAGCTTCTAAGGACATGCCGCCAACATGACTGCCCAGGCAAAGGCGTTCTCAAACTTCTCATTTTAAGGCTGCAGAAAGGTTAATCAAAATCATATGGTATCACTTAGTTCTTATTTTAAGAAAACATTTCCCTAAAAAAATTCTTTATATTCAGTAATATAAACTTTTAGCTTTCACCAACATGTATGTTTAACTTCTTTATTAAGTATATATATCAACATGCTGTTTAAGCTTTCAACTTCGAATACTATTTTGTTTTTTTTTTTTTTTTAACCACTTCAAATAAATTAGAAGTTCAAAATTCCTCAAACAAAACAAATTCTTCATTTGGGCAATATGATAACATTAATATACAGGTAACTTTGAATTCTAGCAACTGTGAAATCTAAACTTGAATATTATTCACTGTATATTTAGTGAATTTATTTTTCCCTACCTTCATGGGACATTAAAATAGGAAAGGAAGTTGAGTTCAAAGGAGAAATGGGGCTTTGTAGTCATCACTGCCACCTGAAGCCACCTGCCTCTAGCCATGGTCAATGCCACTGTGTTCTTTTGACATTACTGTTGATGGTAAACTCCTCGGGCCACGCATCTCCTTCGAGCTGTTTGCTGACAAAGTTCCAAAAACAGTGGAAAACTTTTGTGTGCTGAGCACCAGAGGAAAAGGATTTGGTTAGGAGGGTTCCTGCTTCACAGAATTATTCCAGGGTTTATTTTATCGGCCAGGGTGCTGACTTCACACACCATAATAGTGCTAGTCCATCTACTGGGAGAAACTTGATGATGAGAACTTCATCCTGAAGCACATAGGTCCTGGCATCTTGTCCATGGCAAATGCTGCACTAACACAAATGGTTCCCAGGTTTTTTACCTGTGAGGCAAAGATTGAGTGGCTGGATGGCAAGCTTGAGGTCTTTGGCAAAGTGAAAGAGGGCGTGGATATCATGGAAGCCGTGGAGTGCTCTGGGTCCAGGAATGGTGAGACTGGCAAGAAGATCACCACGGCCAACTGCGGACAACTCTAATAAACCTGCTTGTGTTTGATCTTAACCACCAGACCATTTCTTCTGCAGCTCAGGAGAGCATCCCTCCATCCCATTTGCTCACAATATCCTGTAATGTTTGTGGTCTCACTGCAGTTCTTTGGTTTCCTTATTCCCCTCGACATCAGGCTGGACTGCAGTTAAGCTTATGATTATAGAATAAAAACTCAGTAACAAAAACAAACAAAGGAGAAATGGGAGAAAATTAAGATGTGGGGCCTCTGAACAGGTGACCCATAGAGAAATGTTCCAAAATAATTTAGACATGTAGTCACTTACTTAGATAAATAAGCAAAGTCACCAACATGCAACACTCTATTCCTCATCATTTCCCTAGCCTGGCGTCCTTTTCACACCTCGGGTCCATAGTAGCACTGGCCATGATAGTGAGTGCCAGTGAAATATCTTTCGGCTAGATGCAAAGGGCCAAGCAAAGAGGAGTGAAAGAAGAGATGCACGGAGAACAGTGACGAAGGGGACAGGGCTGCAGGGGCCTGCGGTGTGGGAAGAGACAAAAGAGTATGGTATTTCTGAAAACATATTCGGTAACCGATAAATCTCGGTTATAAGCCAAAGCACTAAAATGTATTCTATTTTAAAAACACTTTAACAAAACAAAAACCTTATGAAGCTGAAAATGATCAACTTTCTAGCTAAATGACATTCATACTCAGATATTTTACAAGACATAGCCAAGCACTTTGACAACTTGACAAAGTGAAATTTCAGAAGCAAAAAGGAAAACCTGTACTGAATATCCCCAAGTGATCTAGGACTTAAATATTCCCCTTCATGTCGTATACCCTGGCAAGTCAGGTAAGAAGCAGGCCATGGGACCTGACGTCACTTCAGTGTTGGCCACTTGGCCAGATATGCAAAGATGACTTTTCTTTCTTCGTTGGGGGCAGGCCAAGGGGAGAGAATAAGATCTGTTAGTTAAAAAACGTTTCTCCTCACATCTATAATAAATACTTTCAGAATTAACATTTTTATTGAAACACACATCTAGACTAAACTGGAAAACACAAGTTTTACTTTTAAGTGGGAACTCTATCTTTTAAACATTATGTGAAGAAATCTGTGCTGAAAATGCCCACTTCATAATCGATTTGCATAAAGGTCAGATTATGGTACTTAGAATATTCAATCAGAATTTCACCAGTAAAAACAAAAGCATGGGAAACCCCCAAAACATGACAATTACATTGTGTATTAATTACAGCTACACATTTTGATGATAACACACGTTGTATACCAATCCAGAAACAAGTGAAATTACACGTGTACTGTGAGCGTTCTCAACAGCAAAGACAACTAGAATTATCTCGTATATAATAAAATACAAGTTGTTAAGGATTTCACTCAAAATGCACAATAGGGAAACTTGGATATTTGATATTTTGATACCATGAAGAAAATAAAAAGAAAATTATCTTAATTAGTTTCAAAAAATTTTGTTTGTTCTGAATTGACATCAATTTCTGGAACCTTTTCTGGGATGATTATAATGTATCCATAGTAATTAAAACTAGATTAGTTATTAGTTAGCAACTTAATTCAGGGGCAATGCAGGTTTGTTTCATATTCTCAACATATTTTCCCCCTTCTTAATTTGGTTATAAATCTCGGTTATAAGCCAAAGCACTAAGTTATTACATGCTCTGCAATACGCATTAAAACACATCAGCACAGATAGGGTGCTATGCATGTGCGTTAGCTATTTGCCCTAAATGAGAAAACCCATTCTAGGAGTAATGAGCTAGCACTTAATCCAAAGGCCAGATGGCTACCTTAAATGCTTTAGCTATCTTAATCTCCAAACCAAACCAGAAGCTTTGTCGTTAGTAAAATGAGTTTTCACATGCACTAAGTGGCCTCATTACTTAGTATAATGGATATTAGAAATCACTAGGGTAACATGAGTGGCATTAAGCCACGGACTGATTAGAAAGAGATACATATTAACTTCAAATAGAGATTTAAAAAAAAGATAAATAAATAAAAACAAAGAAAGATTCATATAGACCCTCCCCAATCCAGAGTCAAGGGAACAGGTGTCGAGACCCCAGTAAGTGCAGGAGGCTGTATTGCTGAGGGTGCTCCCAGAGCTTGATACTAAATGGCTGTGTGCAGCCAGTGATCTAGAAGATGCTGGTTGCCTGGTGCAGACCATATTCTGTCACTGATACTGTCACGTTTGCCTCAGTATATCTTTCAGGTAAAGGTTTGGTTAGAGAAATTAAACAGAGTTGGGCTGCATGCAACTTACAAAACTGTTTTCAGTGCCTGCCTGCTGATAGATATGAGGGTGTGGAATCCCGACGTGCTTTCATTATAACCTGGTAACTGTAAGGAGGATGCCTAGAGCCCTTACCTAGCTCTAATTGCTGGAGGATACTTATCTACCAAAAGGTACATAATAGTTGGAAATTGCCAAACTGGCTTAAGTCAACTTGTAAAAAAACAGAAAGAAAAGAAAAGAAAAGAAAAAAGGATTTGTGGAAATAGAGAAAGTGATTGTAACTAAAACTCTGTGAGGGAAGATGTATCTGCTGATCCAAACAATCACTTTAAAATTGAAGTCCCTGTTTTTAAAGTTTCATTATGAGAGATTCATTGTACATAAATCTCCTTCATCTGGAATGCATTTTACTTCTCCATAAACAGAGAACTGGACTAACTGTGAATGATTATTTTCTTAAGGGTAATGCTTTCCGAAAGAAAGAATCCCTTTAATATAAACCATATGCTAGTATCTTTGAAAGAAAAGATATTCTTCAGGAAATTAGTCATCTATATTGGATCAAAGAAATGGAACCAAATGGCTTCTAAAGCTTATGGAGTTTATAGTCCCAAATATTCTCACTGTAAGCATGGAGTTTGTAAATATGACTGAATGAAATTTCACTGTATACACAACTCATTTTTTAACATCATATTTCTCTTACTATGACACTGATCTCAACCCAAGGCCTGGCCTGCCCACGGAGCCACTGCTTCCCTCATGTTCTCTATCCATGCTTCTAAAATGGGAGCATGCATATTCTCAGAGGATCTAGCATAGGTATCACCTTCCCCGAGCTCAACAACATCATGACATGCCGCTGAAAACACATTGAAGTTAAAATCCATATGAAGGTGTGCTTTACAGGGCTAGAGACCTTGGTTTTGACCACTGATAAATTCCCAGGGCCTAGAAGAGCGCATGGCACTTTGTAGTGTCTGCCGCATTTTAAGTAAATGAATCCCATAAAATCCATAAATATGCCTGTGGGGCACTATGCTAGGAACCAACCATACAAAGTCCCTACTGACAAAGCTCTTAGACATTCTACTAGGAAGGATAATAAATAAGCAAAGCAATTAGTTACAGCTTGGGATAGGTGACATGAGGGAATAAATAGGACACTGTGATACAGAACAATAAGAAATCTCCTCAGATATAGTTTTAGACTAACTAGCTAGTTAGGAGAAGAAATGTGGACAGATTTGAAACACCTTCTGGACATTTAACCAACAGGATTCACTGCTGGCCTGGATACGGGCCATGAGAAAAAGGCTGATTCCTAGGTATTTTGTTTTTCTAGGTTTTGCTATTGTTTTTATTTTAAGTTTAAGCAACTGGGTGATTTGATGATACCATTGATTGACAGAAGACATAAAGGAACAAATTTTGAAAGGAAAGGAAAAATTTTCATTTGGAATATGTTAAACTTGAAGAATCTATTGATATCCATTTGGAGATATCAATTAAGTTGCACAGTGGTTGGCAAAAAATAGGTGCTTAATAATTAAAAGAACTAAATAACAAATCAAACATCAAAATTACACAGAATTGAATTTAAAAATGAGTCTACAGTGGTTTCTTTCAAACTCGAAGAACCAACACCCATAGAGAAATACTAAAGGGGAATTTTAACTCAACATTATTTAATCAATGGACCTAATTATTTTTAATGGAGCTACTGAGATCAACTACTTGTTTTAGTACTGTATAGGTAACATCTTATGATAACAGTAGATAGCAATAAACTATTATTAAAAAATACGTATCAATAAAAGTTGACTTTCTAAGAATTAAAGCCCAAAGTAAACAATTTAAAGATACCTCTGTTTCTTGGTCGAATTGAAAGCTACGTCTAAGAACAATGCCTTAATAAAAAATCTTTTTTCTACTAAAAACAAATCAGTTTTTACTATATTAGAATGCGCTTAAAGGTTATTATATAGTACTGCAGGCACTTTGGAAGGTGGTACTTCAGCTGAAATAGTGTTTGTTGAACATTTGGATTCAATGGCTGATTCTTGCTCCTTTCCTATGTGCTGCTTCCAGGTGGCTAGAAAACAATCTAATTCTTCCTACCAGCAGAATGTAAAACAGGTTTCTATCAGACTTCATTGTCAACCTTTGGAATAGGATGTATAAATAACAAGCATTAAATCGACTCATGTATTACTTTGCAAATAAATTTCAGAAAATAATTACCTTAATTTAGACTATAATTTGAAGGAACGACCTAGAGCAGTTTCTCGATCTTAGCATAACTGATACTTTGGGCTCAATTATTCTAAGCTGTGGGGACCGTCCCATGCATTGGATGATTTTTAGCAGCATCCCTGGCCTCTACCAACTAGATGCCACCGGCACACCACTACCCATTCCCCCAGGTAAACAAACAAAAATGTCTCCAGACACTGCCAGCGTTCCTTGGGGAGCCTCCAATTAAGAACCACTGACCTAGAGTCATTCCAGTTACAGATTAAAATCCTACATACATCAATGATGGAAATCGCTGTAAGGATTCATGGTAGCCACGATAGCCAAGACTGCCTCAGTATTCACAGTCCCCTCCCACACAGTATCAGGGTTGGTTTGTATGGCCAATAGAAGACAACAGAGGGATGACATGTGATTTCCAAGGCAGGGTGTGTAACTTCTGTCTTTCTCTCTCTTGGACCACTTGCTCTGGGAGAAGCTGGCTGCCATGTCATGGTGACATTCAAGGAGCCCTATGGAGAGGCTGCCTCCAAGGTCAGAAACTGAGGCCTCCAGCCAACAGCCATGTAGGACAGAGACTTCCCAACAAGAGTTACCTGAGGCAGATTTGAAGGAGATCCTCCCACCTCAGTCAGGCCTTCAGATGACTACAACTGTAGCCAACATCTTAGTGACGACCTCCTAAGAGACCCTGGGCCAGAGTCACCCAGCTAAGCTGCTACTGACTTTCTGACACACAGAAACTGTGAGATAATCGATGCCTTAAGCCACCGGGTTTTAGGATCATTTGTTACATAGCAATCAATAACTAATACAGAATTATAGCTGTTCCAAACACTAAAATAATGAGTTGAAACGCACCCTGGCAGGGAGATAAATCCTTGTACTTCGTACCAGAATCACTACATTCTTTACCCAAGGGCACAAATGATGGCTTAGTAGCAATTTATCTTTTCCAGGAAAAAATGAGACAACTGAGCACCAAAACTGTTTCTCTTGAATTTAGGGTATGGTTTTAGGGCTTGCGGGGCGGGGGGGGGGGGGGGGGACAGAATAGATTAGTAGCTTGATTTCTGTGGTAAGATAAACGATTTTCCACAAAGAAGTCCTTGAAGATCTTGATGGGAGATTCACATACCAAAGCTGGCAGCTCCCTGTTCCTTCTTTCCTGTGATACAGCCACTAAACACAGGGCATTTCAGTAGGAAAATTTCAGATTTAGTTGTGGCTCAGGCTCAATGGGGATGATCCAGGAGAATGACAGAAAGTCTGAAGGAATGCAGTTTCCTCAGATAGTTTTTAAACCCACAAGTCAAGTCCCAGGCATGCCTCCTACTGACACAGGCACATTTGTTTATCCCACTTTGCACATAAAAAGCTAAGTTAATTACTAAATGAACTTGGATTAAGTGAATCTTCAAATTTTATCTTACTGGGAATAAACAATATTCCAAGAAAGTACATCCCAATTTCTTACATAACTTGGAAAGCATCTTGCACTGAAACTATCTCTGAGGGTGCTATGGGCTGAAATGCGTCCCTGCACAAATTCCTGTGTTGAAGTCCTAACCCCCAGGACCTCATGATGGAACTGTAATTAGGAAGAGGGTCTTTAAAGAAGTAATTACATTAAAAAGGAGTCATTAGGGTGCACCCTACTTCAATATAATTGGTGTTCTTATAAGAAGAAGAGATGAGGACACAGACACACACACAGGGAAGGTCATTCGAAGACACAGGGAGAATACAACCATCTATAAGCCAAGGAAAGAATGTACAGTGAATCAGCAAGAGAACTAACATAACTAACTCCATTTTTGTTTAAGGGGCCTTTACCTATTCCTGCACATGGGCGAGGATAATTTTAGAGCACTGAGATAATATGCAAAAACAGCCATCAGGTAGTTTTTAAAACTAACTCTGAGATTAAAGGAGAAGTATGTGAACAACTATGTTTTGTTAAAGATTTATAGGAGCACTGTGACTTGACTAAGGACAAGGATATTCCCAGCCTCCTCGGGCCCTTGCTGGCGCCCAGATGTCTGTGGTCATCAGTTACCTCTTCACCCCAACCCTGTCTCCTTCCCCCCGCTTTAAACAAAAACAGCCTAAAATGTGTTCCGACTTGAGAGGGTCCTCTGGGACACGAGTCCACCATCTTCTTTGTTTGCTGGATCTCCAGATAAACCTGCTTTTCCTCCCATCAACTCTTGTCTCCTGTGCATGGCTTTCAAGTGGCACGCAGCCGAACCTGGGTTCAGTTATGAGGGGCCTCAGAAGAAACGAATCCTGCCGACGCCTTACTTCAGACTTCTAGCCTCCAGAATTGTGGAAAAGTACATTTCTGTTGTTTATGCCACTCCCAGTCTGTGGTACTTTTATATCGCAGCCCTAGTGAACTAATCCAGAGGGCTTTCTGGTTGCCTTTGTGTTTGCTGGGTCCTCTGTGATCCTGAATCTGGTCGCTTCCACTAATCATAGCCACGATGCCATTGGAAAATTAATGTGCAGACCATGATGTCACACTCTCAGTTTTAAAAAGCAAGTCACAATGACACTAGATCCCCAAATTATCTTACTGGGAATAAACAATATTCCCAGCAAGAATATTGAACTGTAAGAAGAATGAACTGTTAGAACTGAGGTCTCTTTTACTCTGGCCTTCTTGACTTACCAATACTTCAGAGCAGGGAGGAGAAAAAAGGGAAGAATTAATTTGAACAACTTAAGTGGAAATAATTGAACAATGAAGTCCTTCTCCGATCTAACAGTGGAAGGGGTTTCTGAAACTTGATGACCATAATCCAGGGCAAAAGACTTATTGGAGGAATGTCCACTGTGTTGAATATGGGTTTAGAGATGATTTGCTGTGACGGTGTTGAAGCTGAGCAGCTGGGCTGGGGAGGGGCAGTGTCCCCAAAGTAACAGAGACCCGGCCATCACTTAGGATAACATTCTCAGGTGAACAGGTAGAGCTAGTCAAACTGAAGGGGAAAGTAAAGCTTTCAAGTTGAATAGCTAAGGAGGAATTTTAGGCTGGGTGTGGTGGCTCATTCCTGTAATCCCAGTATTTTGGGAGGCTGAGGCTTCCAGCGATCCTCTTGCCTCAGCCTCCCAAAGTACGGGACAACATAGTGAGACCCTAGTCTCTAAACAACAACAACAAAAATTATTATTTTAAATTAGCCTGGTGAAGTAGTGTGAACCTGTAGTCCCGCCTCCTTGGGAGACTTGAGGCAGGAGGATGCCTTGAGACCAGGAGTTGGAGGCTGCAGTGAGCTATGACTGTGCCATTGCATTCCAGCCTGGGTGACAGAGCAAGACCCTGTCTCAAAAAATTTTTAAAGAGAAGTCATAGTAGTGACAAATTATTCTGAAGTCCAAATCCCACAGAAAATAGCAAGATAAGGAAAGGTCAGTTTACCACATCTAACGCGTTGAATGTTTACTATGCCTAGTGCTGGGCTAAATGCTCAACGTGCATACCATTTCATCTCCACTCCGATTCCATGACAGATGTTATTATCATGCCCAGTCAAAGACAAATAAGCTCAGAGAGGTTAAATTACATATCCATAAAGTAACACATAGAGTTATACATTTCTGTATGACAAAATGACTAAAGTTACTTACACATTATCTTTTTTCGTTTTAAATGTGACTACTAGAAAATTTAAAATTACATGTGAGCTTGTATTATGTCTACAGAACTACATGTATTAGCTTCTTAAAATCTAGGAAGAAAAGTAATTCATTTGCTTAATCACAGTAGACATTTAACTAGAAATCTAAGGAATTAAAAGCTTCTGGTGCTTTGAAACTTACAAAACGAGATGAGTTATCATTTTTCACAGTCTTCGCATTTCCAAATGATTCCAGAATTGGATTTGCTTGCAAAAGCTGCCGTTCAAGTTCCCCCTAAAAGACATTACACATACACACACACACACACAAATAAAAGCAGATGTACATTAATCTAATGTCTTTACTCAAGTTATCAGGGAAAAAATTTCTAAAAAAGAAACTGCATCTTTTCCTCAGTTCTTTCATTCTGTCTGCCATCCAGCAACTTTTGTTGGCTTCTTAATCCTGGTTATGATAATGGACTCTACTAAAGGAAAAAAATTAGCATCTATAAAGTGATCACAAGGAGAAGAAAATGTCACGCTGAACAGAGAAGATCAACTTAAGCACGGGGCACGTAAATCAGGCAGAGAATTTTGAAAATAAAACAGATGGGCTTTCGTGAAATGAAATTTAGCATGACACTTCAATTAAGAACATACTAATACTTCTGTTTATTTTAACTCTGCCTTATTTGAAAACTTTAAGGCAGTTAATTTAACAGTTACCACTATATTGATGTAGCACTTTCCAGTTTTCCAAGGGAGTTTCATATACTACCTCTATCATATAGACAGGGCAATGTCTTTGCCTCCACTTTCAGAGGATGGTAAAGACGCTGATGCTGCTAACTTGCTCAGATTTAAAAGGCTCAGTAGAGAGTATTCGGTAAAATGTCTGCTTTAGTCACTGTCTTTACTTATATGTAAATTAGGCTATAAAACAGATTTTACAAACAAAAGGTGGAAATATATTAATATGTGCTTTAATCATGAAACACAATAGAAAGCTGTATGAGAAAGCACGATGCCATTTCTGGCCATGAAAAGCACCAGAAGTGATGTTGTGTTTCTGGAATGTAATTTCAGAATTATATTTTATGACTTAAATAAATCTGCTTTTTCCAAACATAAATCTTTACCCTATATTTTAAAATACCACAGTATTTTAGACCTAAAGAAAAACTAACTAAAAGCTGCTAGGAAATGAGATACTCTAAGCAAAAAAGATGAATATAAAGAACCTCACATAAGGCTTTTAAATTAGTGGTATTTGGTATGTGAGGCACTCCATCACCATCAAATTCAAAAAAAAAGAACAAATATATGTCATCCGTACAGTTCTGTCACGCCACCCTGGTGTGGACTGTCACTCTACTGAAAGGGTGGGGAAGTGTTCCTGAGGCACATTGTACAGGAAGGGGACCTGCTCCACCTACGTCCATTACAGCATGATCTGGACTGTCTGCACGTTCACAGGTCTTAAGTACAATCTACAACCGTGTTCAGCTGAAACTAGTCAGGAACCAGTCTTGTCGAGAACCTCAAGCTACCTGGATGTCATTACATGGCATCGGTTCGTTTTCTTGGCGTTAAGACAGTTTCCTCCCTGTACAACAAATCTGGTTTCCTCACTTAAAAACCCTTACCAGACTATTTTTGCTGTGCATTTTTCTAAACTATTACATGCTGCCAAACTTCCTTAAGCATGGTATCCCGAACAACTTTGATGACTGAGAGTCGTTGTTAAAAATGCCAGTCAGGGGCCAGGCGCGGTGGCTTATGCCTGTAATCCCAGCACTTTGAGAGGCCGAGGCAGGAGGATCACGAGGTCAGGAGATCGACACCATCCTGGCTAACACGGTGAAAACCCGTCCCTACTAAAAATACAAAAAAATCAGCCAGGCGTGGTGGTGGGCGCCTGAGGCAGGAGAATCGCTTGAACCTAGGAGGCAGAGGTTGTAGTGAGCCGAGATCGCGCCACTGCACTCCAGCCTGGGCAACAGAGCTAGACTCTGTCTCCAAAAAAAAAAAGAAAAGAAAAAATGCCAGTCATTATTCGGTGATAGAACAGACTGCCTGCCCCCATCCCCCTCCAGGGTTGGCAGTCACTTCCATCAGCATTCCTATGACTAATATCTTGCAAAGCCCTTGGTATACTCAGTTTGTATTAACTGTTTGGGTCTCTAAAAGCCGTTTTTTTTTTTTTTAACCTAATTCAATCTATGTGATGAGAATGTGGAAACTTGGAAAAACACTGGCATTCTGGTAAGTGGGGCATTACATTAACAGTAAATATCTACTGCTAGACTGTGGATTCCTTAAAATCACACACATCCTACCAAATCATAAGAAAAATATTTTGATAGTCCATCTTTAAAGAGTTTTTCTAACTTGGAGGTAAAGCCAGTAATGCATATCTTACTTTAATATTACTTAGATATGACTAAAAGGATTATTGGAGTCAAATTTTTTACTGGTTCTTTCCTTTTCCCGTGTGTGTGTGTGTGTGTGTGTGTGTGAGAGAGAGAGAGAGAGACGGAGAGATTGATCCACTGATTCTATTCTTCTTGTGTTGGCTTCAAGTAACCTGGTTGTATCCCCTGTGCCTAACTCGGTCAGTATCAGATCAAAATGATACTTGGCAAATGTTCTGCTGAATGAATGTATAATCACAGGTTCCAGGGGTTATCCAACTCTTTATATGTGAGGACTTTTTCTGCTTATCTGTGATGGTGGATATCATGAAAATGATGCACAAACCTTTTTTTTAAATAGCTCATCAGCTAGCATTAGTGTATTTTATGTGTAGCCCAAGACAATTTTTCTTCTTCCAGTGTGGTCCAGGGAAGCTAAAAGGTTGGACACCTGGAATTCTAGAAGTATTTGGGGAGGGGATGGTGGTGAGCCAAAGGCAACAAGAAGATTTATGGGTCCTCAGAGTCACCATGGTAATTGTGGACTCAGGCACCCCTCCGTCCCTGGTGTTGGTCCCACTACGTTAATAGTGTCACGGTATCACTCCTACTAATGGATTTGTGGACACTGGTGAGACTGAGTAATGATCTCAAAAACTCATAAATGAATCCCCAAAAACCTGGTACAAAGCTATCATAAGTATCATAACATACAGAAATTCACATGAAATGAGATAATTTCTGTGTTGAACAATTTCATAATTAGATAAATGGTGCTAACAAATCTCAACCAAATTATGAAGGCATTTGTAAACCATCAGGGGGCAGTGACTATTCATTTTTCCTCTTGAATTGGATGGGCAATGTCCTTCGTTTCTATTCTATAATGTTACTTTGGAATGTAGGAAACAAGCAGCCTTAGCTATTGAAATGATTTTTAAAGTTCTAAATATTTAGAGTTATAGACTGCTTTAAAAGTTTACCAGTCATAGTGAAAATTATACTCCTGGGTTTATTACATAGTATATAATATACACTCGCTATATAATATAGCATGAGTTCGAAATGGTTAAAAATATATACCTCTTTCAAAAGTCCAGTTCAGCCAGCAAGGGGACTCAGGCTGGGATCGGGCTGTACCTTGCAGGCCTGGCAGGGCAGAGCTGCAGGAAGGTTAAAAGCAGGCAGCAGCAACCAATCACACGTTGAAAACCAGACTCTAATCTCAACTGGCAGGCTCTCATTACTTGCTACTTGCTATCTATCACCTTTCTGTCTTGGTTCAGCACAGTTTAAACCAGGTTGGGGAAAGATACAAAGTCGTCCTGAAGATGACTGGAAAGACAGGGAGGCAAGTGGGCTGGCTTGAAGGAATCATTTGTAGGGGGATGGTCAAGTTTTAGAATTTAATCATTTTCAAATCTGCTCTGAAATTGCGCTATGTTGAGGCTTTGTGAACTCTGTGCTAGACTTTGAGGGTCTCTAAGAGCAACCTCTCTGGAGGAAAGAGGGCACACAGAAGCTGTACTGCAGTCGGCTGGTGGATACTAAGGGGATAGAGCCAAATAAGACCTTTAATTTTGTTATAAAAAGTATACCAAAAGTTCATAGATAAATGTTTATTTCAAGTTTACTTAAGTATTGTTACTTAATTTTGAACACTGATTTGCTTATATTTGTTCATATTTCGAAAATGAAGATGAAATTTAAAAGGTAAACATAAAAGACTGACCACACTGCTCACTAGGATGGCTTTAATAAAAACACAGACAATGCCAAGTGCCGATGAGGATATGGAGAACTGGAACTCTCATATGTTCCTGGTGGGAATGTCGAATGGTGCAGTCTCTTTAAAAATGTTTAACAGAATTACCATATGACCCAGAAATTTTACCTCTAGGTATCTACCCAAGAAAAATGAAAACATACATTCTCACCACAACTTGTACGTGAGTGTTCACAGCAGCATTAATTATAATGGCCAAAAAGTAGAAAAAATCCATATTCATTTTCTGATGAATGGACACACAGAATGTGACACATATTTAATATAATGGAATATTATTTGGCCATAAAAAGGAATGAAGTACTTATATGTGCTAGAATCTGGACAAACCTTGAATATATTATGCTAAAAGAAAGAACTGTCAGGGAGGACCACATATTATATGATTCCATTCACACAAAATGTCCAGAATAGGCAAATACAGAGAGACAGAAAGTAGATTAGTGCTTGCCAGGGGCTGGGGGGAAATAGCAGGTGACTGCTAATGGGTATGGAGTTTCTTTTGGGGTGAGCAAAATGTTCTAAAATTGATTATGATAATAACTGCATAATGTGAATATACTAAAAACACTAAATTGTACATTTCCAATGGGTACATTGAATGGTATATGAACTATATCTCAATTAAGTTGTTTAAAAAAAAAATGAGTAGACAAATGAGCAAATAAATAAAGGACTGACAAAATCAGGAGCCTAGAAATGCCCTCGCTTTTGGGTTTACAATTCATACTACCGTTTAGTGATAAAATGCTGGATGTATACACATGACTCCTCAGAATTTAACTTTTGCTTATAAAGTTCAATATAAAACCACAAACCAGTGGTATAAAATCAACCAAAAGAAACTGTGACCTTGGAAAGTACAGACTTTTCACATTGTAACTGTAACTTTAAGGCAATCATTCAAGTGGGGTGAAGAAGTCGCAGACAGTGACACCCAGCAGGGGGAGAAGTAATTTCTTGACAGGACCCTTCCAGGGTGTGACCATTCCCTACCGCGCTGTTAAATATTTCATGTTCCTCAGTTGTGTTGGGGAAGAAAAATTGAGAACGAGTATTCTTCTGACATTTCTAAAAACATCAGCATAGCTACTGCTTAACTATGATTAAAATCAACTTGGGAAAAAAAAATCAACTTGGGAAAAGAAGCACTGAAGATTGTGTGCACAGTGGACACATGCAGTACGACATGCAAATCGGCAATGACCGGGAAGCATGGCCCAAAGAAGCTGCTGCCTTCTTTGGGAGAACGTGCTTCCCAGGGATTGATTTGACTCAAAGTAAAATCTGGGCGGGGGTAGGCATGCCACTCACATACAACAGGGATCCACTCTGTAGTTTAAAATGACATCGAAACAAAATGTTAACAACAATGATTTATGTGTTCCATACGGAATTTGGAAAACCTAAATCTGTGTATTAATTGCATAACACTATTTCAATAGTGACCCAAGTACATATTAAAAGGACATTTAGCAAGTACCTCTAAAGCGTAAAGAAAAGCTGGTTTCTGGCCCAGATTTTCCTTCTTTAATTGGCAAAGAAGCTTTTAAATATCCTACAGGATAATGATTATTTCATTAACTCTCTTCATTTGTATCACTGGTCTATTCTGCAGCTAAAGGAGCAAAAGGACATCATAGGCCTTCATAGGTACAGTACAGCTTGGGTGGCTGGCAATCTCTTAAGAATCTTAAGAAAGATATCTTAAAATCTCAGTGTCTATGACAATTCCTTAGATATTTACGATTATTTCTTTATATTAACAGATCATTTCCATAACTCGATATTATTGTTTCTTGCTTTATATCAGCTTTGTATCATTATGTTTGTGAAAGACAAACCAAAACCCTTCCAATGCTAGGGAAAGGATTAAATCCAAGTATAGATGTCCTACTCTATCCAAGGTATCTGGCTCAGGTCTGCCCTCCTTCTACTCCCAGGTAGTGAGAAATGGAGGACATGCTATGATTCTTGGTTTGTTCATTGCTATGGTTTGTGGAGCTGAAAGGTAGGCATCTGATAATTAGGAAGAATTAACAGTCTTCCACTACTTGCCCAGTATAAAGAAAATTGTAATTGACTTTATTTTACTTATTTATAGAGATGAGGTCTTGCTCTGTTGCCCAGGCTGGAGCACAGTTGTGTGACCACAGCTCACTGCAGCCTCAAATACTTGGGCTCAGGCCTTCTGTCTCAGCCTCCCAAACACCTGGGACTATAGGTGCATACCACTGTGCCCAGCTCTAATTTATTTAATATATTAAATATAATCGGGCCTTTGTTAAAACACAGGCATAAACTATGCCATGCCATAAAACTTTAACAGATCAGAAATTTGTTAGCTTCAAAGGTACAACTTTTAAAGAGGCAGCCCCAAATTTAAAATGTAGTGTAGGGCACAAAGCTAGGTTTCCATGTGTCTGGTTAAGTATTAAAATAATTCCACCTAGTAAATGACATATGAAACCATAATTTATAGGCTTCATAAACATGCAGTTCAATGTCATGATAAAAGGGCAAATAAATATTAAAATTTATCTAGAAAACAAATTTAAAGCAAAACGGCATGCGCTTCTCAAGAAAGAATAAGGCTCTAAGCAATACATTTTCAAAAGTAAATTTTCTTAATGACAGATTTCACTTAGAACTAGTGGCATTTGATTCTAGCAGAGACTCAATCTACAAACAGAAATTAGTGCAAACACTCAAGACTAAGAAGCATAAAGAAAAGCACTTGCCTGGTGTTTCACTGGTTTAGGCGATTCCTGCTGTTCATTACAAACAGACAAATGCAAATGTTAGCAAGTTTGAGTCTTTGCCTAGCAGTAAGCCATTTCCAAAGCACCAAGCCAATGTGCAGTTGAGAAGTGTGGAAGCTGGGCTGGCTGGCATTCTCTCAGGCTGTATTAACTACCACTTCTGCATGTCTAGAAATTAAGGAGAACTGACATTTCTATTCTTGCCCTTTTTCTATCATCACTTCTTTCCATATCTCTATCCTCCCCTCAGGCTGCTGTGGGTAGTAGCAACAGGCTACTCCAAGTTCAGAAAGAACTGCTGAAAATAGGTGAGCATCTTCTTTTGGTGGAAAATAAGTCTTCATAAGCACTGCTGAACAATTCTCAGCAAATCTTTGCAAGAAATTAGGCATCAAGCCACAACCATAATTCCAGTTTGCCCTGTCAGAAAGCCTCTTTAACAGCAATTTCCTTGTATCCTAGCCCCTGGAGTGGAAAAAAGCGCTGCTGGGTAGGTGGCGGGGAACGGTGGAGACAAGGGAGCTGTCAGTTATAGCAGTGTGAGAGTAGACTGGCTTCCTTATTTTTGCTTCTGAAATTATAAATGAAAAAGAAGATTTAAAAAACAACAGAGCAGAAACTTACAGGAATATTATGGTCCTTTCTTCCTTTATGTGAAGAAGCAACATGGGCAAGGTACTGAATAACTTTCTTTGTATTTTCTGTCTTCCCAGCACCTGACTCACCCCTGAAAGAAAGAATTAATATTGGCTACTTTAACGAAAGCACAGCACATGCATTCCAAAATTACAACTGAAAAATTAAATTGCATTGGAACAATAATAAAAATAAAAAGAGAACAGAAAAAATAACTATCAGCAGTAGTTAGAAAAGAAAATTATTCTTGTAAAAGGTATTAAATAATAAACCCAAATAATTCTTCTTTTTCTTTGAGATGGAGTCTCACTCTGTTGCCCGGGCTGCAGTGTAGTGGCACGATCTTGGCTCACTGCAACCTCTGCCTCCTGGCTTCAAGCAATTTTTGTGCCTCAGCCTCTTAAGTAGCTGGGATTACATGCACACACCACCATGCCCAGCTAATTCTTACATTTTTAGTAGAGATAGGGTTTGGCCATGTTGGCCAGGCTGGTCTCGAACTCCTGGCCTCAAGTGATCTGCTCACTTCGGCCTTTTAAAAAAAGCACTGGGATTACAGGCCTGAGCCACTGCGCCCAGCAAACCCAAATATTTCTTGACAGATGCCAGTAAGAAGACAAAGGAATATGTTCACGACATTCTTTTTTCCCTTGAGGGTGGGGGGTTCTACCAGATAAGTGAAATTTATTAGAACATTCATGAGGAAAACTCTTCAGTACCATAAACATGACCAGCACTGCAAACAGAGAATCCCTAAAACAATTAAATTAATATGATTTAATCTGAAGGAGCTGAAAGAACTCTGAGATGCCTACTGGTACTGATACTCATTTTCAAAGCCACGGAAAGCCTTCTCAGATCCCCCCGTCACAGCAGGCTAGTGACGATTCGCCTCCTGGTGCCAATGTTGTGCCTCATTTGCACCTTGTTAAAGATCTTCCCATTATTTGCTGGCCTCATAGGCTGGGTTCCTGATGGTAGGGGCTATAGCCTCATATATTTATTTATTTGTGTTTTGTTTCTTTTCTTTCTTTTCTTTTTGTTTTTTTTTGAGACAAAGTCTTGCTCTGTTGCCCAGGCTGGAGCGCAGTGGCATGATCTCAGCTCGTTACAACCTCTTCCCCCTGGGTTCAAACAATTCTCCTGCCTCAGGATCCCAAGCAGCTGGGACTATAGGCGCCCGCCACCATACCCGGCTAAGTTTTTGTATTTTTAGTAGAGATGGGGTCTAGCCATGTTGGCCAGGCTGGTCTCAAACCCCTGACCCAAAGTGATCCACCTGCCCAGCCTGTGTTTTGTTTCTTCTTAATCCTTGTAGCTTTGCCCAGTGTTGACACATAGGCAGACATAATTTGTTGTCAAAATCAGTAAATACTATGAATTTTGTTGTGAATGAGGACAAATGCCACCACTTTAAATGATTCATATTTACAAGCAAGGCTGGCACATTTCGAAAGTTGCTTTTCATTTCTACTCAGTACTAGGCTTGAAATACAGACAAGCTGCTACGCACACAGCGATACCTAAATCACGGCCTCTGCTCAAACACTGAAGCTCCCTTAAGACATGATCAAAGCAAACCTAACTTTACAGTTAACAAAATTCTCAATTTGGATTATAATAAAAATTTCAATATCTAATTAATTTTTCTTAAAAAAAAAAAAAAACCCAAACTCAAAAATGTTATTATATACATTGCCAATGAATAATCCTCTAAACATTTAATCTAAGGATTGAAAATCTAATTTTTCTAACAGGACTCTTTCTTGGAATTGTACTTAGAATTGCACTATTTGGGCCGGCCACAGTGGCTCATGCCTGTAATCCCAGCACTTTGGGAGGCCAAGGCTGGATAATCGCTTTAGCCCAGGAGTTCAAGATCAGCCAAGGCAACATAATGAGACCCGTATCTACAAAAAATAAAAATAAAAAAAAAAAATAACAAATTAGCTGGGTGTGGTGGCTCCCACCTGTAGTCCTGGCTACTCAAGAGGCTGAGGTGGGAGGATCTCTTGAGCCTAGGAAGGTGAGGCTGCAGCAAGCTGTGATTGTGCCACTGAACCCTAGCCTGGGCAACAGAGCGAGACCCTGTCTTAAAAAAAAAAAAAATTTACTGTTTGAAGTGTCCAAAACTTAAAATTTTTTGGTAGCCTTACTGGTTGCATTATCTTCTTAACACTGCACCCAGATAACCACAAACTCAACCGCAGGGAAGACTGGGTGAAGGAACCCTAGTGACCAACTGTTGGCCTCAGTAAGGACATTTTCTTCTCTGGGCCTCAGTATCCCAAATCTGTAAAATGCAGGCATTGGGTCAGATCCTTTCTAGTTCCAAGAGCTGATAATTCTAGATATAACCCATTTAATGGTTTATAAGATTATTTCCTATGTGAAGCTTATTAATCACCCCTCATGTTAGCATAACATTAGTTCCCTTCAATGATTCGCCATCCACGAGTGCTTGAATCTTAGACACTCGAACCTACCAAACTTTTATTTTAAGGTTTCTGCCCACTATTCCTGCTAAAAGAGGCCTTTCTGGCAACCAAGATTACATCAATCTGTAGTCTCATTTTTATATCATCTGTATTATTAAATCCATCTGTTGTTTTCTTTTACAACTTTGATAGTTTCACTTTTTACAGATGAAGCTTCAATCTGAAAAAAATTTTATGATTTGAGGCCGGGCGCGGTGGCTCAAGCCTGTAATCCCAGCACTTTGGGAGGCCGAGACGGGCGGATCACGAGGTCAGGAGATCGAGACCATCCTGGCTAACACGGTGAAACTCCGTCTCTACTAAAAAAAGAAACTACAAAAAACTAGCCGGGTGAGGTGGCGGCACCTGTAGTTCCAGCTACTCGGGAGGCTGAGGCAGGAGAATGGCGTGAACCCGGGAGGCGGAGCTTGCAGTGAGCTGAGATCCGGCCACAGCACTCCAGCCTGGGTGACAGAGCGAGACTCTGTCTCAAAAAAAAAAAAAAAAAAATTTATGATTTGAGGTAAGAATTTAATCTAATTGTTTCCCCTGGATGATCCGGCCCACCTCCCAATATCAATGACTGACAAAGACATTCATTCTCAGGTGATCTAAAATGTTATCTTTTAGACAGGCATGATGGCGGGCGCCTGTAATCCCAGCTACTCAGGAGGTTGAGGCAGGAGAATCGCGTGAACATGGGAAATGGAGGTTGCAGTAAGCCGAGATCTTGCTACTGCACTCGAGCCTGGGTGACAGAACGAGACTTCATCTCAAAAAAAAAAAATAAAAAAGTTATCTTTATCTTATTCTTATTCCCCATACATGTGGCTTATTTCCAAGTCAGCACCACATTCAGTGGTTCTGAAATGTGGCTAACCAGAGCACCCACCATCACCCTTCTTTTTGAAAAGAGCAAAAAGAAATCAGGTAGACTCTGAGGTTTATTTTTTACATCAACTTCAAATAGTTATTTTCTGTTATCTCTTCCCCCTCTCCCTGCCTCCCAAATAAAAAACGATAGGTAGAATTTTGAGTTAAATGGTATCAATATTCAGCCTCTTTTTTTTTTTTTTTTTTTTTTTTTAGGAGAAATGATGTCTGTATCCCTGCGTCTCCCAGGTATAAGTTTTGCATTTTTCTAAGTTCAAAACAAGCAAGGATCATGTTTGCCTTATTTATCCTTAAAATCACAGTGCCCAACAGAGCAAGTGCTTGATATAGACTGCCGAGTCAATGAATGAATGTAGGCCCTACACATTTTTAAGGTTTATTCCTAGGCTCTTTTTAATAATTTTTGTTCTTATCAATCTCTTTTCATCACCATTATATTTTCTACCTGGCTACTATTGGTACACAGATAAGACAATAGTTGCTAATCATTCATTCAATTACGTATTCTTTCAACAAACATGTGCAAATCAACTTTTATGTGTCAGGCATTCTTCTAAGTGCTAGGGATATAGTGTGAATATAGTCCATGTCCTTGTGGGGCGCAAGGTGAGAAGAACAGACAAAATAAATAAGAAAAACAGGTAAGATTATTAGATTACAAGGATATAAGGAATTTTACAAAAGACACTAAAAGAAAAAGAGAAGGAAGGACAGCCCCCTCCTGTAGATATGAAGGTCAGGGGAAAGGCTCCTGAAAGACGAGCAAGAACTGGCAAGTGAAGAGCTGGGGAATGTGTTCAGGAAGATGGAGAGGTACATGCAAAGACCCCAAAGCAGAAAAGAGCTTGGCCTAGTCCAGGGACTGATGGCCAGGTGCCAGGATTTGATATAAATAACAATCAGGGGAGGGAGTGGCAAGAGAGACAGATGGAGCAGGAAGGGGAGGGGTGCCATGGACCCTGGAGGTCGTGGTAAAGAATCTGGGTTTTATTCAAGAGTAATTTCTTAAATAGCTATGACAGTGGTCTCTCTGTTGTGTTCTCAACATTATTAGAAATACCGAGTGTTTCCATGTTAATCGTGAGATTGGTTGTTGGTTTCAAAAAGATAATTTCTTATTACGCCAATAAATGGGCCTCTTTTTTAGACTGACGATGACTTGTCTCAAATATAGTGATGAGTGTTACTTTCCAGCCTGGTTTGTCTCTGTGGTTTCCCAGCTAACCCCCTCACTGGACATGCTTCAGTGTGACCCTAAAGCATTTTCTCCTGCCTGTCATACTTAGGCAGCCATACTTCAACAATTGCTTATGAACTCTGCTACATTTGACATACTTCAGGTCTAAGGTAACTCTGCTATAGAAAATATGGCTTCAAAGATAGATATATTCAAAATCTTGCTGTTGAGCTCCCAAGAGGATAGACTACGGGCCTTACATTACCCACTATAAAATGGGGATAACAGCTCCTAATGCATAGGGTTGCTGAAGAAAAAATACAGCCCAACTAAAGCATGTAAGTGGCATTCAGTAAACATTATCCATTACTGTCCACTCAAATATTCATCCGCTATACATGAGGTGATTTGAATTACTAAACTTTATGAATCAATAGTTAGGACAGTGGTTAAGAACCTGAGCTACAGAATCAAAATGACCTACCTAGATTCAAATCCTTCTGCCACTCCCTAGCTATGGAGTTTTAGGCAAGTTACTCAGTTCTCTGAGGCTGCGTTTACATGCCTTTAAAATGAGACTCCACAGGACTGAGATAATGCGGGAAAGGGCCTAGCACTATCCTGGCCAAAAGGCTCTCAATAAATGGTAGTGGTGACACCAATAGTTATGATAATGATGATGATGATGATGGTAATGGAAATTTTTAAAATCGAATTTTAATGAAGGAGGTGGCAGGATCAAAGGAGTATAGACCTTGGAAAAATAGAAAAAACAAAATGAAACAATGAGAAATGGCACATCTGTTCCAGATGGAAACAAAGGAGGTAACTAAGAGCAGCTTGAACAAAAGCAGAGGGAAGAGAGCCAAAAAGAAAGCTCAGCAGACTTCTCTCTAAGAAAATTAGTTAGGAGAATCCTCAGAAAAGTGAACAACAGGCCAAAACCTCAACAAGTGAGGACAAAGGGAATCTGACCTCATTTCCATCAACAAAATGAGATGTAACAGTGAAGCAGTTTTACCCTTTAAGTGGCTGGCTGTTTCACTGCTGGTCTAAGACAGGACTATGGTTAAGGGGAAAGGCTGCAGACCCAGCATCATGCTCTTTTGCAGAAGAAACCCTTCAAAAAAGAGTGGAAGAAGTACAAAGCTAACAAGAACAAAGCAAGGAGGCTTCTAGCTGGGGGTGTCCTGAATCTGTTGAAGCACATTTGGACACAAAAGATTAGGAGTTTCTAAACATGAACATATTTGCGTTTCCTCAATAGGTCTACAGCTTTGGCTTCTCAAAGGGATGTGCAATCCAAAACAAAAACGTAAAAAACAACAGCCTAAAGAAATAGTGATGCAGATCATTAACACGTGACCAATTCTGAGACTCTGAATCCCTTCTGGACCATGGGGATTTCCCCAATGAGAAACCCCTTTTTCAGATCTTTATTGGTAAAAATATAGGTATTTTATTTTGTCTGGATATTTGTAACACTGAATTCAGCCTAGCTTCAAAAACCACCCTCTGCTTGAAGTTCTTGTTTTAGACAGCCTCAATCTGAAAAACACCATAAACATATTACCCCCTCTATTATCTGTATCTATAAAAACATACAACATTAGTAGATAACTTCCTACAGTTTCCAAACTCTCTTTAGAAAGCAGCTTACTGGGAAGAACAGAGATTTTGTGATCAAGATAGGCTTGGGCTCAAGTCTCCCCTATTGCACTGGCACTAGCTCGTATCAGGTCTTGGATAATGTGACAGTAAATGGACACAACAGGGGTATTGCAAAGATTAACAGAGAGAACACTTCCAAAGATATGTTCACTTTCCTTGCATATCTGCCTAGAACATTTTAAATTTTTATTTACAAGTTGATTTGATACTTCTTTTTCTTCCAAAACATAGATATCGAAAGTGAGACACACAGCTATAGCCATCTAACAATTCCTAAAGTTTTAGGACTTGAGGACATCTAAAATATGGTCATTAGAAAAGCAAATTGACTAAATAGTTGACTAAATAATTACTTTTTCTTTTTTTTAAACAAGAGAAAAGGCACACAAATTCATTTAACATGAGCGTGGGGAGAATCACAGAGTGATTGCCCCTAAATAGTTATTCTCATACAGAAATAGGGTTTAGAGAGGCTGACAATCTGATCCAGAATCACACAGTTCATGGTAGAGCTGGGAGTAGAAAGAACACCAGAGTTCTGTCTGATCACACAATGTTTTTTCAACTACATTACACTGTTGCCTTAGTTGTTTAATCAATTCTATCAATGTAGTTGCCTTAAAACTTTTAAGGTATGTTATTCCTAGCAGGAATCAACTGTTCTCAATCCTGGCTGGCTGGCTTGGCCATCATTACTTAATGTAATATTTGTATATAATGGATAAGATTCCTTTACAAAAACAGCGATTGTCACATCTTAATAGGCCATTGTGAGGCAACCATTATTTTATAATTTTTACATGATACCCAAATATACTTAAAAGGAGAAAATCAACTTGCCTAAAGCAGTTAGAGTCATAAAATAGAAACAGAGTATTCTTTAAAAGGGGGGTGTAAGAGAACAGAGTAATTTCCTCATCAAGGGTGACTGCTTTGTGAATTTTAATTCTGATGAGAAGGAAAATCTACATGAGGATTACACTGAAGCAGGATTTCACCTCCAGTTCTATGGGAGTGCAAGTGTGAAAGACTACTCTCTCCTGAGAGAGGATGCATGCAGCCTGAGTGTCTTCACCACACACGAGAATACTAGGATACTCACATAAATAAGCATTAAACAGGTGGCTTGCAAGTGGGAGCTCACAAGGCCTGGCCTGAGTCTGCAGAAACAAAAGGTTACCTGGGGAACTATGGGCAGATAAGGCCGGAGTGTAAATTAAGAAGTTTATCCTTTTGGGGGAAAAGTAAATTACAGAATAAATGACTAAAATAGTGAAATGTTGACCTAAAGGAAGATGCTGAGGCAAAATTAATATAGAAAGCGTATTTGGGCCAAGGTTGAAGCCAGCTGCCCAGGACACACTTCAACTTGCCTTGGGCCTTTGTTACAAGCAGTTTTTAAAGGAAAGAGGGAACAAGGAGTGGGCTGATACAAAAGCTGTGTGACAGGAATTCTCACTGGTTTACAGAGATAACATTGATCAGTGATTGGATACACACTGCTGAACCATAGGGGATGAGTTACAGTATCTAGTGTATGGCATTTTTTGGCTATTTGGCATCAGTTAGTCTAGAGTACATGTAACAGGTGGCTTTAGGAGGTAATTACCTAGTTCAAGGAGGGAGTGAAACTTGTTTCATTCCAATGCCTCTCTGTGCCTGATAACTTAAAGAGTCTTGCATTCCTCACATAAAAAGGTTTTCTTTCTCAAAAGCTTAAGGAGATGCTATCAAACTACTTAATACTGATTAAGAAATAATAATAAAACCATGTTGTATCTAGTTGTATTTATTTATTTTATTCTTTATGTTGAGACAGAGTTTCGCTCTTATTACCCAGGCTGGAGTGCATTGGCGCAATCTCAGCTCACCACAACCTCTGCCTCCCGGGTTCAAGAGATTCTCCCACCTCAGCCTCCCGAGTAGCTGAGATTACAGGCATGTGCCACCATGCCTGGCCAATGTTATATTTTTAGTAGAGATGGGGTTTCTCTATGTTGGTCAGGCTGGTCACGAACTTCCAGCCTCATGTGATCTGCCCACCTTGGCCTCCCAAAGTGCTGAGATTACAGGCATAAGCCACTGTGCCTGACCTGTATTTTCTTTTGGTCGTACTACATATATATATATATATATGTATATAGCTACATATGTAAAGTTTGTGAAGTTGACTAAATAGTTTTTTAATAAAAGGCATACAAATTTATTTAACATGAGCATGGGGAAAATCACAGAGTGATTGCCCCTAATTAGTTATCTCACGCAGAAAACTTAATTAGCTTGGCGGTGGACTAAGTTTACGAAGACACCAGTCACATGCACTTGGGGTACCGTATTTGGTGGATTCTCAAAGGCATCATGGAACGTATAATCTTTTCTTAAATCTAAGATACACTGTTTCACTTTTTCGTATTTTTCAGGTCATGATGTAACTTTATAATAGATATGAACATGAAAAGCTGTTACTAAATATCAGGAGTATCTAAAAAATTTTAAACTATAATGAGGCTGAGAGAGGTGGAGGTAGGTATGTACGGGGGACAGGAGAAGGAACTTCCTGGGGTGATGGTATTGTTTACATCTGGTTAAGGGTTCAGGTTATGCAAGGACTCAGGAAATGAATACTTAAGCTTTGTGCATTTAATTCTAAGTAAATTTTGCTTCAAAAGAAAAAGATGAAAATACTGGGCTTCAGTTAACACTATATGCTTAAGTACTTAGGGGAAAGTGTACTGCTGTCTATCTACAATTGAACTTGAAATGCATCAAATGAAGGGATTAACAGCCCACTAAAGTGGTATGAAAATCACTTTAAACTGAAAACATCTCAGCAGCCACATAAGGAAACATCATCTAAACTTTAGCAGAACCCCCAGTATATGCAGCTGTCATTGACCCCTCTCAGGGAGGTTCCCAGATTGAGAAAAGCGTGCCCTTTAGCACTGCGAAGTGTGAACCCAACTGTTCATTAGCATCAATTAGACCAAGAGAACCCTCCATACTTTCCCACTGAAGCCTTAAACTTCACGGGACCCTTTTGTCAAGGAGAGGATATACGCCTTTTATTTCTATAATTCCACAAGAGACTCATCACAATTCTGTCCATTGTCAGTTAACTTGCAGGTCCCCAAATTCTGAACCCAAGCTTCAAGAGGAAAAGTTTTCCTCTCAACATAAACAGTAAAAGAAGGACTGGTGGATGACAGGATAAAGCAAGTACAGTGAAATATTAACAGTAGAATCTAGGTGGTAGACACATGGGTGTTCACTGCAAAATTCTTTCAACTGTGCTTTATGTCTGAAAATATTCATAATAAAATGGAAAAAGCAATTTAAAAAAGCACGGAAGAAAACAAACATGGTACTTGATGACTACCACTTTGTACCCAAGAAGAGATAAACCCAGGTGCTAGAAGACTTACCTCATAAATCCAAGTCTATTAATTGGTGACAAGGTACTAACTAAAATGGTGTTGATCATCTAATTATAAGTGCTAGCATCTGTAATGGTGGTCACTTTGGGTAACAAAATCAGTACTCACGAACTTTCGTTCTGTTAAACAGCAAGTCATTCCCTCCCTAAGTGCTTCCTGCTTTCAGATGTTGCCAAAAGTCTTCATCAAACCACTCCATCTAAGAGAAGGTACAAGTCTCCACCTGGATTTGGTTGTATTCCAACATGTCTGTGGTGGATGGACTAAAGTAATGGCCCCAATTGTTTCATGCCTCACTTCATGATGTTTCCCACCTGACTCATGCTATGCCTTGGCCATGTCTTGCTTGGGAATGGGACAGCAGAATGTGACACAAGCAGAAACCTGAACATTGCTTACACACTGGAGCTTGCCCTCTTGCTGCTGTTGAACACTGCTACCACGTTAAAAGCCAGGGCTAGACTGCTGAAGAAAGAGATGCCAGGTGGAGAAGAAACCAAGGCATCCCCACCAACAGTCAGCCAGTCATACCACAGTTGTCCGCAGACACAGGAGTGAGCCTTCAGTGAGAAAGCTGAGTCTGGCCCAGATCGGCAGAACCGCCCAGCTGAGCCCAATCCAACTGCTAGGAAACCTGTAGAACTGTGCTGATTTGAGCCACTAAGTTTCAGGGTGATTTGTTGTTCAGAAAAAGGTAATTTATATAACTCCTCAAGGCTAAACAATGCTAGCAGAAAATTCATATAACAAAGCCGACTAACTATCATCTCCTCAAACCTCCTATCCTGCCACTCCTCCCCTTTCTTATTAAATACCAAGTCTTCTACTTCACAGAAAAACCATTAGATTAGAATTTTCTCAATTCACAGCTCCCCATCCCTACTTACCCATATTGGTACTCATCTGCCTCCTTGGCCCCGTCACTGGAGAAGGGCCGCACCCCTCATTAGGACCTCACTGTGTCCAGATGCCCAACCCCTGTGCTCTGCACCTCATCACCCTCCTTGCTCTCTCAACTCTCTTTCCTGCCCCCATCCCAGCCACTCCCAAAAAGCTGTCTTCCTCTCATCAGCATGGAATCTTGGTCACACTTAAAACACCACCAATAACAATTAAAATCCTATTGATCTCTTACCACCACTCAACTACTCTTCACCTTCTCAAACTATCTGAAAGTAGGTTTATACTTGAGTTTCTTTAAAATTGTATTTTATTTTTAACATTTTCACCTCCCCTTCATGCCTCAACTGCCACCTGGCTTCCACCTTCTCGCTATCCCCAGTCCACTCCAGCACCCTCTGTTCTCCACTGCTTGGTCCAATGCACACGCTGCTGCTCATCTCACCCACTCACCTTCTCTCTTAACTCTTTTTCCTGATGCATGTAAATCACCAAGTCCTGCTAAGTCTGCCTCCTAAACTGAACACTGCTTAAATGCAACCACTTCTCTCTAGGTTCACAACCACTTCTATACCTGAAGTCCTCATCATCTCTTGCTTAGATGACTGAAGGGCCTCCTAACTGGTTCTCTTGTTTCAACTCTTCCTCCACTCCGTTTTTCACACTGCCGCCAAAGTAATCTTTCTAATATGCAAATCTAATTGTGTCCCGTGGTGGATATTGTTTTAGTCTCCTGTGAATGTTTAACACTGAGCACACAGTACCGTAGGCACATGATATTCAGTAAATGCTTATTGAGTAAAAAGAATAAATTACCGAAACGTCCAGTAGGCCTACACTTGGACATATGAACTAAAGATGTCAGTTTCACAGATTAACATTACAAAATGTGTGAAAAGCCCAGACTGACAACCAAACATTAACACCCAATTTAAGCAACTTACATAATCTTAGTCTTAAAATAACTGCAAGGTTTACATCAAACTCAAAAATTACTGCTCTACTTCTCCCCTCCCCCAAGACAAAAATAATTGCTCCACTTTCCAAGAAAATCAAAAACAAATCTGAACATTCAACATTTACTTACGTGCAAAGAATTGACTGGTCCTCACGATCTATAAAACAGAACAAAACAAACAAAAAAAAAAGAAAGTGACCATTTGCCTGGTTTAAAAATATTTGATATAATAAAGTTGCAGTAATAGCCTGTAAAATATTAATAACTACTCCTCTCAAGCCAAGTTAACGCCTCCCACCCCATTATACAGTCCTGAATCTAATCAAGCCCCCTCATTATCTCCTATTCTTATGCCGGAGTCTCTGAGGGTAAATAACAGCAACTCAGGCTTATTCCACACATCGTTTGCCTGGATGACTTTATATGCCTAATTAACCTTGATTCTCGAACCCTGCCGCATATCAAATTCAACTGGGAAGTTTTATAAAAATGTATTTCCTGGCACTCCACCTCACTAAATCACTCAGCTCTGGGAGATGGGGATTAAAAACTCTTCCTTAAATAAACTCCCCGGGTGATTCTGACACCTGGCCAGATTTGGAAACCATGGCCTTTCAGAATGGCTTCAAGTACACCCACAACTAGAGAGGAATCATGGCTAATTTCATCTTAAAGGAGGAAAAAAAGTAGTAAACACTGAGAGGTAAGAAAGTTGAAGGAGGATAAACATCTATAAACATTGTCTCAAGTCAACATGTTTTATACACCAAACATAACAAAAGAATCGCACATGATTTTAAAGTGATTAATAATTTAAGGATCCAACTAAAATTTTCAAATAAAAAGGTGAAAAATCAAACCCATATCCAGCTCATGGACAAAATTCCCAGTAGAGGATGCAGAATTTCTAATCACTTATGAGTATTATTATCCCTATTTCACAGATGAGAAAAAGTTCCTCAGGGAGGCTAGGTAATCCTCCCAAGTGACACAGCCAAAAAGGGGCAAGGTTGCTGGGATAAGGACCCAGGTCTGTCTGCCTCTAGCACCTGTGTGTGTTCTCAACAATACGGAACAAGTTTGTCATTGCCTAGAAAGGAATTGAGCTCACAGGGCCTGGCCCAAGTAGCTTTTTCGCTGCTTGCCATGCTGTGCTTGCTTTTCCTCTGGTGGATGTCTCAGGCGCCCAAGGAGGATTTCACAGCAGTTAGGCATAAATAACTTCCATGAAAGAGAAATAAGTGCTGCGTTCACTATGTCATATTCTTTTTATATAATATTCTTAAACAAATCCATTCATATATTCTATGTATAAACTGAGATTTACAAAGAACATAGTACTGTCCTGCCCCTCAAGTCTAATTTATTTTTTCTTTTTCTTTTTTCAGACAGAGTCTTGCTCTGTTGCCCAGGCTGCAGTGCAGTGGTGTGATTTCAGCTCACTGCAACTTTTGTTTCCTGGGCTCAAGTAATCCTCCCACCTCAGTCTCCTGAGTAGCTGGGACCACAGGCAGGGCCATCATGCCTGGCTAATTCTTGTATCTTTGTAGAGGCAGGGTTTTGCCATGTTGCCCAGGCTGGTCTTGAACTCCTAGGCTTAAGGGATCCACCTGCCTTGGTCTCCCACAGTGTTGGGATTACAGGTGTGAGTCATGGCACCTGGCCCTAATTTCATTCTGATAGCTCATAACCCGGTGTTATTCTTCCTTCTGGCTGCCACAGCCAACATTCATAGTACATAGTCGATGTTTGCCTCCTTTACTCATTTACTTACACAGAGGTCACACTATATCCTTTCTTCCAACATGCTCTTCCTAGACCCACAACTACTGGGATATCTCCTGCATGTCCCTTTGGTCTCAATCCAGCTTCACCTCCTCTAGGAATACCTTCCCAGATGCTCTCCCTCAGGTCTCTCAATGTTGCCTTCTTTTAAGTGTATTTTAGAATCAGACAAACAATACTGCAGTTGACTGCCCATTACAATGCATTGCTTGAGATCCGAGACTGTGTTACTTCTTTATTCTCAGTATTAACAGCCTTGGTGAGCCATAGCTAGCTTTAATAAAGGTCTGCTGAGAGAAACCCAGGGCTAGGTGTCGTGTGGGCCCTGGCAAGATAATGGGGCCTGGAGTCTTTTCTAGTTCTAGCTCTGCCACAAACTATGTATCTATAAATGAGACATTTATTCCTTGCTGGCTGGTTCTTCACCTATAAACCATGATTTTACCAAGTCTTTGCTTATTCACTCTCAATATGAATCTTCAGACCCCAAATTTTCCTGGTCTTAGCAATTTCTATAGAACTCCACTATACCAAGTCATTTATGGCTTTTCGAAAGTAGTATACACATTAAAGAAATCAAAGCACACAAATTAACCCAAATTGAATTGCCTCCTAATTCATTCAAGATGGCATTCTTCCTGCGTCTGTACATGCTATTATCATTATCTAAAGTTTGAGACCTACACTACAGCCTGCTGCACACTTCATTCCCCCATGCTTCTTGCTATCCCACCGCCTACCAAACAACAACCAAAAAAACCTAACTCTCTTCTAGCCAGATCCATCTATTTTTGTTATCTGTCTATCTGATCTTGTATTAACTTTGGGCCTCAGTACCCAACCTCCCACATTCTCTCCAACTCTGTGATCAACTCCCCACCTCTGCTTCACTGAATCCTCTCTACCCTTCAAGGATCAACTGCAGCACTATGACAGTTTCCAATGATCTTCATAGTCTAAAATCCTATACATGTAACCAAACAGAGCCTTACGGTGATATTCAAGGGGAAAAAACTCACTCTCGAAAATGCAACTAGCCTTCTAAACACTAGGGACTCATTTGATAGCTCAGTATTTTCCAAAGCACCTTCGAAAAATCACGTAAGGAGGTATGCAATAAATCCATGTTGAAGTAAATCATTTTCTCAACATGAGAAAGTTTTCAAATCAGTGATCGGGGCTCTTACCTAAATAAAAACTAGAAAAGAGCAAATCAAATCCAAAGTAAGGAGAAGAAAGGAAATGATAAAGAAATCAATGAAATGGAAAACAGAAAAAAGAAAAAAAATCAATGAAACCAAATGTTCCTTCTTTGAGAAGATCAGTGGTATTGACAAACCTCTAGCCAAAGTAATCAGGAAAAAGTAGAAAAGGACACAAATTGCCAATATCTGGAATTTTTAAGAAGTAATATCATTAAGAACCCACAGATATTAAAAAGATAAGAAAATACTAGGAATGACTTTATGACAAAATATTTGACAACCAAGATGAAAGGGATAAATTATTTAAAAGACACAACCACTAAAACCCACTCAAGAAGAAATGGTAACCTGCATAGCCTTCTATGTATTAAAGAAAATGAAATTGTAATTAAAAATCTTCTCAAAAAGAAACCATAGCTTTATTAGAAAATTCTACAAAACAGGTAGGGAATAAGTAACACCAATTGTATACAAACTCTTCATCAAACTGAAGAGGAAGAAGCATTTCTCAATCCATTCTGAGACAAACCTTACCCTGATAATGAAATCAGAAAAAGACATTGCAATAAAACAAAAGCACATATAAATATTACTCATCAACAAATGCTCAAAAATTCTTAACAAAATGTTAGTAAATCAAATCCAGCAATATATATTAACAAAAGATCATGCACAGAATGAAAAAATGGTGTTTGTCCTGGGAGTGCAAGGCTAGTTCAACATCCCAAAGGTGATAATCTAATTCATCACATCAACAGACTTAAAGAAGAAACACCCTCCGACCATCTGAATAGATGTAAAAAAGCATTTGACAAAACTTAATATCCACTAATGATTTTTAAAAACTCAGCAAAGTAGAAATACAAGGGAACTTCAAACTGATAAAGGGCAGTTACGAAAAACCCTACAGTTAACATCATGTTTAATAGTGAAAAACTGAAAGCTATCCCTCTAAGATCAGGAACAAGGGAAGGATGTTTGTTCTCACCACTCCTATTCAACACTACAAAGTAAGAAAACAAAATCAAAAGCATAGATTGAAAAGGAGGAAATAGCAATGTCTCTATTTGCAGAGGACATGACTATCTAGACAGAAAATCCCAAACAATCTACAATACACAAAAACAAACAACAAAACCCTTTCAGAACAAGTAGGTTTAGCAAGGGTGCAAAAAAAGTCAATGTATATTTTAAACCTCCTACTTCTATATATTAATAATGAACAATTTGAAATTGAAATTTTAAAAGTTCCATTAAAACTAAAAAACATTAAATGTTTAGTTATACCAAGGTATATGACACACTTGGTTATAAATCTAACAAAGTATATGCGACATCTCTGTATGCTGAAAACTACAGAACACTAATGAAAGAAGTCAAAGACCTACAGAGAGACAAACTGTCATGGATTGGAGGACTCAATACTGCTGTTAATTCGGCCTCAACTGATCGATAGATTCAGTGCAATCCAATCAAAATGTCAGCAGGATTTTTTGGGCAAAATGCAACAAACTGACTTCTAAAATGTATACCTATGGAAAGACAAAGGAACTAGAATAAAGAATTTAAAAAAGAACAGTAGTGGAAGACTCACACTACCTGATTTCAAGGTTTACTCTAAAGCTACTGTAACCAAGCCAGTGTGACAAAAGGAAAGACATATAGATCAAAGGAACAGAGAGTCCTGGAATAGACCTTTGTTGATTTTCCACAAAGGTACAAAGGCAATTCAACTGAGAAACAGTTGTTTCAACAAACAGTGCTAGAACAATTGAATACCCATACGCAAAAAGATGAATCTCAACCCATATTTTGCACCATATACAACACTTAACCCAAAATAGGTCACAGACTAGGAGGACAAAAATTGCAAATCAATTATCCAATAAAAGACTTATATCTAGAAAGGACAAAGAACTCTCAAAATTGAAAAATTAGAAAACTATCAAACTTTTTAAAATGACAATAAGATTTGGACATTTCACCAAAGATATACAGATCTTAAGCATATCAAAAGATGCATTAGGAAAATGCAACTTAAAACTGCAGTGAGATACTACTGCTCGTCTATTGGAAAGACTACAATTTAATAAAGATGGACAATACCAAGGGCTAACAAGGATGGTGAATACCTAGAATTCATCCGTTGCTGGTAGAAATGCAAAATGGCACAGACACTTTGGAATATAGTTTGGTAATTTCTTATAAAGTTAAACACACATCTACCATATGACCCAGAGATCCTACTCCTAGGTATTGACTCAAATGAAATGAAAACTTATGCTCACGCAAAAGCCTGTATACGAAGGTTGGCCCATGTCATCTGTGGGGGATTGGTTCCACGACAATCCCAACCCACAGCAGATTAAAAAAATCCATGCATACTCAAGTCCCTTATACAAAATGGCAGAGTATCTGCATATACCCTACACACATCCTCCCATAAGTTAATACTTTAAGACCTGTCTACATTACTTATAATAGTACCATGAAAACACTATGTAAATAGTTGTTATATTGTTTAGGGAATAATGAAAAGAACAAAAGTCTGTCTGTACATCTTCAGTATAGGCGCAACCATCCATTATTTTCCCTAATCCACAGTTGCTTGAATCTGCAGATGTGGGACCCTTGAACACAGAGGGCCAACTGTACAATGTCTTAATTGCCAAAAACCGAAAACAGTCTAAATGTTCTTTACATGGTGAATGAATAAACAAACCATGGAATAGGCATATAATGGACTATTACACAGCACTAAAAAAGAGTGAACTACTGGTGAATGAATCTCAAATGCATTATGCTAATAAAAGAAGCCACACTCAAAAGGTTAAAGTGTAGATGACTATATGACATCCTCGAAATGGCAGCACTAGTGTTTATTCCTAGCGTTTATTTATTTTTGGCTATAGTAAAGGATAACGGGTGATTCATAAGAAAGCTAATGATTTTTGGGCATTTTTAAACTAATTGCCCTATGAAATCACCATTTCACGCTCCCTAATCCCTTCAGTCTGTGTGCCCTCACCCTCTTTTCGTTTTCCTCATACTACTCAATATTGTCTTTATTTGTATGCTGTCTCCCCAGTAAGAACAGTTCTTTTTTTTTTTGAGATGGAGTTTCACTCTTGTTACCCAGGCTGGAGTGCAGTGGCGCAATCTCGGTTCACCGCAACCTCCACCTCCCGGGTTCAAGCGATTCTCCCGCCTCAGCCTCCCAAGTAGCTGGGATTACAGGTATGCACCACCACACCTGGCTAATTTTGTATTTTTAGTAGAGACAGGGGTTTCTCCATGTTGGTCAGGCTGGTCTCGAACTCCCGACCTCAGGTGATCCTCCCACCTTGGCCTCCCAAAGTGCTGAGATTACAGGCGTGAGCCACCGTGCCCAGCCCAAGAACAGTTCTTTAATGGTGTCAACGCAAGGGTTTTACCGTATCTTACAGCTTCACAGGGTGGGTGAGGAGGGACAGTTCCTACTGTCTATATCTCTACATCAGAAGATTCAATACATAGATCCAAGACAACTATAAACCATTATTAAATGTTCCTTTTCCTGACATAAAATAATGCTTTTTGTCCCTGTTTTGGCTTTGAGGTCTACTTTAGGCTGAAGTGACTTTAGACTATGCTTTCTTTTTGTATGCATTTGGCTGAGGTAACTGCCCAGTCTTGTACTTTTATTATTTGGCTACTTTGAGATGTCTTTCTTGTAAATGGCATATGATTGTATTAGGCTCTCTTTTATTTACAGGGGTGTTACAAATACTCATGTTTGTTGTTATAAGTGCTATATTTGGTGTTACATATTTTCTGACTTTTTTTTTTTTTTTTTAATTGATACAGAGTCACGCTCTGTTACCCAAGTTGGAGTACGGTGGCGCGATCTTGGTTTACTGAAATCTCTGCTTCTCAGGTTCAAGTGATTCTCATGCCTCAGCCTCCCAAGTAGCTGGGATTACAGGCATGTGTCACCACTCTCGGCTAATTCTTTTATATTTTGAGTAGAGATGGGGTATCGCCATGTTGGCCAGGCTGGTCTCGACTCCTGACCTCGTGACCCACCTGCCTCAGCCTCCCAAAGTGCTGGGATTACAGGCGTAAGCCACTGCGCCTGGCCCATTTTCTGACTTTTTAAAGCTTTCCTTGATGTTTCTTTTCAAGAATGGCTTGTTTTCCTTGCTTTTATTTCTCCTAATGTAGGAAACTTGTATCCAGTTTCAAAGTCCTTCAATTTGCATTCTCAAGGTTCACATTTTGATGTATATCAATCTTATTCTTAAAATGCTTATTCTTAAAAGGGAAGGGAAGATCACTCAGTAGGTTCAACATCTTTTCAAGGTGGCTACTTGGCATTTCACTATATGGATGAGCCATCCTCTAATTAATTATTTATTGATGTAATAATTGGTTGTTTCCAGTGTTTCTCAGGAAGCCACCAGAGGTTATCCTCTATCCAAAAATGTTAACAGCATATGAGATCCATAAATTAATACAACCAAGGAAAGAAGCAAAAGAAATTTCTAGAGGAAGGGCAAAGGCAAGTCTAAAGAAACAAGCACGAACTGGAGGAGGATAACAGGCTTTGGGAGGGGCGTCTTCAAGGGGGAAAGACCCTGAGAAATTACTTGATGCATTTGTGTCTACTGAAAGAGGATTTGTAGTTCAAATTAATGTAGGTGATTGTAAAACTACCCTAGTCCCCAAAATGGGAAAATTACTAACCACAAGGAAAACAAATTATATAAGAAAGGAAATGTAATCATAGGATAATAATTTAAATGTTGAATATTATTTATTTATTTATTTATTTATTTTTTGAGACGGAGTCTTGCTCTGTTGCCCGGGCTGGAGTGCTGTGGCCGAATCTCAGCTCACTGCAAGCTCCGCCTCCCGGGTTTACGCCATTCTCCTGCCTCAGCCTCCGGAGTAGCTGGGACTACAGGTGCCCGCCACCTCGCCCGGCTAGTTTTTTTTTTTTTTGTATTTTTAGTAGAGACGGGGTTTCACCGTGTTAGCCAGGATGGTCTTGATCTCCTGACCTCGTGATCCGCCCGTCTCGGCCTCCCAAAGTGCTGGGATTACAGGCTTGAGCCACCGCGCCCGGCCTTAAATGTTGAATATTAAAATGCAAAATGTTGATTGAACTTCTATCAGGAAGATATGGTGAGGGTTTAGATGAGTATAAAAACTCTTCTTCCAGGCCAGGCGCGGAGGCTCAAGCCTGTAATCCTAGCACTTTGGGAGGCCGAGGCAGGAGGATCACGAGGTCAGGAGATCAAGACCATCCTGGCTAACATGGTGAAACCCCGCCTCTACTAAAAATACATAAAAAATTAGCCAGGCGTGGTGGCGGGCGCCTGTAGTCCCAGCTACTCAGGAGGCTGAGGCAGGAGAATGGCGTAAACCCGGGAGGTGGGGCTTGCAGTGAGCCAAGATTGTGCCACTGCACTCCAGCCTGGGCAACAGGGCAAGACTCCGTCTCATAAAAAAAAACAAAAAAACAAAAAACTCTTCTTCCATAATAAGAAGTCTAAAGATAAAAGAAAGAAAGAAAAGAAAGAAGAAAGGAAAGAAAGAAGGGAAGAAAAAAAGGAAAGAAAAAGAATATCATAGGCCTATTAATAATTATTTATATACTTATTTACATATGTATGTATATAAGAAGAAATTCCTAAAGAGGGAATCCAGAATAGTTAGGGTATCTCCAGTTTTATGTCTTACTCTACTGTGTATTTGTGTTTTTAAAAGTATCTTTATATATTGCCTTGATAAAAAGTAAAACATAATTTAAGTATTCAAATTTCTTGGACAAATTCTGATTTTGATGCTATATAGGTTACTCTGCATCTTTATTTTATTTTATTTTATTTTTGAGATGGAGTCTCTCACTGTCTCCTGGGCTAGAGTGCAATGGTACAGTCTCAGCTCACTGTAACCTCTGCCTCCCAGGTTCAAGGGATTCTCCTTGCCTCAGCCTCCCAAATAGCTGGGATTACAGGTGCCCGCCACCAGGCCCGGCTAATTTTTTTTCGTATTTTTAGTAGAGACGGGGTTTCACTATGTGGGCCAGGCTAGTCTTGAACTCCTGACCTCATGTTCCACCTGCCTCGGCCTCCCAAAGTGCTGAGATTACAGGCGTTACCCACTGTGCCTGGTCTACTCTGCATTGTTTAGTGGTCTAAACCCATTTAGATTACATAGGAAGTACCTAGTCCTTAAGACTTTTTTTTTTTTTTTTTTTGAGACAGAGTCTCACTCTGTCGCCCAGGCTGGAGTGCAGTGGCGCGATCTCGGCTCACTGCAAGCTCCACCTCCCGGGTTCACGCCACTCTCCTGCCTTAGCCTCTAGAGTAGCTGGGACTATAGGCGCGTGCCACCCTAGTCCTTAAGATTTGACAGACCTCACCACTAAAATCGTTTGGGCCTTGTCTTGAAGACATAAAGATAGATCTTCAACAATGTCTTCTATTTCTCCCATGGACAATGTTCTGGTTAAGTTTTCCACCTTATTTTGAGTCAATTTTGTCTTTGCTTATGGTGTTCTATATACTCTCTGTCATTTCTGGTAGTTCTGTCTTCTTGGTCACGCTTGCCAAACATTTGTCTAGTCTGTCTTTTCATGGGACCAGCTCTTAGTTGTTCTTAACAGTTCTAGGAGAAAATGTTCTTTGTTCCAATCCACTTATCTCTTCCTACATTTTCCCTTTTGTTTTGGTTCATTTCATTGTTGTATTTTTAAGTACCTTTTTTATTATGAAATGACACAGAAAAAAAGCAACGTACAGCTCAAAAAATTAGCAAAAAACTGTCTATTATCTATTTTGCTGAATAAAAACTTTACTTTGTCTATAAATCTTTCTTTGCTAATGAAAATGTTTAGAGCCATGAACTGTTTCTTAAAAGTGGCTTTTGCCATAACTCACAAAATTTTTATATGTAACATTTTGTAATTTTTTTTTTTTTGATATGGGGTCTGGCTCTGTTGCCCAGGCTGGAGTGCAGTGGCATGATCTCAGCTCACTGCAACCTCCACCTCCCAGGCCCAAGCAATCTTCCCACCTCAGCCTCCTGGGTAGCTAGGACTATAGGAACATGCCACCACACCTGGCTAATTTTTTTATTTTTTATAGAGCTGGGGTTTCACCATGTTGCCCAGGCTGGTCTTAAACTCCTGAGCTCAAGCGATCTGCCTGCCTTAGCCTCCCAAAGTTCTGAGATTACAGGCATGAGCCATGGTGCCCAGCTTGTTGTAATGATTTCTAAAGAATCTGTAATGTAAGTTTTGACTTCCTCTTTTACTGAAAGCCATATAGATGAGTGATTAATAACAAAAACATTCATACTCATTAAACACACTCCCACAAACACTAACCTATTTGGAAATCTTTTTATTGCTAATATCTTGTCTTACTGCACTGTGGTCAGAGACTGTAGTCTGTGATTTCTTCTTTCAGGAACTGACAGTTTTACTGGTGGCCTGCTATACGAAATTGATATCATGTTTGTAAATGTGCTTTCTGCTTGCATACATACATTTTTCAGTATAAGCTTCCTAAGTTGTATTAAATCACATTCTTTCATATTCTCTTTTTCCCTACTTAATATGTCAAATTCTGAGAGAAGCATGTTAAAACTCCCTCTATAACTGTGGTTCACATTCTCTTTACATTTCCAGTAGCAACTGTTTTAAACATTTGATGCAATGTCAGTGATGTATATGTAAGTATTATCTGTCTCTCCTAGATGATTACATCACACTATTTCTATCTTAAACCTCCAATCTGTCCTCCTTCCTCCTCACTCTCAGCTGAAACACTGCTTCATTTTCACAAGCTCCTGCCGGCAACCATATCTGCCTACCCACCTGCAACACTGGTTTGAAAAATCTGGCTGTAAAAGGAAGGTGAAAAGAACCAACTTTCTTATTTAAAGTAACGGGTAAAACTTTAGTTAACAGGGAAATCGTAATACTAATGTTAGGAGCCTATAAAAAGAGAAGCAGAGGATACAGTCACAACCCAGAATAATCAACACCACGATTTTCCTCAGAAGGTTCAGAGGATGTGTTCAGCATCGGGGTGAAGGACTCGGTAAGACCAGCCTTTGACAGGAGTAGACACAAGAGAGAATGATCTGTTCAGCAAGCTGGGGCAGTTCCTCTCCAAGTGCCTCTGTGGAATGGGAAATAAGCCATCAGCCAGGGAGTAGAGGAGCAAGGAGGGACCCAGAGATCTGGAGCCTGCAGAGATTTCAAATAGTCATTATGGAGAGTGGGAGGAACAAGGTAGGATTAGCAAGAGTTGACAGTAGAATCAGGGCTCATGGTCATGAAATTACAGTGGCATTTGTGTGTTCCATTGTGTGAGCATAACTCTAGAAGCATCAGCAACCCAAGTAAAAGCATTAAAAGAGACAAATATCTTGATTCATCCAGCGTGGGAGTTTTACTAAACAAGTATAGCCAATGAACAATGGGATAAGGGAGGGGTTTAGGAAATGGATAGAAGATGGCCATGAAATCTACACTATACAAGGAACAAAGTGAAGGGCGTTGTTAACATATAGGGGGAAAGAAGAACAACTAATGGGCTGAGGATCCATATGAAGGCAAAGAACACATTTAGGAGACTTCTTGACTGGACTACCAATATGGAAGGATGCTGCAATAGAACTTCTGAAACATTATCTGAAAAATCAGGTAATTCTAAAATATGGCAAAGTCTAGAGCATCACCATAGATGTTGGTGGCATAAGTCAGAGATGGAGGAAATGAAGGACCTTACGATCAAGGGACTTGACTGTTCATTAAAAACTATGAAGTAACACAGGGTAATGGCAAGGCTTGAGGCAGAGAGGAAACAACGTGCTGAGACCCATTATGGAGTGAGGAGAGGAACCAAGAAGAAAGCTGCTGAAAGTAATGAGTGGTGAGGGAGGTGCAGCTTTTCCAAGGCAGTAAAGGAGTAATGGTTTAGCAGACACATAGACACAGTGTTAGTAAGGACACTAACCCTGTCTCCCAGTGCATAGGATTTGAGTGATGGAGTCCTCTTCACTAAGTGGGCTCATACCCCATATGCGGGGGATAGCCAGGTCTCAGTTAAAGCTTGAAGGAAAAGAAAACATTCACTGAAGATACTAAACGTAGAGAAAGTTTGCACTTCAGAGAGTGAGAGTTACCTAAGGCAAAAATGAAAAGGGAATATTACGGAAATGAAAACATGACTGGAAACACAGTGAATTTCATTCCAGGATTCCATGAAGATGGTGGACTCTCAGGTCTTAAATTTTCATGGTGGCCTAAAAAGGTGGCCCCTGCAGGTATTGTTACAGCAAGCAAAACTTTCCTTTCCATCTATCCAGGTCAACAGGGGTTGGTAGCAGTCTTGGTTGCCTGCTGCTGAATGGAAGCTAGCTGGGATGGAACTGGGCGGGTGAGGTGTCAGGAGCAAAAGAAGACAAGCCACAAGGTGGTGAGCCTCACTGTAGGTAGTCCTAGGTGACCTCAGATGATTATGTGCAGGGTAGAGGCCTCAGTGTTCCTGAATTCAGTTCCTAACACACAGTATTACAAATGAAAAGCCTGATGCTACTGACTCCCTTTCCATGGACAGCATGTCATGTTACCCTATCCACCAATGTATGCAAGCCGAGGCATGTCTCCTTTCATTATTTCCACCCAGCACTTTTATCTGAAGACCTGAGTGTGTTTTTTAATTCCGGTGACCTTTTTCAAAAATATCACTTTTTTCATGGAACCCAAGAGTCTACACACACATTCCATGTTTCCGACTCCTTCTCATAAGCACCATCTGATTCTTTTTGGTTTCCATTCTAATCTTCAAATCTACTGCTTTAGTTTCCAATTGTGTCTAATCTACCATTCCATGCTTTTAATGAATGCATGATTTTCTGCAATCAAGTTTACGTCTAAGAATTCTGCTTTCATTCATTCATTCAACAAATATTTATTGAGCAACTACTGTGTGCCAGGCACACAACTGCATTTTGATCCAGTATCCCCTAAAATCCACTTAAAAAAAATTAAGCTAGCTTGCTGCTTTTTCACATAAAAAGCAAAAACTTTTCAATATTTTTTATTAATACACTTAAAGATGTGGGATGTGTGACCAAAAAAGTTTGTACATGATATGAAACTAGGAAGGATGATAAATACATTGGATGAAAGAAACAGAATCTTAAAAGCTCTTGGCAGCTTGGATGGGGAATTGAATCTAAAATGATAGATCAGTGGGGCCACGTGCTCTGAATTCTCCACATGGTCCTCGGTCAAGCTATTGATCCTCTTCTTAGGTCCAGTGACACTTGGCTATCCATCCACATTTGTAATTGAAGACCTAGATTGATTGGCATTGGTAGCTGGTGTGAGCTTTATCAGCAATGCTGTATATGCTAACGTCTGATTAGCCCTGAAGATGCCCCCTCAATTATGTCGTGTAGTAGATCAGCAGGTAGCCCCCTACTTACAAAATCAAATACAAGGGGAAATTGTTTAGAGTGGGTTGTTTTCATTTTCTGTATCAAACTTTTAAATTTTTATGTAATCAAAACTATTAACTAATTCCTTTTAACTTTCACATGGAAGTTTATTACTGTGGATAAGAATATGTCACACTGCCTGGTTTTGAATCCTAGCTTGTATTTTTCACTGTATACACTTTCTTCGTCAAGCTATTTATTTCACTTTCTTGTGCCTTAGTAAAATAGGGATAGTAATTCTATTTACTTTACAAGCTTGTCATGCACTGTATAACAGACACAAAGCCTTTACCCAGTGCTTGGCACACAGTAATTTTCAATAAATGTTTACTCTAGCACTAAAATGATATTAATAATAATATGATATGCTGATAAGACATATCTGCCTCATATCTTCCTCATTCTGTTTACTCAAGAGGAGTTTTCACCAGCAAAGCCACACAGCCAACAATTCTTCCTCATACTGTATCCATACAGCTGGTTTGGGAACCCACTAATAGGATATTATTATCTGTTAACTATTATTTTGGATCCAACTCCTCATTCAACCAGTCAAGAGATTTTTAAATGCTGTTTCTGTTCATCAAATGTATTATTATCCCTCCCAGTTTCATGCCATTGGCAAGTTTTATGGGCATGCATCCCACCTCTTCAAGTATGCTGATAAAAATGTTAAAAGGGGGCACACACCCTTTGGTGCACATCCTGATAGACCTGGCTAACCTCAGTCATTAATCAGTCATTAATCAATATATTCACATTGTTTTCAGACTGTTCTCTTAACATATTTCAAGTCCAAGGATTGGTTTAAAGGTTCCCCTTTTTAAAAATTAGAGTGATACATATGAGCTTGTCCCTAGCTTTCTGGAAACTCCCCTTCTATAGAATACTTCAAAGATCAGAGGGTCAACAATCTCAACTGTAAGATGTATCTGTTTAAATGAGGAACAGTATGGGCTTAATCAGAGAAGGAGGGCACTTTCTTCAATTTCTTCTCCCACATATGGCACAGTTTGCTCACTAATACACTTTTCTGCATCTAAAGATCATTCTTCTTAACAGAGACAGAACCAAAAACAAAAAGAGTGGATGATTCTTCATTCTCCATATCTAACAGCAATTTTTCACAGTCCTAGTCATTTCTTAGTATTCCTAAAGAATACTAAGAAATTGTATTGAACTCCAAAAAAAAAGTATTAAATTTAATCTTTCTTTAAAAGCCTAAGCTTATTTAATTACAAAACTGTCCTTACCAACTTATACATGACACTATTCTAGTCTTGAAGTACTTCCTGTTTGCCCTGGAAGATCTGGTATATAGTAAGTATCCAAACAAAAACTAGAAGTAGGACATGGGTATTGTACTTTATTAATTCCTTCACACTATCCTTCAGACCTAATCACCAAAAAGGACTTGCCATGATCTGCAATTTGATGAAAAGTGGGTGCAGTACAGCCTGTTTTCTGAAGATTGTAGAATGATTTTATAAGAACCTTATGTTTTTTATTAAAACTTATAGAATTTATGAACAAAAAAATACATTAAAAAGGAGAGAGAGGGAGAGTTATTACAGAAGATTGGATTTTCACGTAGCACCAGGAACTCCCATGTTTAAATGAAGTCTTGTAGAGCAATAATATTAATTGCATTCAAAACCACTACATTCTGGTTTTTCAAAAATGTCCCTCCATAAATCATTGTGTCTAAAGCCAGGGTTCAAATGAATGACTCCTCAAATTTATATTCATTCTGATCCAAAGGAACAGAATCAAAATCAACCAACTTAACACATGCGTTTTAACTTTTATTGTCACCTTTTACATGCTTTTAAATCACAAATAATACTTCATAATCTTTCCCCAGTGAAGCATCCACCTTTCCTATTATTCTTCCTATTGGTTTTAAAACCTAATATAATGAGCTTTGATTAGACTGGCTTGTGGTGGGAATCAAATGTATATGAAAACTAGATGCTTTTTAACATACAAATTTATGAGGTATTGTTTTAGAGCAATAAAAATACTTACTATACTTACAGAAAATGGCTATGTTGTCTGTTTTAATCTTAAAAACTCACAATTTTTCTATAATAAACATTATTTTTTAATTAAAAAAATAAAATTAAAAACTTGTAGAATACACTGAGACACTAAAAAACACTAAATTACATTTAAGAAATTCTGAGCATTTAGTATTCAAATATTTCCAATTACCTTGAAGCATGCATCTGTAAGCAGATTCAGATATAGCATAGATGTGTGGAGGCATCTCATGACGCTTCTTCCCTCTGTACATTTCAATAATATTCTCAGAGTAAATTGGAAGATTCTTGTAAGGGTTTATAACTACACAGAAGAGTCCAGAATAAGTCTAGAATAAAAATAAAATAGAGTATTAAAAAAAACCTCTGCATTTATCGGTCAGGGTCCAATCAGGAGACAGAAACCACACAGTCATTTAAGCGGGAGATCTTTACCTTTTGGATAATTAATCTATCCCCCAAATTAAACTTAGCCTATAATAGGTAATTTAGTACTATGAACCACGAGTAGTTCTCCCACAGATAGCTTATTAAGTGGCACTTTGCTGGACTCAATTTCCTCATTCATGAAGTAGAAATAATGTGAGCTTCCTGACTTCATGGGGCTATCATAAGGTACAATCAATATGTTATTTACTTTTTTACATTCATTCTCTCGTGAGTACACAAGTTGTGAAAAGCTCGTTAATGCAGTTTCAGATTCCACATTGCAATTAATCTTTAAGAAAATAGCATTTGTCCAGTTTGAGTACAGTATCAAAGAAGAATATCCATAATTATCTAAAAAGGGTATTAAAATACTCTTCTTGGCCGGGCACGGTGGCTCATGTCTGTCATTCCAGCACTTTGAGAGGCTGAGGCAGGTGGGTCAGAAGGTCAGGAGTTCAAGACCAGCCTGGCCAAGATGGTGAAACCCCGTCTCTACTAAAAATACAAAAATTAGCCAGGCATAGTGGCAGGCTCCTGTAATCCCAGCTACTCAGGAGGCTGAGGCAGGAGAATCGCCTGAACCCCGGGGGGTGGAGGTTACAGTGAGCCTAGATCACGCCACTGCACTCCAGCCTAGGCGACAGACTGAGACTCCATCTCAAAAACCAAAAACAAGAACAAACCAAAAAAACACTCTTCTTTTTTTCCAACTAAATATCTCTATGGCTGGATTTTCTTCGTATACTTTAACCAAAATAACACATTATAAAAAAACAGAATGCAAAGCAGATATGAGATTCCAGCTAGTTTGGTTAATACTAAAGAGATTTGTAAAAATGTAAGAGTTTTCATCCATCTAATTTTTTTTGTTTTGGAAAATACAGGGATTTTTTCTTAAAAATGTATTTATGTTAACTTGTCATGATTTACTACTATTCTTTTTAAATAAATTAATAAAGATTTTAAAATGTATTTTAATTACTAATACAGTAAATATTAACAAACATAAGCCAAATAAATAAAAGCTCTTTGGGATCTTCAGTAAATAAAAGCTGCCAGGCTAGAAGATACAAACTTTTCCTGATCAATACTGTAATCATTACACAGAATTGGCCCTATGAATGCTTATGACTTGCAGGTTTTTTAAATATAGACACAATGATTTCTGAGAATATTCTACAAAACTGATTCTGGGCATTATGGAAAAACAAGAGCAGTCAGAACTGCTGACAGATGCTCTAACCCTCTCAGGGACTGAAGGCATCTGGAAGGGCACTCAGTTGCATTACGAAACAGACCTTTTATTTAAGGTGATTTGTGTAGACCAAAATCTAAAAGCAAGAGGACATGAAAAAAGGCTGGAGAATTGGTACTGCATGGCCAGCTTGCCCAGGGAACACTAAGGGGGGTTCTAACTAACAGCTGCGTTCATAAGAGCTGAAACCCCCAGCAATTGCCACCAGAAAGCCCTCCAGAGGCTACTCTGTTTACTAATGCTAAACCAAGAGAATGAAAGCCTGCCAAAAAATTTCAAGTGATCAAAACTCTCTCTGGCCACCCTCCTTGTATTTTCCTGAACTCACAAGTGCAGGCTCAGATGTAGAACACACTTCCTACTTAGGTTAGTAGTGTAGAAGGGGCAAAGGGCCCCCATCCTAAATTCAGATTTGGGCTGTTTGCTGAAGCCTTACTACTGAGCAGACCAGGAGGTTATCTGTCCATTCTTTGCCTGAGGCTACATTATTACTATTGACTTCTCAAGTCTTCAGACTCTCGGACTTCTTACAGGCAAAGTACAGACCTCTGCAAACCCTGGGTGGCCCTTGGGCTTCCCAGACCATCACCTTGCACTTTCTCCCAATCAAGTCTCTTGTCTAACTAGTCCTGTATATCTTTGCTGCCTACAGGACAAAAAGGCAAAGAGGAACAGTAAAAATAGAGGCTTTATTAAGGGTGAGAAAAACAAAGGAGAGGCAACCTCAATACTTTTTTACTGAGTTTAATTTATATAAAGTTAACAAATCGCAACCATACATTCATGAATTTTTGTACACCCAACCTCACTTTCTCATTCAAAAATTAGATCAGTCTATCATGAAGCTACAGATTATACTCTTCAATTTTATAACAGGCAAATAATTAGAGACTAGAAAAGAAAAAAGCTCCAAGAAAGCAAAAATACACAAATTCAGTTTAGTGTCCCATAGTATGCATGGGATGGTAACAGATCATAACTGACATGTTTAATCAGAAGTAATTCCAACATGTGTGTCTACCATGCGTTAGGCACTTTCCTGAGGACTAGAATAAGAGAGAATAAGTCTCACAAATATGAGTTAGTCATCAAAAATATAAAAGGTTAACTAATCATCAGTATCCCATGCTTGCCAAAATGGAGCAGTAATCAATGCTTAAGAAGGAACATTATTAAAGTGTTTAATAAACCTGACTTCTACCTACCTAAAAAGTTAGCTCAAGTATTGAGCTCTTGTATAAACTGATCACTGAACTGATACTGCACTACTTCTATCTTCCCCCAGGCACATGGGAGGAAGGCAGTATGTTGTTAAAACAATTATTCTGGAGACCTTAAAGTTCAAATGAACTTTACTAAGTATTTGAATATACACACAAGATACTAAGCTTCTTTAAGAAACATACACTCTGGGTATGAAGACAAATAGACGCACGCTAAACAAGCTACAACGGAAAGCACCAAAAAGAGAAAGATGAACAGGTATTATCAATAACGGAAAGCTCGGGGGCAGAACACAACAAACTCCAGGCACTGAAAGTCATGACCACCTTGTCAGAGACTGTAGAACAAAGTAAAAAATTCAGACCCAAATGGTCTTTGATGTTCTTTTTAAAGACTATGAGGTCAAAAGAAGGGATAAAGGAATTCCTGTTAAACGTAGTAAAAGCACAAAACTCTTACAGTGGCAGGATATACCCGAGGCAGTGTGAGAAGACCAGCATAGCAAAAATAGTTTGTACCACGGAATGTGAGCGATAAGAGCCTAGAAAGACAAACTGAATAATTCAGATTTTGTCCTCCATGGGTGATGAGGTATTGAAGGTTCAGGAGAGAAAAGTGATTGGATGAAACAAGTGTTTTAGACAAAGTATAAATCTGGCAGCCATATGGAGAACACATTGAAGAGGCAAAAGGTGAGAAGCAGGAAGACATGCGGAGACTGCTCGACTGTCCTGGCACAACAGGGCCTAGATGAGAGAAAAGGCAACACAAAACAGAGAAGGCTGGAGACTTCACAGTGCTCAGAAACTTTCAACACAGAAAAGCCATTAAAGACCTAAGTCAAAGAGGACTCCAAGGTCTCCAGGCCTTACAGAAACATTATTCATGGAAGGAAAAATAACTGATTTGCAGGAAAAGATAATGAATCCCTCTAATGTACTGACGTTGTGGTGTGGTGGGTGAGCCAAGCAGGATGCCTCCTGGGCAGCTGGAAATACTGGACTGCCAGAGCCTTGGGAAAATCCTGAAGTGCTGCAAAGGCTTGAAATATAAGTTTGCGTAATAACACTACTGCATACTTTACCTAAGGGAGGCATACAAAAATCTTTGCAGTTGGAAAAATTTACAAATTTTCAAGCACACTATGCTGCTTTATGCCTCCAGGCTCCCACCCTATGCTGACCACTCTGCCTGGAATGCCTATCTTCCTCCGTCTAGGATTGGGAAATTTTACTCAGCCTGGAAGTGACAGGCCTCTGCTTAAGAAAGCAGGGCTATGTATATGCATTGTTTCATAGGTTCAAAGGATTAGAGAAACAGACAGTGGAGGCTGGTGCAAATGTCAACACAATGGGGCAGAGATACAACAGTCTCCTACTAGGAACAGGGATTGAACTGGGAATATCATATAACCCTACATCCCAACTGTAGTTCTCAGAAGAAATCAGACTACCATCCAGAAGGAAGGGAGGCAGGAAAGAATAATTCACCCATATCACCTGCAAATACTGCACCTAGGAAAAATTCACAGGCAAATTTTGAAAAAACACCTACATAATAAGGAAAAGATCATCATTCAGAGGATTCAGAAAGAAATTACCTGTGGAAATTATCTATAAAATAACTAAAAGAAAACTTTAGGAGATAGATTTATATCTGCAACAGAATATAGTATAACATAGAGTCTACATATTAGGACAGAAATGCATAAGAAAAAAAATAGGTGACCAGGGCCAGAAAAGACTGTAAGGAATCATCTGAAAAAGTAAAATTAAAATCCACAGTGGAGAAAATAAAGAACAGAATGGATACCTCAAGAAATCAAGTGATAAGAGCAGATATTTATTCTAGGAGAGCATCCTTGTCAAAAAAAACAGAACAATGGTAAAATAATAAAAGAAAAGGACGTTACAAAGACAAAACTTATCAGTAATAATAAGACATAGAGAGCACAGGAAGGATAACTAACATTAGTTGCTATTGCTCCTTTGAGAGAAAATAGAAAAAAACTGTAGAAAACAAAAAAAAAAACAACTTGAGAAAACTGTGTGTGTGTAAGGCATATACATTAAATTAAAAGGAATTCACTAAGATAATAAACGCAGAAGGAATTATGGCACTAGACTCACCATTTTGCAGCCCCCAATGCCACAGTAGATCTGGACAATGTCCATCACTATTAAAATCCTCAGGTGACTGGCAGATGAGACCACTCCTAACGCACCAATCAGGCTGGCAAAACCTAGAATGACTCACTGCTGATCAATCTCAGCATCATAATGTGAGAGACAATGTGGCACTAAGTGTCTCCTGAATCTGAACCCATTTAAGCCTCTGGATCCAATTTATGGATTTTTCTCCTTCCAGTTTATAGGGAGCACCACAGGATTGCAATCAACAAAGTCTAGAATTTCCCATATTCTGGATTTTGTTGACTGCAATCCAATGGTATGCAAAAAAAAAAAAAAGGGTGGGGGGAAGTGGCCGGGCATGGTAGCTCATGTCTCTAACCCCAGTACTTTGGGAAGCCACGGTGGGAAGATCACTTGAGCTCAGGAGTTCAAGACTAGCCTGGGCAATATAGTGAGACCCCTATTTCCAGAAGCAAAAAAAAAAGAGGGCAGAGAAAGAGATTAAAAGTGATATAACAACTGTTATGCTTTGACTGTGTCCTCACAAAAGCATGTGCTGGAAATTAAATCCCCAATGCAGCAGTGTTGGGAGGTGAGGCCTAATGAGAGGTGCTTGGACAATGAGGGCTCCACCTGCATCGATGGATTAATGCCAATTATAAAAGGGCTTGAGGCTATAAATTCTATCTCTTGCTCTCTCTTGAGCACATTCTTCTTGCCCTTCCACCTTCTCCCATGGAATGATGCCACAAGAAGGCCCTCACCAGATGCAGCCCCTTGACCCTGGACTTCCCAGCCTCCAGAACCGTAAGCCAAATAAACTTCTCTTGTTTATAAATCATACAATCTGTGTTATTTTATTATAGCAGCACAAAACAGACTAAGCAACCAATCACAATATGTCAACCTTGTTTGGATCCTGAATCGAATTGACCAACTATTTATGAGATTATTTATGAGACATAAGGAAAATAAGAAAAGTAACTGAATATTTGATGATATGGAATTGTTATTTCTTTCTTAGACAGATAATAGTTATGAATCCCAAAACCTGTTGCTGAGAAGATGCTAAGCAGAGCTTTCAGCAGCACAAAAGTCTGAGAGAACAAAAATTAAAACATTCCAGCCTACTCAGGGAGAGGTAGGTGGTGGGGGTGGTAAACACCCCAGGCTTTCAGCTGGGACCCTGATGGCTATACCCCAAGAGTTAAGACTATGAGAAACAGACTAGCCCACACACAGCATGAAGCCTGGTTGGAAAAGATGTCAATTCCTGCATGGACTACATGTCCTAGTTTCCCTAAGCCTATCTGCCCAAAGCAAAACTCTAGAATAACCTTAATGCCACCCAGAGTCTCAAATTATTTTCACAATTCCTTGTACACAATAACTGGGCATATGAGGCAACAAGTTGTGGCTGAAATCCAAGACAATATCTGGAACTTCTGTGTGTCTATTTTTATTGACTTGTATTATTGCCCTGGGTTACAATATGTTCAAGTAATTAAAGACATAACTGAGAATTCTGACAGAGAACTGGAAACTATTAAAGGAAAAACCCAAACGAAAATTCTAAAACTGAAAAATCAAACAAAACAGAAAAAGAAAACCAGTAACTACAATTAAGAATTCATGTGTTAAACAGCAAGCTAGATACAGCTGAAGAAAGAATTAGTTACATGACATTTTAATCAGAAGCAAACAGCCAGAGTGAACCATGGGGGAAAAACAAGGATGAAAATGTAGAGGAATGTGAGAGGCAGATGGGACATGGTGAAACGATCTGGCATGTGAAGTATGTGAGTCCAAGAAGGAGAAAAAAGAATGAGGCAGAAGCAGTATCTGAAGAGATAATGGCTAAGAATTTTACCAGATCAACAAAAGCCATCAAGCCACAGAGTCAAGACCACCACAATCTCCAAGCTGAATGCAGTAGTCTCCCTTATCTGTGGTTTCACTTTCTGCAGTTTGTTGTCTACAATCAACTGTGGTCCAAAAATATTTGGTGAAAAACTCCAGAAATAAACAGTTCACACATTTTAACTTGTACACCGTTCTGAGCAGTGTGATGAAATCTGGCACAATTCTGCTCCATCGTGCACAGGACGTGAACTATCCCTTCGTCCAGCATCATCATGCTGTACAGCTATTAGTCACTTGGTAGCCCTCCCAGATCTCAGATCAACTGTGTTCAAGTCACCCTTATGTTACTTAAGAATAGCCCCAAACACAAGAGTAGTGATGCTGGCAATTCTGATATGTCAAAGAGAAGCCATAAAGTGCTTCCTTTAAGTGATATGGTAAGTTTTCAACTTAATAAGGATAAAATCATATGCTGAGGCTGCTACAATCTACGGTAAGAATGAATCTTCTATCTGTGAATTTGTGAACTAGGAAAAAGAAATTCATCAAATTATCACGAGAAGAGTACAATAAGATATTCTGAAAGAGGGAGAGAAACCATACTTACATAACTTTTATTAAGAATATTGTTTTAATTGTTCTATTTTATTAAGAGTTATTGTTGTTAATCTCCTACCATGCCTAAACTATAAGTTAAATTTTATCAAAGGTAATGTGTATAGGAAAGAACATCATTTACATATGGTTCAATACCATCTGTGGTTTCAGGCATCCACTGCATCTTAGACTGTATCCCTTGAAGACAAGGAGGACTCACTATATACAGAATAAAACTTCACCTAAGTCCATCAGAGACAAAGTGTTGAAATTCAAAGACGGAGAAAATTTTAGAGATGGCCAGTGGCTGGGGTGGGGAAAGGAATACAGATGACCTTCAAGGGAACAACAGCCAAACTACAAGCTAAATTCTCAACAGAAAAAGACGAAAGGCAGAACCTGATGCAATGGCATTTTCACAATGTTAAAAGAAAACCACCGCCGGCTCTGAATTCCAAATCCAGCAAAAACCAAAAAAACTTCAAACATAAAGGACGAATAGATACTTCAGATAAAAGAGGCCCTTTCTAAAAGAATGGAAGCTAAAAGATGTGGGGGGAAAAAAAAAGTAATGGATAAAACGAAATTAATATTGATAGTATAAAAATGTAATTATGTGTCTTGTGGGTTTTAAAATACAGAGGGAATTAAACAACAAAAGCACGTAAATTAGGAAGGAAGAGGAAAGAAAATTGTTCAGGTGTTCTCAGGCTCTACCTATCATGGTCTACAAAGGAATAAGAGGCTCCATGCCGGGCGCGGTGGCTCAAGCCTGTAATCCCAGCACTTTGGGAGGCCGAGACGGGCGGATCACGAGGTCAGGAGATCGAGACCATCCTGGCTAACACAGTGAAACCTCGTCTCTACAAAAAATACAAAAAAACTAGCCGGGCGAGGTGGCAGGCGCCTGTAGTCCCAGCTACTCCAGAGGCTGAGGCAGGAGAATGGTGTGAACCCGGAAGGTGGAGCTTGCAGTGAGCTGAGATCCGGCCACTGCACTCCAGCCTGGGCGACAGAGCGAGACTCTGTCTCAAAAAAAAAAAAAAAAAAAAGAGAGGCTCCACATATCTAATAGGTCAAGGATCCATGTTAGAATAGATAACCACTAACAGAATAGCCAAGAGAACAACAAAACTGTATAGCTAACGAGGTGAAAAGACAGAATAATAAAAATTGACCAATGGAAAAGAAAAGATTAAAAAAAACCATAGAGCAGGTAGGATAAAAAGAAAGCAATGAATCAGAGGACAGATTTAAGCTAAAATTTAACAGTCATTACATCACGTGTACATAAACTAAACATTCCAGCTAAAAAATATTGTCAGATTTGAGACAAAAATCACCACCATAAGCAGTTTATAAGAGACATATTTTAAATGCACAGGCACAGAAAAGCTGAAAGTAAGTTAAGAAAGCAATTAACCACACAAACGCTAATCCAAAAAAAAAAAATAGCTAATGCAAATATCAGACTTTGCAAGAAAACAACAGTCACCTTTGCAAGAAAACAACATCACCAAAAATGACCATTCCACGATCTGACATCAAATTTCTACATCTGTATATACGTGATAATAGCTTCAGCATGTACATAGCAAAAATGGACAGAAGTAAAAAGGACAAGATTTTCACAGTAATTGAAATGACAGATAATAAAGTATCCGTATTTTTCAAGTGCATCATGACCCTTTACCAAACTAATCACATAACAAATCATAAAGCAAGGCTAACAAATATAAAAGCATTGAAATTATTGAAGGCATGTTCTTTGACCAAGGGGGGAATCTATTAGAAATAATAAAATAAACCTGAAGATCCCCTAGATTTAGAAAGTAAACAATTCACTTTTTTTTTTTTTTTGAGATGGATTCTCACTCTGTTGTTCAGGCTGGAGTGCAGTGATGTGATCTCAGCTCACTGCAGCCTCTGCCTTCCTGGTTCAGGCGATTCTCCTTCCTCAGCCTCCTGAGTAGCTGGGATCACAGGCATGTGCCACCATACCTGGCTAATTTTTGAATTTTTAGTAGAGACAGGGTTTCACCATTTTGGCCAGGCTGGTCTCGAACTCTTGGCCTCAAGTGATTCATCCACTTCAGCCTCCCAAAGTGTTAGGATTACAGGCATGAACCACTGTGCCCAGCCTAAGCAATCAACTTCTAAATTACCCACAGAGTCAAAGAAAACATCCTCATTAATTTCAACTGAATGATAATAAAATGCAACATATTAAAACTTGTAGAATACAGCTATAGCAGTACTTAGAATGAAATTTACAGCTTTTAAAGCACATATAGAGAGGACCAACAAAGTCAAAAGTCTATTATTTGCAAAGAATAAAAAAATTGATAAGCCTCTGGTGACACTCATTTTAAAAAAGGGTAATACAAATAAATTATCAGTATCAGGAATAAAAGAAAACATGACTACAAATCCTACAGAAAATAAGCATATTATGAACAACTTATACCAATAAATTTGAACATTTAGATGAAACAGATAAATTCCTAGACAAACATAATTATCAAAACTGACACAAGGCCAGGAGCAGCGGCTCATATCTGTAATCCTAACACTTTGGGAGGTCAAAGTGGGTGAATTGCTTGAGTTCAGGGTTTCAAGACAAGATTGGCCAACATGGTGAAATCCCGTCTATAAAAAATACAGAAATTAGCCGGCTGTGGTCCCAGCTACTCAGGAGGTTAAGGCAGGAAGATCACATGAGCCCAGGATTTCAAGGCTGCATATGAGCTATGATCGCATCACTGCAATTCAGCCTGGGTGACAGAGTGAGACCCTGTCTCAAAAAAAAAAAAAAAAAAAAAACCACATAAATAAAAATCTGAAAAGTTCTGTATCTATTATAGAAAAACTTCCCCACAAAGAAAACACTATCATTACTTTAAAAAGAAATAACATCAATCCTATCCAAACTCTTCCAGAGAACAAAGATGAAACATTTCCCAATTCATTTGATAAAACCAGCATAATCTTGATAGCAAAATATGACAAAGGTATTATAAGAAAGGAAAATTTTAAGTTAATCTCACTGATGAATATAGATGCAAAAATCCTAAACAAAATACCAGCAAACAGAATCTAGGAATCTCACTCTCTCTTTGTGTATATATAAAGAATACTTGGTCCTTGCAAGGTTAATTTACACTCAAAAATATGCATAATTCTCCACAATAACAAAAGAAGAAGAAAAATCACATTATTGTCTCATTAAATAATGAAAAACATTTGACAAATTAACATCCATTATTTTTTTTTTAAATCATCCATTCAAGGTAAAAAAAAATCACCCATTCAGGAATACAAGAAAATCTCCCTTAATCTGATAAAGAATCAGTATTTAAAAAAACACCAATTACAGCAAATATCATTCTTAATGATGAAATGTTGAAAGCTTTCTCTCTGAGATCAGGAATGATACAAGGATGCCTCTGATTATCACTTCTGTTCAAAAACCATTGTACTGAAAATTCTAGACAGTGCAATAAAGCAAGTAAAAGAAATGTGTGTGAACTGGCTGGGCATGGTGGCCCATGCCTATAATCCCAACAGTTTGGGAAGCTGAGGCAGGTGGATTGCTTTTGCCGAGTAGTTCGTGACCAGCCTGGGCAACACGGCAAAACCCTGTCTCTACAAAAACACAAAAATCAGCCAGGCATGGTGGTATGTGCCTGTGATCCCTGCTACTCGGGAGGCTGAGGTGGGAGGATCGCTTGAGCCCAGGAGGTTGAGGGTATATTAAGCCACGAGTATCCCACTGTACTCCAGCCTGGTTGACAGAGCAAAACCTTGTCTCCAAAAAAAAAAAAAAAAGTATAAGATTTAGTAAAAAATAAAACTCATTATTTGTGGACAACATGTGTGCTCATAGAAAATCCGATAGAATTTTTGGCTAAACTGTTATAACCAATAAGTAAACTTAGGTCACTGAAGATAAAGTCAATATACAAAAATTAACTGTAAAAAATACAGTATTTCTACATAATGGTAACAATTATGTACATATTATCTATATACCATATGAATAATAAGGGAAACATTTAAACACCATTTAAATAATATTCAAATAAAATAAAACATCCAAAAATAAATAACAAAAGATGTTCATGGCCTCTACAAAGAAAACTATAAAACAATATTGATAAAGATTTAGAACTAAACAAATGAGTTTACTCAGGAATTAAAGATAAAATATTATAAAGATCTAATTTCTCCCCAAACTGATCTACAGAATCAATAAGATCCCAATCAAAATTTCAACAAGGCTGTGTGCATAAATGAAAAACTGACAAGCAGATTCTAAAATTATATTGAAATGCCAAGAACTTAACAGCCAAAACAATCTTAAAGATAACAAAAAGGACAGGATTTACCACACTAAATACCAAGACACATTATAAAGCTGTAATAATTAACAAAGTGTGATACTAGCTAGAAGATAGGCACATGGATCCAGGAAATACAATAGAGTCAAAAGCATACTTATGAACCCTAACTTATGACTAAGATGCCACTTTGGAGCAGTGGAGAAAAGATTATGTTTTAGTAAACTGGGTCAAATGGCTAGCCATATGGAAAAATAAATGAATCTTGTCCCAACCTCACACCATACACAACATTCAATTCCAGACCGAATTAAGGCTGACCCTAAGGAAAGAATCATCAAATTCCCTTCCCCTCTGGCTTCAAACTGAGTTCAACCAATGGTAGACATCAACAGGAGACTAACGGTGAGAACAGAAGGTCAGGATATTTATTCCCTAGGCTCCCTCCTGACCATGAGCTGACTTTCATGCCTCTAAGGAAGGCAATTCCTGTCAGGTAGCCCTCTCCATACAGGTACCTCTCTGAGTTGAGGCAACAGCTCTTTCCTAAGACTTCTTTAAAGATCAAGATGTTTCAAGGGCTCTCAGCCATCACTATTACTGAGATACTGCACTAGTACTCATTTATTTTTTTAAACCCTACCCACATTATTTGTAAAACCCTTTATTAAACTCTCAAATACCTAGTTTGAGAGCCTTCTGTTTCCTTCTGGGACTCTTAACTAAATCAGACATTATCTAGAAAAGCTGAAGATATGAGTTACAGATATGCATATCCTATCATCCAGGAATTCCACTCCTAGTTACACACCTTACAGAAAGGCATGCTTATTGTGCACTAAGTACATGTATATGGCTGTTCACTGAAGCACTGACCATAATATTACCAAGACAGAAAAAAACAGTGTACAAAACAGTGGAATAGTTAGATAAATTTATTGGGTCAAAAATATTATGATGGAATACTATATTCCAACAAAAATGAATAAACTACTCAAACTTTTAAAATTTCAGGGCCTTTTTGCACTCTTAGAAATTATTAAGGACCCCAAAGACCTTTCATTTCATATAAAATATAAAGTTTTACAAATATCTATTCATTCTAAAACAGTAAATACATTACATGTTAACATAAATAACATTTCTTACGAAAAATAACTTTTCATTTCCAAAACAAAAGTGAGAAGAATGGCACTGTTTTATGTTCTTGCAAAACTTTTATTGTCTAGCTTAATCGAAAACAACTCAATTTTCATGTCTATTTCTGTATTCAGTCTATTGTAATATGTTGTTTTGGATGAAGCACATGAAGAAAAGCAGACTTACAGATATTTAGTTGGAAAAGAGAGGAACAGTTTAACAGTCTTTTCAGATAATCATGGATACTTATCTTTGACACTACTAACACTTAACAAGTGACAATTTCATTTTTTCTTTTTTTTGAGACGGAGTTTCGCTCTTGTTGCCCAGGCTGGAGGGTAATGGCACGATCTCGGCTCACTGCAACCTCTGTCTCCTGGTTGTCCTGCCTTAGCCTCCCAAGTAGCTGGGACAACAGGCGTGTGCCACCATGCCTGGTTAATTTTGTACTTTTAGTAGAGACAGGGTTTCTCCATGTTGGTCAGGCTGGTCTCGAACTCCCAGCCTCTGGTGATCCGCCCGCCTCAGCCTCCCAAAGTGCTGGGATTACAGGCATTAGTCACTGCAACCAGCCAACAAGTGATAACTTCTTAAAAATTAGATGCAAGGTACCATCTGAAACCCTATCAGTGAACTTCTCATATTCCACTGCATCAAAATCTACTGGTTTATCTTGCGTATTGAATAAGTCTTTCTACCCATGCATGATTTCGTGACACCATACACACATCATTAAATTATGAAAGTCTTTCAAATGATGACATTTCACTATATGACATCAAAAAACTTCACTTTCATTATTATCACCATCTATCATATCAGAAAGGTTTTTAAGTATTGACATGCTGTCAAATTCATGGTGGTAGATACAAGTTTCCTAAAATTCTAATTTTGACATAAAAACTCAAATTTTATCATTGGCAACAAATACAGTCAGTTATTTTCTTTGAAGTGACAGGCTCGTTTTGTTCATTTTCAAGAAAATGTCTGCCAAATACCTCTGTGCGAGTAACCACAGTTTATCAGCCACTCTATCAAATGAAAATAGTGTTCTATCTAAAAAGTAGCAAGTTTAGCTTGCAACTCAAATAACTACCCACATGCTAGTCCTCAAGGCAACCATCATACATTGATATGCATCAGAAATGCTTTAGGCATACTTACCATTTCGTCACACTGAATATTAAAAAACTGTATTCCCAAAGGTTGAGATTTAATAAAATCAGTTATTTTTCCTGCTTTGCCAAGAACATTCTTGAGCGATATTGCATTTTTTTAAAAAAGTGCCAGTAAGTGGTAGTGAAGAATAAAATGGTTCTAGTACACTTTGGTCCTATTACACTGCCTTTATTCATGATAAGGTGTCAGGAGTTTTATTTATCATTGCTTTTGCACCATCACTACAAATGTCAACAGTAAAAAGGGCCGATGACATATTCGTATTATTATAAAAATAGTTTTAACCTTGTGTGCTCCCCTGAGAGGGTCTCAGGGAAATCCTAGGGGGTCCAGACCACACTTCGGGAACTACTGAGTTACATCAACGTAAAACAATATGAATAAATCTTAAAAATGTAATCCTAAGCCAACAACAACAAAAGACACAAAAGGCTACACACTAGGAGATTCATTTATATAAAAATTCAAAAACAGGCAAAACTAGGCTGGGCGCGGTGGCTCATGCCTGTAATCCCAGCACTTTGGGAGGCCAAGGCGGGTAGATCACTTGAGGTCAGGAGTTCAAGACCAGCCTGGCCAACATGGTGAAACCCCATCTCTACTAAAAATACAAAAAATTATCTGGGTATGGTGGCTCGAGCCTGTAATCCTAGCTAATAGGGAGGCTGAGGCAGGAGAATCACTTGAACCAGGAGGCAGAGGTTGCAGTGAGCCAAGATCGCACCACTACACTCCAGCCTGGGCGACAGAGCAAGACTATCTCAAAATAAAAACAGAAACAAAAACAGGCAAAACTAAACTGTGTCATTTAGGGATGCATACTTCGTTGATAAAACACAATGGGAGATTTTTCACACACTTAGTAACTGACAAATCAAGCAAAAAGTAGCAAGGCTATGGAAGATATAAACAATACAATTAAAAAGCTTAATCTAATGGCCGTATATAGAACCCTATATTCAACAATAACAGAATACACATTCTTTGCAAACACATACAGACCACGCATAAAAGCTGACAATATACTACACAAAAAAAGTCTCCTATATGAACAACATTCTGTGACTGAGATGTAATTATTTTAAAAATCAATAATAAAAAGATAACTTAAAAATCAACATCTTGAAATTTTACAAATACACTTTTAAATGGTTCAGTAGTTAAAGTAGTCATCGTAGAAATTAGAAAATATTTAGAACTGAAGAATAAATACTATATATAGAAACTTGTGATGTGAGCTAAAACAGTATTAGAGAAGACATGTACAGTTTTTAAACTGTTTTATTAGGAAAGAAGATGAAAATTAATGACCTGAGAAATTGGGGGTCAGAGAGAATAAATCCAAAGAAAAGGTGAGAAAAGAACATAACTAAATCTGTTAGCAACCTAATTTGTTTAAATAAGTTTTTGTTATATCTTATCTATAGAAATATGTCCAAAAAAGGTTCTACCCAAATTATCCTAGTATCTGTATCATTGCACCTCAACTGATCATCTCAACTGGCTGGTTAATTTCAAAGCCCAATACATATTTATCACAATGCTAGCATGGCTCTCCTCAACCCCATCCTCTTGACGAGACAGACTTTAGAGTCAAGTTCTCCAACTAGAACCTTAGGTAAGAACCCTTTCTCCACCCAACAAATTGAAGGTATGATCCTCCCAAACCCCCACCTCTGTATGACCTTGAGTCTTTGAGAAAAACCCAGATTCTGCTGCAGAAGGAGGCTGTGCTTTGAGAAGAAACTCGGAAGTTCACTCAGGTTGTCCGTGAGTTAAGTTGGAAAAAAAAATCCAACAAACTCATAAGAGATAACTGTAAAATCTCTGAATTATGTGAAATGGCTGCAAAACAAAAACAACAAAAACAAAAAAACCTGTCCTTTCTTTCATTCCTTTTCTTGTTTTTTTTTTTTTAAACGGAGTCTTGCTCTGTCGCCCGGGCTGGAGTGCAGTGGCCAGATCTCAGCTCACTGCAAGCTCCGCCTCCCGGGTTCACGCCATTCTCCTGCCTCAGCCTCCCGAGTAGCTGGGACTACAGGCGCCCGCCACCTCGCCCGGCTAGTTTTTTTGTATTTTTTAGTAGAGACGGGGTTTCACCGTGTTAGCCAGGATGGTCTCGATCTCCTGACCTCGTGATCCGCCCATCTCGGCCTCCCAAAGTGCTGGGATTACAGGCTTGAGCGACCGCGCCCGGCCTCATTCCTTTTCTATTTAGCTCCCTTTGCAGCTACCTCCAGCTGCCAGTGTGGGAAATCAAGGTGAAGGCTGGCAGAAAGGCAGCCTGGCTTCTCTTCACACTGCACAGCTTTTGATGGTGACATCACATTTCCATACCTGCACAACTGATTGCAATGGGCTTCACCTGAAACTGATCCACCTCTCAAATCTTACATGTCGACATTACAGTCTGACCACAACCTCCTAAGTTTGCAGTTTTCTCACCCCTTCACTCCATGATCCCTGTTCATCAACATTCTGAAAACCTCCAGGCCTTGATCCATCAGCCCCTCCCAGCCAGACTCCCATTCCTACCGAACCAGGACTCTAAAGACGGCCACTGAATCCCCCTCTCACTGTGGGAGCCATGGAGATCCAAAGCCCCCACACTCACAGACCTGGGGCAATCCCATGGTCTGGCAAAATCACATAGCCAGACAAAACTGCGGTCGCCCTACACGTGGTTATTCAGTCTCAGCTGGACTCTCAATGCCACTCTCCAGTTGCTTTCTTATCCCTGGCTTAGTCTGAAATTGGATAAGGGTTGTTCCTAAGCCTTTCCATTCTCCTCAAGCCACCGTTCCAACCCTGTGGCCTCTTACTCTCCTATCTCATAGAGAAGAAAATAAGGGAGATCTATCAGGCTTGGCTGAAACTACTCTGGCAAAGGTCATGAATGAATCATTCTTTTCTCAGCTTTTCTCATGGCTAGCTGCCTCCCACCAGTCAGACTCCAGCTCAAATGCTACCTTCACAAACAGCCCTTAACAGACCCGCTGGGGAAAGCCATCCTCCTACTTACTCTCTCCATAGCCCTGTTTCATTTCCTCATTGGACACTTCACAAAGGCAGAGACCTGGCCTGTCTTCTTCACTGTACTACCCCCAGCACCTAGAGCACAGGGGGCACTTCAGAAATATTCCTTAAACTAATTCTGTGGGAAAACTACCTCTGATTGACTGAAGTTTGAATTATTCATGACCTTCAGTAGCACACTCCTTGTGTAAAATTCAACAACCCTTTTCCAATTTCAAACCACGACCATCAACTTTTCTCCCTACTTCCCTTCATCGTCAGTTGAAGTCCCATACATGCCACCTCCTTCAAATCACTGCCACCTGTCTACCATTCCCGCAAACCTATTTTGTCATTTTTAGTATCTGGCTTACATTTTTCCTCTCTACATTATCCCTTATGATTTTCAATAACTTCTTCTACATGGTCAGTGACATAGTCAGTGATTTCAACATTCATGTCAGCAGCTAACCACAGGACGACCCCAGCCAGCCTCAATCTTACCCTAATTGTTTCCTCTTAAAAACCTCAGCATTCATCTTTCCTACTTCCCCACATCCAGTGAAGCTGTTCGTGCTGTCCACAGAAATTTCTAAGCTTACAGCCCCTCCACTTTACTCTCTTGGGTATGCACTTGATTTTCTACCGTTTTGCTGTCTGCATCCTATTAATGCAACTCTCTTTACCTTATTAAACCTTCTGGTCTTCCTGTTACATGCTCTCTCCCACCTTATTATGCTCCAGAACACCACTACAAAAGTCTTCAAATGCCATTTTATTATATGTAATTGCAGGCTGTATTATTTAAACTTAATGTGTTAAGATTCAAAGAAAAGCAAGACTTGGGTAAGCAAGCAACAAATCTTGCTTAAATAGAAACAGAAATGTTAAACAGAGAGTTTGGGCATTCCACATTCTCATTTGATTACGACAAGATGTATAATTTACATTAATTCCTAGCTACCACTTCACATGATTATTTGGAAGAAATACTTACATAGATAAGTCCTGAATAGTAGCGATCCTTCAGATTATGTAAAACGGAAGCTTCATTCAAGCATGTCAATTCTGCCATATCCTCCACCTTGGAAAACTTAGGTGGGTTCATCTTCTGAATATCATCTTTGTTGACCATTGCTTTCTTTCCATTCTCTGCCAACTCCACCATAACTTCATCTCCCCGTTCTTCTTTGATACTAGCTGCCTCAAAACCATGGCGTTCTGATGGAATCCACACTAGCTTTTTAGCTGTCCAATCAGCTTGAGTGGCAGGGTTGTAAATGACAGCCCTGTCCACAAAGAGATACCTCTCTGGATCTTCGAGCCCAGTTCTCTGCGCCATTGTAAGTGGAAGGATCCAAGAGCAATCGCCTCTAAGAGAAGAGGAGGAGCGCAAAATTAGATGTTTAAGAAACACAAAAGAATGTACACGTTTTTCTTTCCTACGAAACTTAAAACCTTAGATTAAGCATTAACTCTGTGTTAAGCGGCTGGGGTATACCTCTTCACAGCCATACTAACCGAGTGTCCAAGGTTAATTTCAGGGGTGACCACAAATTATGGCTCTGGTTGTCTGATGAACCGGTTTGCCCTCAGTTACTGAGGGCTGAAAAAAAAAAAAAAAAAAAAAAGAAAAGGCAAAGTTACAGGTTGACCTTTTTTTTTTTTCTTTATCTCCTCTTTCACCCTCACCACAAATTAAACAGGGAGTTAAAAAGGGAAAAAAAAGAAAACAAAGATGGGTAATAAAAGGTTCATGAAGTGGTACTGGCATTAATATGACCACAAGGAAATAGCTACAAAAACACATGATTGTCAGAGGAGTAAAGAATCTAAAGAATCTAAAACATGCCTCCCATTCTACCCTCAGATAACAGACTTGAAGTTCTTCTCATGAATAACCCAAATCAGTCTCCCTATAGCTTTTCTATGGCCCCATGAGGTCTTAATGTGATCAACAGAGGCTACAAAACACAAGCATAACTTGGCTTCACACAGCAGCCTTTCGAATATGTCATGGTAGCTGTTCACGCCTCCATTCCCACCCTGCAGCTCCTCCACCCCTCATTCACCAAGACTCCTTCCCCTGCCCGATCTCTTGCCTAAACAGACTCCAACATGCTTGTCTTCCCTCTCAAGTGTGTGGCCCAGAAGCAAACATCATAGCCCGGATACGGTCTGACCAGTGCAGAAGAAAAAGGAAACATCAACAATCTTGGCCACATCGAGGAAAGTACTGGTTCTGTGACATTTACAATTAATGTATCTCAAGACCTAGTTGGTTTATTTAGCACCCATTTACTATTGGCTCACAAAGAGCTAGCAGAGAAAGCTCCATCACTTTGTGGCTAAGTTACGTCCCCTCCTCTACTTCTGCATTAGCTTTTTGGACCAAATGACAGGATTTTATATCCATCATCATCATCCTGCTGATGTGACTCATCATGATTGCCTGACAGGATCTTTTTGGGATTTGATACCAACTTAAACATTTTTGCTGCTACTTCGAATTCCAAGTAATTATAAATTTCATAGGCATAGTTTCCATGACTTCACTCAAACCAACAGAAGAAGCCAACTGAGTACCTACTCTTGCTCTGTCCAATCCCCACTTCTCCCCTCCCTTCACTCCACTCTCCTAGCCAAAAATGCTAGGGGTTCTCTGTAGGCAAAAGGAAATCATAAAGTAGTCTAAGGTTGTTAAGAGGTTCTTGAGTCCATCAGCTAATCTCAAGTTCAACGAAATCCCTGAAATGGTATAAAAATATTATGCACTTAGTGTGTGCGTATATGTGCCATAACTTTCTCTAGATTCTAAAGGGCTTTATTTGTATCCTGAAAGACTAATCACTGATAGTGGTTACACATTCTAGCCCTTTAACCCCTAATAATAATTTACTAGAACCAGCTGGATGCAGTGGCTTATACCTGCAATCCCAGCACTTTGGAAGGCCAAGATGGGTGGATCACCTGAGATCAGGAGTTGGAGACCAGCCTGGCCAACATGGTGAAACCCCATCTCCACTAAAAATACCAAAAAATTAGCCAGGCATGGTGGTGGGTGCCTGTAATCCCAGTCACTCAGGAGGCTGAGGCAGGAGAATTGCTTGAACCTGGGAGGCGGAGGTTGCAGTGAGCCGAGATCCTCCCACTGTACTCCAGGCTGGGTGACAGAGCGAGACTCCATCTCGAAAACAAACAAACAAAAATAAATTTAAAAAAATAATTTATTAGAACCAAATAGCTAAGATTCTTCAGAAAGTATTTGTTGCAATGTAATGGATTACAAACACTCACCCTCTATAGTAGCGGCTGTCAAATTCTGGCATGCATTTGCGGCACCTAGAGGGTTTATTAAAATACAGATTGCCGGGCTGTATCCCAGAGTACCTGATTCAGTAGGTAGAGGGTAGAACCTGAGAACTTTTTTTTTTTTTTTTTTTTGAGGCGGAGTTTCACCCTGTTACCCAGGCTGGAGTGCAGTGGGTGCCATCTCAGCTCACTGCAACCTCTGCCTCCAGGGTTCAAGTGATTCTCCTGCCTCAGCCTCTCAAGTGGCTGGGATTACAGGCACCTGCCACCATGACCGGCTAATTATTGTATTTTTAGTAGAAACGGGGTTTCACCATGTTAGCCAGGCTGGTCTTGAACTCCTTACCTCAGGTGATCCACCCGCCTGGGCCTCCCAAAGTGCTGGAATTACAAGCGTGAGCCACCGCGCCCAGCCTGAGCCTTAGAATTTGTATTTCTAACAAGTTCCCAGATGCTGCTGCCATTGCTGGTCCCAGGACACATTTGACAACCACTGCTCCAAAGTTCTGTGGTTGCTATGGTGCGCCACTGCTACCAGCAGATACGTCAGAGTAGAAAAAGAGGTTGAAAACCAATTCTAGACTAATTCATAACAATTTATATAACACGTTGATGTCTTAAAGGTTATAGACTTGGATAAAACAAAAATCGTAAAATAAGATGAAACGAAAAAAATCACAAAACGTGATTAATGTTATTAAAATTTCTATACAAATAAAATTGCTAATACATTTTACACCTAAACTTGCATTAGTCTTCTAAGGCATCCTCTTGGGAGAGGGCAATACAGAAAACATTCATGGGTACACGTACATTCTGCATAATAGTTTTAAAAGCCCATTACCTCTAGGGACTGGTCTAATAACATTAACAAGAAGTCTTCTCTTTCCAACTTAAACATTGCACACTGGTAAGAAGAAAGGAGCCCAGGCGGGGTGGCTCACGCCTGTAATCCCAGCACTTTGGGAGGGCAAGGCAGGTAGATCGCTTGAGTCCAGGTGTTCAAGACCAGCCTGGGAAACATGGCAAAACCCCATCTCTACAAAAAATACAATAAATTAGCTGGGCTTGGTGGCACAAGCCTGTAGTCCCAGTTCTTCGGCAGGGTGAGGCAGGAAGATCTCTTGAGCCCAGGAGGCAGAAGTTGTAGTGAGCCAAGATCACACCACTGCACTCCAGCTTGGGCAACAGAATGAGACTCTGTCTCAAAATAATTATAATAATAATAATAATAAGTAAAATAAAAAATTTTAGAAAAGAAGAAAGGAGGCATGGCTTCAAGGTGGGAAACATCATAGGTAAATTTGAAGACAAATAATAGGATACACACTCCACCTTTCAGAAGGATAGAATCTATTAAAAGAAAATATACAACAAAATATAATATACATAGCAAAATATAATAAGTTTCTCTTACTATTCTTATCAGGTGTAAACTGCATATCCTACAGAGGACTTAGGAAACTGTCTTGCTGTCAGTAGACATGCACACACTTCTTAAATTTTACATTGGACACGTAATTAGATGCTTAAATTTAGCAGGTGACTATAAATTAGAATAATTTAACAAATAACCTCTAGAACAGGTCTAGAAACAGTAGATTATATATCTTAAAATTATTTTATCAAATTGGGACATCTTAAATTTATCAGCACTTTTTCTAGATGGGGAAATGCTTATAATTTAGTATTTTTTAAAAACCCGATAGAACACAAAAGTGTAATTACACAGCATGCTCCCAATTTTGTGGGGAAGACTACATACACACGTGTATTTTTTGGTTTTTTTTAATGGAAAAAATATTCACTGGGTCTTTACTGGGTAGTAGGATTACCAATTACTTTCACTTTTTCAGACACTTTTACAACTAAACACTATGAGGATAGTTGTCTGTTCCATGCTGTATCTTGAGCATTTTGTCTAGTCCCCGGTATATAACAGGGGCTCTGTATTTACTGATCAATACTTACTTGAATGGTCCTAACCCTTAAAGTGAAATTCAACTTCTCCACAACCAAAAAGCTATTATTCCTTCAACTTCTGACCCAAATGCCATCCTTTCAGAAGTTCTTTTCAGGTCAATGTGGCAATTTAATCCTTTTCCTTCTCCTAACATTTTGTACTGTTCTCCTGACTTTCTTCTTAACCTACCCTGCGCTGCACCAGAGGGCTTTGAAGGGGGAAAGTACTCATATTATTGTTTGACTGACAGAGTTCATGAGACCATTGAAGATATTTTGTTCGCTTTAATTCTTCACTTGTGATTGTCAAATACATTTAGTTAACTCCATTGTACATTTGGTATCCAATCTGGATAATACTGGTGTTTAATAGTGTACCACTCACCGGTGCTTTGCTTTGCAGAAAGGACAACACTATGATTTTTAAAACAGCAGATACCATTGTCATATATCACTAATTACAGCCAGACACTATTCTAAGCAGTTTACATATATCAACTCTTAATCCTCACAACAGCCCTATGAGGTAGGCACTATTAATATCTCCATTTTACAGATGAAGAATCTGAGGTATAGAGAAAGCCAATAACCAGCCCAAGGGCACACAGCTAACAAGCAGCAGAGCTGGGATTAAACTCAGAGTTCAGCTCCAGACTACACGCTACAATGATGGAAGGTGACATGGAGGATTTTGAAGGGTGTGTAGTATACAATGCTACATACTACCTTTCTACTAAATAAAAACCCAATCAATTATGGCTTAAAAAGTATAGGCCTGGCCAACAAATCATCTGGCAAAGGTTTTATATTTTACAGAAAAAGATACCCATAACTGAGGGGAAACAAGGATAAACAGGAGTCTTTTCGTTAGCAGACATAAAGATGGTCTGAGGGTTATTGGTGTCATTTGAAATTGCTGCCTAATTATAATTAAATCATTTATCTGTGTATGAATTAGCCCCCTACAGAGCCGAAGTTCCCATCCCTTTCAGTGGTTTGACACACACACCCTGGGGCTCCACCCCCAGGTCATTTTTCACTTCCAATGAAATGCCACCCAGCAAACTTATCAACCCCCTCGCAGCACTTACTATAAGTGTGGACAGAGGCAAACAATTCAATTTTATGAACGGCCTGCATATAGAAAGGCAAACAAGAAGGATGGATAAATTATCCATGACTATCCATGACAGAGCATCCATCTATAACAGATGAGCTAAAACAGAACTGTCCCAATTTGTGTATTGCTACCATTGAGGTCACTTACATGACAGGGCGGGACAAGTCTGCTAATTTATCAAAATCCTTAACCCAGTGATCACAAACACAAACCGAACGCAAAAGGCCACTATTGCTACTTATGGCCTGCCCCATCTGCCAATTAATATCTCTATACTGTGTTAAATATTTCCAAAACTAGGATCCAACACCAGGAACTTTAATTCCTTATATGTGATAACAAAGTACATAAACCGCTGAAGCACACAGTCTTCCACCCTACAACGTGCCCTTCAAGATTTCCTCCATCTCACCTTCCATCCCAGCTGCCTTCGTTGTAATGATTTCCCTACGGAGCCCAAATGAAAAGCCAGGCTCTCAGGGGTCACATCCTTCTGCTGCCAAAGCTCGTGCTATATCGCACAATTACACCATATACTTTCTCCAGATAAGGACGTGGAAGAACTGAATTTAAGATGCAGAAGTAAGGAGATGCATAAAATGGCCACTTTTCCAGAACCCGAGACAGACAGGGCATACTTAAACATCAAAAGCAAGGGACTCAAAGAATAATTAATAAAGCCAGATTGATGGAGATAAAACAATAAATAGATTATAAAGTTTTCCAGAGTGAGATACTATCAAGAATAATTAAACCTGACTCAAAGAATCCTCAGTTTCAACGTTAAAAAACAAAATCTCAGCAAAGCCAAAGTATTATGTTTGGTATTACATTATTCAGCGAAAACAGCCGTCTTTGTTTCATCTGCAGTCTGCATCTACCCCGCCTGCTTTCCCCTACCCCACCCCAGCCCACCCCACCCCCTTCCATCCACCGCAGTGATCTTGAAGGGAGCTGCAGAGGCCCTAAAGAAACAGAGATAACGGCTGTAGGCAGAGGCCACGTTATCCAAACCTCACCAGCCCGGGTCTGACCCGCCGAGTCGCCAACCTCCTTCCTAAGGCCCTAGTTCCAAACAGGCCTGGCTGGGGGCCTCCCGCTTCCCAGGGCCGCATCCGCCCACCACAGGCCCACAAAAGCCCCCGCAAATGGCAGGACTCCGCAGCTTCAACTTCCCTCCGACCCAATTCCAGTCCGATTTTATGGGATCAGGGAGTGACCCCCAACTGCAGAAGGCAATGAAGAGACTGCGGCGAGCCATTCCCAGCTCGCTTACACAATAAAGGGATCCCGAGGCGAGTGCTGACCCTCCCCCCCGGCCGTCCTGCTGCAGCGCGCCCCGGCACATTTCCCGCCTCGCCCCCCCACCAAACCGCCTGGGCCTCGCCGGGCGTCCGCCCCCGGCCTAGGCGCTCCATGGAGGGCGCGGCAGGACGTCCCCCTGCCGCGCTCCTTCCCCGGCGCCGGTGGAGTCCGACCCTCCCCACGCCCGCGGCCGGCTCCGGAGCCCCTCACCCGCCGCGCGCTCCCCCGGCCTTGCAGAGTCTCTGCCCTCCTGTCCCTCCACCCACAGGTCGGGCGCGCGCCGCCCGCCTTCCAAGCCTTTGGTGAACCCCTCCAGCGCTCCGGGGGACCCGGTCCGGCCAGGCCTAACCGCCCCCAGCAACTCAGGCAGGGGCCCTTCCTGTCCAGCGCCCCCCTCACCCGACCGCCGGGACTGCGCTTTCCAGCCCCGCTAGAATCCCCTTCCCTCCTGGGAGGCAGACACTGGCTCGCGGGGCACGCCGATACCTCCGCTGGGACACTGGCCCCTCGACCAAGCGTCCCCAGGGATCCCACACACCGAAAACCTGGTCCTCAAGTCCCCAGCCCCAGATCTCCATCCCCAGCCCCCCAGGGGTCGCCCTCTTGCACACCTAGGCCCTGATCCCCGCAGGGGTTTCACAAGGACCTCATTCCCTGCCCGTTTGGGAGTCTATCCATCTCCACCCACTGGGGTCCCACTGCCCCCAGCCCAGGAGCCTGTTCAAACTAACCTAAGGTCCCCGCAGCACGAACCCTACAGCTCAGAAGCCCCTCTGTCTTCCCCAGTTCCCGCTTCGGTCCCCCGTTCCTGCCCTCCAGTGCTGCCCGGGCCCCTCAGCCCAGGATCCATTCCTCTCTCCACAAACTGTCCCCCTGCCCTGGGCTGTGCACTCGGACCCAGGCAGCCGCACCTCTCACCTTCAGCCGAAGATGGTGGCGCGGGCGCACGTCCCCAGCCGCTACCACAGATCCAGCGCCTCAGTCCCAAACCCACCGCCGCCTCCGCCGGGCTCCTTTAGCACTGCCGCTCCGGACTGCCCCACCCACTCCCACCCTCATTGGGCCAGCTCCACGCCCATCACCGCCGCCCCCAGACCCACTGGTTGGTTTGCGCGCCCATCTCCAAGGGAAGACGTTAGCAACCCGAACGAAGCTACCTTCCCGAGTCCGGCTCCCTCCACCCACCTGGAATGATGCTCATTGGCTCCCGCTCCCAGCCCAGACCACCGAAGCCCCAATCTCATAGGCTGTCTCTTACGCCCGTCATAGGCTCCGGGAGGTGCGGCTGGAGCAGTGGCACGCGATTGGCTGGCTCGTGCGTAGATGGACAGCTGAGGCTGGCTGGGCGCCCGGCGATCCCGCGAGGCGGCGGGTGCGGACCCCGGTGTGGCCCGCGCGCTGCGCTGACACCGGCTGTGGGGCCGCGGGGCAGGTGGGCCGCGGCAGGAGGCTGCCGCTCTGACTGCGGACTCCTCGTCCTAGCGTCTGGCAGCCGCCGCTGCCGCAGCACATTCGAGCGCCCGGTCGCCCCCTCTGCTTGCGGCAGCCGGCCTGTACCGCAGCGGGACGGGGTTCCACCGCGGAGTCGCGGTCCCTCAGCGCTGCCTGCAGGGGCGGGGCGGAGCGCGGTCCGGAGGCCTGACGTCACCCCCGGGGCTGCGCGGGGTGGGGGCCGCGGCGCTGCGACTCACCTGCAGTGGGGGAGGGAACGCGGGGGAGGGCGCCGCACCGCCCATGCGCACAGGCTTTGCCTGGGCACCGGCTGCGCTCCACGCTGCGGCCACTGTCCCGACCTCGGCCCCAAGCGGACTCTGCCGGGATGGGCTGAGGGCCGGGCCCAGGACACGATCCTCCAAAGTCGCAGTTTTGGTGTTAGCGGGGCGAGAGGCTCTCCTGCCTAGCCTTCAGGCAAGGCTGAGATTCCAGAAGAATGAGAAGAGAACCGACCTTGGAGAGAAAACTTGGAAGAAACTTTATTCACCTCATTCATTCACTCGTTCATTCGCTCTTTCATTCATTCATCAGAGCTCCCTACGTGAGAGGGGCTGTGAGAGGTTCTTAGGAATCTAAGGCTGGATTCCTGCAGCACTGTCATGTCCCCTAGGGCCTGTGGAAACGTTGGAGACTGAAACACAGTGGCCCCAAAATAAGGAAAGGAAACTGGAAAAATCAAAGTAAATAAAATTTAATGAAATGTCTGGAGAATCTAGGCATCTGCAACATAACTCTTGCATAATTATATATAAATATAATAAAGTCTAAATCACATGAACAAAATGAATTATTCATACAAAAGCTGAAAGTCAAGATCATAAAAATTTACAGCAAGATGCAGTTATTAATCAGTTATTAATGTAGGCTATGGGTGCATTTTCATACGTGTGATAATGATGTGTTTGCCTAAGCCTAGGAAACGTCTAGTCTGGCAAAAAGTGAATTAAGCAAAAAACAAAACGAGGCAGGAAGTGCTGAGGAAGGGTTGGTGGAATTCAGAAGAGGCTCGAAGGCAGCTGAGTGCAGAGTCCTTCCTGGGGAAGTCCGACCCAGGCTCTATTTTGTCCTTTGTCCTGCTGCATCTGGTCCCCCACCCCCACCTGCCTGCTGGGGTACTACCCGGTGTCCAGGTGTCTTGTGACTTGGCTCCATGCAGAGGTCTGTCCTTCTAAGGCAGTCTGCACGTGTTAGTGCAAGTTAACTTTCCAAAATATATGAATGATATTCCACTAATGAATTTTGAAATGTGTTTAGGGAAGACCAAAAACTCCCTCTCTAAGGCCTGAGTCTCCACTTTGTCAGCCACCAAAGTCATTTCTCTGCAATGTTCTATGCTTAGTGCATCCACTCGTGAATAACCCTGTAAGCCACGGAGTCCGTGGTTTCTCATAATTTAAAAACTTTTGTGCATATATATTATATATTATATTATATATATATATTGAGACGGAGTCTCGCTCTATTGCCAGGCTGGAGTGAAGTGGCACGTTCTCGGCTCACTGCAACCTTCAATTCCCGGGTTCAAGTGATTCTCCTGCCTCAGCTTCCCTAGTAGCTGGGACTACAGGCGCGCACCACCACGCCCAGCTAATTTTTATATTTTTAGTAGAGACAGAATTTCACCTTGTTAGTCAGGATGTTGGCCTCGATCTCTTGACCTCGTGATCTGCCCACCTTGGCCCCTGAAAGTGCTGGGATTACAGGCGTGAGCCACTGCTCCCGGCCAACTTTCGTATAATTTTAACACAAACTCAGTGGACCATCAGAAGAGGAGGGCAGGAAGTTCACCAGAATGAAACACCATGAAGACATTAGTCTTGATGAGAAATTAATAATAAAGAGAATATCCCCAAATGTGTCTCTCCCCCGGTGGCTCTTTGGCACTTGGGCCCTGCATTTCCAACTGCGTGGATGAGAGGGGGACTGCAAAAGCTGTAGGTACCAAATCTATTTTCTTCTATCTCCCTTTCCCACCGCTCAAACTCTGTCTTCCCAGCTTCTCTTTGTGAATGAAACCGCTCTTGAAATCCCTTTGATTCTTTCCTTTCTTTTTCTCCCAACACCTAGCGCCACTATATATCTATCATCCATCCCAGGCAGCCTCCTCTGACTCCAGTTCCACCCATGTAGCTTCCTCCCAGAATTTGGTGCCATCTTGATGAAGAAAGCACAGGATTTAGAAGCAGATAGACCTGGCTTTGAATCCAACTTTGCCTTTCACAAATCGCTTAACCTCATCTCTAAAAAGGGGATATAAATATATACCTAAAAGACTCATTCATGAAGATGTAACAATGATTTCCTGTAAACAAAATGTGGCATTATAAATAGTTTGAAAATTGTCCCTTTTTCTAGTGTACGTGTTTATTACAGAAGACTGAGGAACCTTTCTCCTCTCTCTATAGTAATTTTTGCTGTCGGTCTAGGTTGCTTTTATCTCCAAAAGAAAAAGTTCACAGACCATTGTTTCGCAGGCTATAGGTCAGAAGTCCACATTTGTTCCCTCAGGGCAGTTCCAGCCCCTGAACTTGTTTTGTTCCATCTGTACAGGACTGATATACAGCATTAAAAAAAAAATTGAATGAATTCCAACCTTTAAAAATCTATCCCACATCATTAGGCATTAGGGAAATGCAAATCAAAACTACATTGAAGGGCCAGCGCGCTTGTGCCTGTAATCCCAGCATTTTGGGAGGCTGAGGTGGGTGGATCACTTGAGGTCAGGAGTTCGTGGGAGGCTGAGGTGGGTGGATCACTTGAGGTCAGGAGTTCGTGGGAGGCTGAGGTCGGTGGATCACTTGAGGTCAGGAGTTCGAGACCAGCCGGACCAACATGGTGAAACCTCGTCTCTACTGAAAATACAAAAAATAGCCGGGTGTCGTGCTGGGCACCTGCAACTCCAGCTACTCGGGAGACTGAGGCAGGAGAATCACTTGAACCCAGGAGGTGGAGGCTGCAGTAAACTAAGATTGCGCCACTGCACTCCAGCCTGGGTGACAGAGGGAGACCCTGACTCAAAAACAAACAAACAACAACAACAAAAAACACAATGAGATCCCACTTCACATATACTAGAATAACTATAATAGAAAAGATGGACAATAACAAATGTAGGTGAGCATGTAGAGAAACAGGAACCTTAGGCCACTGCTGGCAGGAATGGAAAATGGTTCAGCCACTTTGTAAAATAGTTTGGCGGTTTCTTAAAAAGTTAAATGTATTCTGTGTTTTTGACCACAATTTTTTGTAAAAGTTAAACATAGGGCGGGGTGCAGTGGTTTACGCCTGTAATCCAAGCACTTTGGGGGGTCGAGGCGGGTGGATCACCTGAGGTCAGGAGTTTGAGACCAGCCTGGACAACATAGTGAAACCCGGTCTAAAAAAATAAAAAAATAAAAAATAAAAATGCTCTAGAGACAGAAAATAGAATATTTGCCTGTAGTGAGGACTGGGGCTGGGGAGGAGGGTCAGCACGGTGAATGTACAGGAGAGATCTGATTGAGTTGATGAACTGATTTATGGTGATGGTTGGAGAACTTGGTAAAATTATTTAAAAAATTATTATACACTGCAAATGATATGAGTATGCAAAATATACCGTAATAAGGTAATTTCTGAAAAATAAAGAAAAAAAGAGCTATCACATGAACATCCAGATTTCCAGCTTCCCTTGAAAAATTGGACGGTATGGAAATTCAAGCAACAATTTGTCGATGCCTTGGCTGCTGCTCATTTTTAGACAAGGTATGTGCTTCCCAGGGTGCCTCAGTCACTGCCACTCCCTGCTGTTTGTTTTGTTGTTGTTGTTGTTTTGTTTTTTGTTTGTTTGTTTTTTGAGATGGAGTCTCGCTCTGTCGCCCAGGCTGGAGTGCAGTGACGCTTTCTTGGCTCGCTGCAACCTCCACCTCCCGGGTTCAAGCGATTCTCATGCCTCAGCCTCCCAAGTAGCTGGGGTTACAGGCGTGTGCCAACACACCTGGCTAGTTTTTGTATTTTTAGTGGAGACAGGGTTTCACCATGTTGGCCAGGCTGGTCTTAAACTCCTGAGCTCAGGTGATCCACCTGCCTCGGCCTCCCAAAGTTCTAGGATTATAGGCGCGAGCCACCGTGCCCAACCCCTGTTATCTCTTAAAGCTGACCTACTATGCTCATTAACATTATTTGCCCCATCCTTCTAGCTATTTATTTGAGTTTTCAGTCTCTGCCATGCCTGTTGGAAGGCTTCCTGTGAGATCATCCCAGAGAAATAAGAAGGGTGGTGTTTCTGAGTTGAAGAATTTTTCCTTTGACTGTGGTAAAGCCATGGGAGGTTTGGGGTGTCTAGAAGTGTAAACAGGGATACCCTTTGAATACGACTCCTGGAAGCAGTAGAACCTCAGGGCATGAACTACCGTGATGGTCATCTCACAGCCCACCCAGGGCAGTCACACCAGGCCACTGAGAAAGATCAGTGCTCAACTGTGATATCTTGAACAGGAGTGATGGTAAAAACAGAGGCTTCAATGAGTTGAGAAGAAATGAAACTTCCAGAATTTTCTTGAGGTACTTAAGCTCTGGAGTGGTGAAAAAACTCAGGAGAAGAGCTTCCTGAAAATTACTAATGTAACATTTCTCATCAACATGTAGGATTTGGCTAAGTCAGATTTAATTTGGTTTAGAAAAATGAAGGCATGCATTATTCTAAGTGAAGTAACTCAGGAATGGAAAGCCAAATACTGCATGTTCTCACTTATAAGTGGGAGCTAAGCTATGAGGATGCATAGACACACAGAGTGATGTAGTGGACTTCTGGGATGGTGGGGGCAGGATGGGAGGAGGGTGAGGGAGAAAGGACTACATATTGAGTATAGTGTACACTGCTCGGGTGACAGGTGCACTAAAATCTTGGAATTCACCACTAAGGAACTCATTTATGTAAGCAAAAACCACCTGTACCTCAAAACCCATTGAAAAAAAAAAATAAGCCAGGCGCAGTGGCTCACACCTGTAATCCCAGCACTTTAGGAGGCTGAGGCAGGTGGCTCACCTGAGGTCAGGAGTTCTAGACCAGCCTGGCCAACATGGCGAAAGCCTGTCTCTACTAAAAATACAAAAAAATTAGCCAAGTGTGGTGGCGCGTGCCCATAATCCCAGATACTCATTGGGCTGAGACAGAAGAATCGTTTGAACCCAGAGAGGGAGCTTGCAGTGAGCCATGATTGTGCCACTACACTCCAGCCTGGGCGACAGAGCAGGACTTCGTCTCAAAAATAAATAAATAAATAAATAAATAAATAAATAAATAAATAAATAAATAAAATGAAAAGGAAAATGAAGGCACAATAATCCTATCCCCCTAGCATCTTAGTCAAGCCATACCTGTGACAAATAGTTGTTGAGTATCTTTTGTATCTATGGGCTGGGCTAGGTACTAAGGAAATACTTATAATAACATAGACATGGTCCTTTCCTCAAAGAGCATAAAGTCTAGCAGGAAAAGTAAACAAATAGGCAGATAACTGTAGTCGAGCAAAGGTTCTAAATCTGGAGTGCCCAGAAACCCAGAGGGTTTTAGGAGTTCTATAAAATCTCTGAAATTGCATGCAAAATTTATCATGTGTTCTTTTTTCTGGAGAGAAGATCTAGCTTTTAACAGGTTTTCATAGATGCCTCTCATCCAAAAAGGTTGCAAGAATACAATATGGTATTGCCAGTGCTACATTATGGAAAACACCGCAAGATCCAAGGTCAAGTTAAGAGGGCCCTTAACTCTGAATGGTGGGGGTTCCAGAAAGTCTTCTTAGAGAAAGTAATATTAAAAATATTATCTGGGCCAGGCGCAGTGGCTTATGCCTGTAACCCTGGCACTTTGGGAGGCCGAGGTGGGCGGATCACAAGATCAAGAGATCGAGACCATTCTGGCCA
>NC_045449.1:8475808-8480051 GCF_002776525.5 Piliocolobus tephrosceles
AAAAAAAAAAAAAAAAAAAAAAAAAAAATACATATATATATATATATGTATATATATATTCCGAAGAATAAAATGTTAACCGGACAAAGAGAGGAAGAAAATTCTGTCAGAGAGACCAACACAGAGAGAAAAGAATGCAGGGCTTTCCATGCCCAGGAAGAAGTTGAGAGTAGCCAGAACAAAGAGAAGAAGCATAGAGGTACAGCGAGATATGGAACAGAGAGGGTAGACAGGCTGGCTGTATATGTAAACCATGATGTGGAACTAGATTTTATCCAGAGCTCAATGGGGAACTGTGGGAGAGTTCCAACTGGGGGAGTAACATGACCAGGTTTGTGTTTTAGAAGGTTCATTCTGGCCTTAAGGTGGATGAATGGATTGAAGTGAGTCAGGGGAGGCCAGTTAACAGGTTGCAGCAGCAGATAGCCCAGCTCAGAGAGGATGGTGACTTTGACTAAGGAGGGGCCAGTGGGCGGAAAGACACGGTACGATTGCGGTGATTGCCTTTGTCAGGATTAAGTGAGATATTTAAAGTGCCAAGCCAATGCGTGAAGATATTAAAATGCCTACCATAGTGCATAAGGATATTTATACTGCCTGGCACAATGCTTGACACATTGTAAGTTGATTCTGTTCCTCTTCCTTCTCATGGCCTCCTGGACTAAAAAGAATCCCGCCCCCATATCCTGTACACACTTTCATTAAAACACCTATTAAAAATCCTTACCCTTGTTTCCCTCTATCCCTATATCCTCATTAAAAACAAGCACTGTCCAATAGAAATAGAATGTGAGCCACCAATGCAAGCTACATATATAATTTAAAATTTTCCAGTAGAGACATTTAAAAAGTAAAAAGACACCATTCACATTAATTTTAATCATATATAACCAAACACATATAGAATATTACATTTCAACATGTAATTAATGAAAACAATGATTATTAGGGTAGTTCACTTTCTTTTTTTCATGGTAAGTATTAAAAATCTGATGTATGTTTTAGGTTTACAGCACATGTCAATTCATACTAACCACATTGTAAGTGCTCAACTGCAACATGTGGCTGGTGGCTACCATATAGGACAACAGAGTGCTAGACTGTAAACTCCTGGCAGGAAGGGCCAGCTTGTATCCCCAGGAACTAGCTTAGTGCTTGACACATAGTAGATGCTCAATAAATGTTTGTTGGATAAAAAGATGACAGGATGGATGGATGAATGTATGGATAGGTGGATGGGAGAAAGGATAGATGGATGGATGGATGAAGGATAGAAGAATGGATGGATAGACAGATGGACGGCAGGACTGATGGCAGTATGGATGAATGAAGGAAAGAAGAATGAATGGATGGATGGATAGAAAGAAGGATGGATGGACAGCAGGATTGGTGGCAGTATGGATGGATGAAGGAAAGAAGAATGAATGGATGAATGGACGGATGGATAGAAAGAAGGATGGATGGATGGCAGGTTTGATGGCAGTATGGATGGATGAAAGGAAAGAAGAATGGATAGATGATGGATGGATGGATGGAAAGAAGAAGAGATGGACAGTAGGTTGACAGGATGGGTGGATGGGTGGATGGATGGATGAGGAGATCCCTTTCAGCTTTGGGGAAGAGATAGTGTTGAAGCTGAGTCTGAAAGATGAGCAGGGTGACAACAGTCAAGGATGATGGGCTGCAAAAGGCAAGCATGGAAGGAACCAAAGCATGGCAAAGGCAAGGAAAAGTGATATCATGAAATGGCGGGAAGTAATAGAGTTTGGTTAAAGTATGTAATACCTGCTGCACAAGAGAAGATGGGAAGTGATCCTGGAGATTTCTAAATCTGACACTAAACCCTATGTACACCAGAGAACTCCCAAGCTTTAGCGTTGTTTGCTTCAGTCAATATTTGAGGGACAGATGAAAAGAGAAATGAGAGGAAGAAGTAACATAAAAGAGGAAATACTAACAAAGAGAAAGAAAAATGTTGGCAAAGGGGTAAGAATTACTGGTTTTAGTGTTAGCAAATAACAAATAATAATAAAGCTTATCAGAGGACCCTTGTCATTATCCTTTCCATCCTAATGGAAAGAGGAACAGGTCACAGGAGGCAAATAGCCTGGGAAACCCGAAGTCTGGTCAGTAGATCAGTGGTTAGAAAATAATACAGTGTTATTGGTCTCAGAGTTTCTGCTGTTCCCTGATGGATCAGACCTGGAGGGGATGTGGTGCATTTGTTGATACAGAGAGTCCAAGCTTGACATCAAGCCTGCCTGTTGTCACATGACACAACATTGCTGCCATCTCATTTTTAAGGAGCCAGGACTGGTTTGCTTCCTTTCTGGTCAGTCCTACACATCGAGCGTTAGAGGAAATCAAGATATTGCCCTGGATTTGTTGAAAATAGATATTATTCTTCAGGCAAAAAAGTATATGGACATCTCATTGAAAGTTGTTTTCAAAATCCAAATCAGTTGTATTCTTGAAAGATATTTTTGTCAAAAGCTTTAAAACATCCTTTGTGATACTGGGAACATTCCTTAACCTCTCTGAGCTTTCATTTACTTGTCTGAAAAGCAGGGATAACAATACTTACTTCAGGTTGGGCACGGTGGCTCACACCTGTTATCCCAGGACTTTGGGAGGCCAAAGTGGGAGGATCACTTGAGCCCAGCCTGAGCAAAATAGGGACACCTCATCTCCACAAAAAAAATTAAAAATTAGCGGAGTTGGTATTGCATGCCTATAGCGCCAGCTATTTGGGGGGCTGAGGTGGGAGGATCGCTGGAGCCCAGGAGGCTGAGGCTGCAGTGAGCTGTGATCAAGCCACTGCACTCCAGCCTGGGCAACAAGCAACACCCTGTGTCCAAAACAAAAACAAACAACACACACACAAGAAAAAATACCTACTTTATAAGGTTGCTGTAGGGTTAAATACAATAAACGAATACTTGTAAAGGTTTCAGCACAGTGGCATTTGTAAATATCTTATCACAAACTAACAAACTAAGATAAATATCTTATCACAAACTAGCAGTCAATAGTGTCACTCTTTATTATTGCTATTATACTCATCATCATTATCATTGCCATTTGGAAAGGACTTGTACATAGCCTTTCAAAGGAAGTGTGTAGTGCTCTTTTGTTATTTTCTATAGATACATGTTAATGAGCATTGTTCCTTGCTTGGAGTTTTAAATGATACAGAGGCAATACATAACTGCAGAAGAAATAATCAAAGTTCTTATAAAAAGCAAAGAAAAAATGTAATATAGAAAGACAGTGCTAATTAGAAGTTGTACAACGAAATAGGCCATACCAACAGCCCTTACATAGAAAGATCCACTCTGATAGACATGCAGATACCTGTACACACTTAGCAGCATTTACTTTGCATATCTAAGCAAGAGAAATTGGAAGGGATAAGGGATAATCATGATATTCATAATGTACCGTGTATCAGGCAGGTGGTAATCCTCTGTTGCAGGTAGGATGGATGGCACAGGGGGTGGTATGGTATGATTTGGCTGTGTCCTCACTCAAATCTCACCTTGAATTGTAGTAATCCCCATGCACCAAGGGCAGGGCCAGGTGGAGATAACTGAATCATGAGGGCAGTTTCCCCCATACTGTTCTTGTGGTAGTGAATAAGTCTCATGAGATCTGATGGTTTTATACGTGGGAATTCCCCTGCACAACCTGTCTTGCTTGCCACCATGTAAGAAGCGACTTTGCTCCTCCTTTGCCTTCTGTCATAATTGTGAGGCCTCCCCAGCCATGTGGAACTGTGAGTCCATCAAACCTCTTTCCTTTATAAAGTACCCAGTCTCGGGTATGTCTGTATTAGCAGCGTGGAGCAGTCTAATACGGGGTAAACATCTGGACTCAGCAATCAATTAAATTGGCTCTACCACTTACAACTGGGTCCTTAGACAAGCAATATGACATCTCAAGACCTCAGTTTCCTCATCTGTAAAATGGCAATGATGATAGCACAGACTGAATGAGATTGTTTTAAGGATTAAATAAGACAATGCATACAAAGACTTGGCCTACCCTTGGGCTCTTAGGAAGCTATTCTTTTCTTTTCTTTTCTTTTCTTTTCTTTTCTTTTCTTTTCTTTTCTTTCTTTCTTTCTTTCTTTCTTTCTTTCTTTCTTTTCTTTCTTTCTTTTTTCTTTCCTTCTTTCCTTCTTTCCTCCCTCCCTCCTTTCTTTCTTTCTTTCTTTCTTTCTTTCTTTCTTTCTTTCTTTCTT
>NC_045449.1:8480061-8499374 GCF_002776525.5 Piliocolobus tephrosceles
TTTCTTTCTTTCTTTCTTTCTTTCTTTCTTTCTTTCTTTCTTTCTTTTCTTTCTTTTCTTTCTTTTCTTTCTTTTCTTTCTTTCTCAGAGTCTCTGTCACCCAGGCTAGAGTACAATGGTGCAATCTCGGCTCACTGCAGCCTTGATCTCCTGGGCTCAGGTGATCTTTCCACCTCATCCTCCTGGATAGCTGGGACTAAAGGCATGCACCACCACACCGGGCTTTTTTTTTTTTTTTTTTGTAGAAATGAGGTTGTGCCATGTTGCCCAGGCTGGTCTCAAGTTCTTGGGCTCAAGTCATCCACACACCTCAGCCTCGCAAAGTGATAGGATTACAGACGTGAGCTATCACACCTGGCCATATCTAGCTATTCTTAAGTGCTCAAACTTGAATCTTATTAAGCCTGTGAATCTACTAATTTACAGAAAATACAGAGGACAGAAGAACATGTTAAACCATACCAGGCAAATGCAATCGGCGAAATCCAGGATGTAGAAAGCATCACAGGACAAACAGCCTGGCTTCTTCAACCAATAAATTGCAAGTAAACAACAACAAAAAGATGGGCCAATGCTATAGAGTAAAAGATACTTAAAAGATATATCAACCAATTGCAATGTGTGAAGCTTTTTTGGGAGCCTGATTCAAACAAACGAAATGTTTATGAAACAATGGAAAACAAGTAATTTATGAAACAATCAGAAATTTGAATACAGACTGCATATTAGGTGATATTAATAAAGTACTGTTAATTTTTAAATGTATGGTAATGCTATCACAGTTATATAAAAATGAAGAATCCTTCTAGAGATGTGCACTATAAAATTACAGATGAAATAATATGGTGTCTGGGATTTGCTTTGAAATGGTATGGGAGAGGGTATAGAAAGAAGTTTGTTCATGAATTGTTGAAGTTGAGTAAAAAGTACACCCCTCTCTCTGTATTTTTGGATATATTGAAAATTTTCCATAAAAGAAACCTTAAAAATTACTTTGGTTGATATGCTTTTTACAGGGAGTGCCGAATCCTAGTGGGGAACAATGAGATCGCGGGGAAAATAAGAAATTCTTCAGCTTGAATGTTACCATCCTCCATAATCTAGTGTCAACCTACTTTCTCAATTGATGTCTCCTCCTTCAACAGATGTTTCTCCCAGTTATCACCTCCAATTGGTCTTGTCATCTTCTTTGCTTCTTTCTGGCCATCTTCCCCTCTTCATTTGTACTATTTCCTGTTGGAAAGTCCTTTCTCCACAAATTCACCAGGCCTGGTCCTCCCCATCCATCAAGACTGAACCCCAGCTGGGCACGGTGGCTCACGTCTGTAATCCCAGCACTTTGAGAGGCCAAGGCTGGAGGATCATTTGAGCCCAGGGGTTCCGGACCAGCCTGGGCAACATGGTGAAATCCTGTCTCTACCAAAATACAGAAAACAGGCCGGTCGCTTAGGAAGCCAAGGCGGGCAGATCACGAGGTCAGGAGATCAAGAACATCCTGGCTAACATGGTGAAATCCCGTCTCTACTAAAAAATACAAAAAATTAGCTGGGCGTGGTGGCGGACACCTGTAGTCCCAGCTACTCGGGAGGCTGAGGCAGGAGAATGGCATGAACCCAGGAGGCAGAGCTTGCAGTGAGCTGAGATCCGGCCACTGCACTCCAGCTTGGGTGACAGAGCGAGACTCTGTCTCTAAAAAACCCAAACAAAACAACTATACAAACAAACAAACAAACAAAAAAAAAACAAAAAACAAAAATTGGTTGGATGTGGTGGCATGTGCCTGTAGTCCCAGCTACTCGGGAGGCTGAGGTGGGAGGATCATTTGAACCCAGGAGGCAGAGGATGCAGTGAGCCGAGATCACCTGCTGCATTCCAGCATGGGTGGCAGAGTGAGATTCATCACCATAACAACAGCAATAGCAACAACAAAACTGAGCTCAAAGTTCACCTCCTCCCTGAAGCTTCTCTGAATAGCCAAAATTTTTTGAATTCAATAATAAATATCGGCTCAATTCGTGATCCCAAATCTGCCTCAAATACATTTGCAATATCATCTCTCCCCTCTCATGGATAATCCTGAAAACTGGATTAAACCCAATTCCTTGAACATAACCCACGCTTTCTCGTTACTTAGATTTTGATCGCAATACTTTCTCTGCCAGGGCCTCTCTGATGTCTCCATCTATTGAAATTCCATCCATTTTCGGAGGCTTATCTACCAAAAAGTCTTCCTCCACCAGGAAGTCTTTCTCTACCTCTACTCCCATCACACCTGCAGCCCACCAAATGTGATCCTGTTCTTTTAATTTCTAAAACAGTGTGTTTTAGTGTTGGTGGAAAACAATCACTGAGCCCTTTTGTTTTGTTTTTAATTGACCCACAATAATTGTATATATTTATGGGATATAGTGTGATGATTCCATGCATGTATACATTGCATAATGATCAAGTCATGGTATTTAGCATATTCATCGTCTCAAACACGTATCATTTCTCTGTGATGAGAACATTCAGAATCCTCTCTACTTATTTTGAAATATATACTATTTAATGCAATATTGGTTGCCATAGTCACCCTACTGTGCTGTAGAACTTATTCCTCCTATCTAGCTGCAATTTTGTACTTGTTGATCAATCTTTCTCCATCATCCCCTCTCCTCTAACTTCCCCAGCCTCTGGTAACCGTTATTCCACTTTGTACTTCTATAAGATCAGCTTTTTCAGATTCCACAAATAAATGAGATTTACAGTATTGTCTTACTGTGCTTGCTTTATTTCATTTAATACCCAGTGACCACTTTGAGAATCTCATGGGAACTATAGACCCTCACTCTCCTTCCCATTTGCACATGTGTGTGCACATGCAATGTTATAGTTGATTCTGGGGGGAAGGCTCATGAACCCGAGTTAAATTCCTGTCTTGTTCCCTTTCATATAACACTTACAATCTTTCTGGTGTTCACATTATTTGTAAATAAGATGTTTTCTTCTAGATGATGATGATGATGATGATGATTTTTTTTTTTGAGACAGAGTCTCACTCTGTTGCCCAGGCTGGAGTGCAGTGGTGCGATCTTGGCTCACTGTATCCTCCACCTCCCAGGTTCAAGAGATTCTCCTGCCTCAGCCTCCCGAGTGGCTGGGATTGCAGACATGTGCCACCATCCCTGGCTAATTTTTGCATTTTTAGTAGAGACAGGTTTCACCATGTTGGTACAACTGGTCTCGAACTCCTGACCTCGGGTGATCCGCCCACCTCAGCTTCCCGAAGTGCTGGGATTACAGACAGGAGCCACCGCGCCTGGCCTTCTTCTGGATTATCTTAAAATGAAAAGCATACTTTGCTAAAGTTTGCATCCCCCATAGCACCTCACATAATGTCGCATCCATTTTAAGTTCTCAAAAAATGGTTGTTGCACAGTCAAATTCGACTGACTGGGTGATTGATTGATGTGAATAATTGTGTAATTAATCAACCACCTGATTTTAAAACCTGCTCCTGGCTCATAGTAGCTTTTCCAGTTTATTTCTTTATATCTTTTCTTTTCTTTTTCTGTTTTCTTTTTTTTTTTTTGAGACAGAGTCTCAATTAAAAACAAAACAAAAGTGCTCAGTGATCATTTTCCATCAACACTAAAACATACTGTTTTCGAGATTAAAAGAACAGGATCACATTTGGTTGGGCTGCAGGTGTGGTGGGAGTGGAGGTAGGGAAAGACTTGCTGTTAGAGGAGGACTTTTTGGTGGATAAGCCTCCAAGAACGGACAGAATTTCAATAGGTGGAGGCATCAGAGAGGCCCTGGCAGAGAAAGTATCATGATCAAAATCTAAGTAATGGGAAAGCGTGGGGTATGTTCAAGGAATTGGGCTTGATCCAGTTTTCAGCATTATCCATGAGAGGGACGAGATGAGGCTGCAAATGTACTTGAGGCAGATTTGGGATCACAAATTGAACCGATATTTACTATTGAATTCAAAAAGATTTTGGCTAAAGTGTTCAGAGAAGCTTCGGGGAGGAGGTGAACTTTGAGCTCAGTTTTGTTGTCGTTGTTGTTGTTTTGGTGATGGGTCTCTGTCACCCAGGCTGCAGTGCAGTGGCACATTGTCGGCTTACTGCAACCTCCACCGCCTGGGTTCAAGCGATTATCCTGCCTCAGGCTCCCAGGTAGCTGAGACTACAGGCGTGCGCCATGGCACCTGGCTAATTTTCTGGTATGTTTAGTAGAGATTGGGTTTCACCATGTTGGCCAGGCTGGTCTCAAACTCCTGACCTCAGTGACCTACCCGCCTCTGCCTCCCAAAGTGCTGGGATTACAGATGACATCCACTGTGCCCGGCCATATATCTTTTCTACTAGGGAACAGAATCAAGGGACCGTTTTCAGATTTGTGCAACTGCTGAAAATTTTAGAGTAATTGTGAGGCATCTGTGGCAGAGGCTGGAATACCACACTGAACTTTGTATTAGGCTAGGCTAAGTCCTAGATATCCCTCAGCACCCCAAGGTTCTTGACCCAATCATGCAGCAAACATTAGACCTGCAAGGGCAAATGGCATCTTATAGGCAACTTGGGATAATTGTGGGCTTTCTCGACAATTTGCTACATGAGGACAGATCTGGTGTCTTGGTAGAGCATGTGGCCGCTTCCATCACTGGTCCTGGGGGTGTTGCAAGGCCCCATCAGCCCAGAAACCCTTCCCCATGGGTTTACTGTGGCACTACCCATCTATCTGCCACAAACTTCCCATCATCCAAGTGACTCTTTTGGCTTGAACCATAACAATGGAGAGTCACCATAAGATGGTATCTGTCGCTTGGGAGTGTGTGATGGTTAATAGTGGGTGTCAACTTGATTGGATTGAAGGATGAAATATCGATCCTAGATGTGTCTGTGAGGGTGTTGCCAAAGGAGATTACCATTTGGGTCGGTGGGCTGGGGAAGGCAGACCCACCTTTAATCAGGTGGGCACCATCTAATCAATCACCAGTGAGTATAAAGCAGGGAGAAAAACGTGAGGCAGCGAGATGGGCCTAGCCTCCCAGCCTACATCTTTCTCCCATGCTGCATGCTTCCTGCCCTCGAACATTGGACTACAAGTTCTTCAGTTTTGGGACTCGGGCTGACTCTTCTTGCTCTTCAGCTTACGGACAGCCTATTGTGGGACCTTGTAATCATGTAAGTTAATACTTAATAAACTAACAGGATATATGTTAGTTCTGTCCCTCTAAGAGAGCCCTGTTCTGATAGTTCTGTCCCTCTAGAAAAGTTAGTTCTGTCTGCCTAAGAGAACCCTGACCAATGCAGGGCGAGGGGATGGATTTTCTAGTCAAGTTAGCTAATTTCCTTGTTGGAAGGAGCCTGGCCACAGGTGTTTGGGAAGCCATCCAAAGGGGCTGTTGGGTGCATTGTGCTAGGAAGGCTTCTCTTTGGTTCGGCCCAGCCTCAGCTATTGGGTGTGAGAAGCACCACTGGGGAGCTCAAGAAAAGGCCCTCATTTCTCCACATTTTATGCCCCCAATTTTTTTTCATTTTTCTTTTATTTTTTTGAGACAGAGTCTCACTCTGTCACTCAGGCTGGAGTGCAGTGGCGCAATCTCAGCTCTCTGCAAGCTCCGCCGCCCAGGTTCACACCATTCTCCTGCCTCAGCCTCCCAAGTAGCTGGGACTACAGGTGTCTGCCACCAAGCCTGGCTAATTTTTTTTTTTTTTTTTTGTATTTTTAGTGGAGACAGGGTTTCACCATGTTAGCCAGGATGGTCTCTATCTCTTGACCTCGTGGTCCGCCCACTTCAGCCTCCCAAAGTGCTGGGATTACAGGCATGGGCCACCTTGCCCAGCTACCCAAATTTTATAGCTAGTTGTGCAGAGCTTTTAACACCTCAGGACATAGTGGTTCCTGCTCTGTCCTTAAATGTGCTCATGAAATGAGATTTCCCAATTTCCTTCCATTTAACACATTGACAGTTGTGAGCCGACTAATAATAGCACTATTTTCCATCCCTGGTATATGAAAGTTGGCTGCAGGCAGGAGACACAGAGGCCCTGCCTAGGAACCCAGCCTTCTCAAAAGAGCAGCAGAGCTGGAGTGTGCCCTTCAGATGAGCCTGTGGAATCACAGAATCCAGACCTCTACAGATGGAAGAGACCAAAGATGCCACCTAGACATCATTTCATGGATGAGGTACCAAGCTGGAGACTTGCACCAGATGACTCAGCAAGTCAAGGCAGAGCTCAGCCCTAAGCCATGTGCCCGCTCCCCATCCACATCTCTCTCTGTGTCCTCATTGCCAGTCGTGGCAATTTTATGGTGCACTTACCAAGTGGGAAGCACTTGTTTCACACGCTGGAAAAATAACACAGCGCATTCCAGTAAAGGTTGCTAGAATTCAGAAGATGCTGGTGTGTTTCAGTGGGGGCTTGGGGAGTGATGGGAAAGAACCTGGGGACAATGGGCTTATGTTCACTTCAGAGAGAGGAGGAGAGGAGGACATCGAGTGTCAGGATGATGGGGGAGCCAGACCTAGAAGACTTTGAGAGGTTAAACAGAAGGCTACCCACTCTTCCTCTGAAGTGTCTATTTACAAATCACAGAGACCTACTGTTAGCTTCTCTTCCCCACAATGCCTGACAGCCTATAAACATGTCAAAAACTTGGCTGGGTGCGGTGGCTCACGCCTGTAATCCCAGTACTTTGGGAGGCTGAGGCAGGCAGATCACCTGAGGTCAGGAGTTCGAGACCAGCCTGACCAACATGGAGAAGCCCTTTCTCTACTAAAAATACAAAATTAGCCGAGGCTAGTGGTGTGGCTGTAATCCCAGCTACTCAGGAGGCTGAAGCAGGAGAATCCCTTGAACCCGGGAGGCGGAGTTTGCGGTAAGCCAAGATTGTGCCATTGCACTCCAGCCTGGGAAACAAGAGCAAAACTCCATCTAAAAAAAAAAAAAAAAAAAAATGCTAAAAACTTTGTCCATGTTTCCAACCAGAAGGCCAGAGGCTCTTGGTTGATGTTATAAAGCAAGGTAGTATCCAGATAGTGTTTACCGAAGTGGTTAAACAAAGATGCTTTGGAGACAGGCAGCCTGAACTCACATTCCAGCTCATGACATTGAGCAAGCTACTTACAGTCTCTGGGTCTCTAGCGTCACGATGTACGTGAAGGAATCTCTGTACGTACAGTGGTTAGCATGGTGCCTGGCACACAGGTAACGCTTACAGTAAGTGGTAGTTGTCAACATTTTTGATACTTTCCTCCTCCATCTCCCTAGACCTGGCTCTGGGGTCAACAGGAAGTTAGAGACAGATGAGCTCTCCCAAAACATACCTGGATCAAGATCTATTCAAAGTGTCTTTATCTCTCTTCATTGTCACATCTTTCATTTCAGGGAAAATTTGGAGGAGCTAAATTGGGAATGGAAAAGTTGCATCTGACAAAAGGTATGTGCAAACACATGTTTGCAAATGAGGTCAAGATTTCAAAATACCCCATCTCTGACAGATGAGTCAAGCTCCACGCAGTGGTCTTACTATTTCCCACGTATGACAGCACATTCTCTCAGCGACCGATAGCATCGTCTGCCAGGAGTTATATTGGAGGGAGTTACTCATTGGAAAATGTGGCTGCATTGCCCAGACTGAGATCGCAAGTTGGACTTCCAGGGATTTCACCCAAAATAAGCTGAATTCCTCAGTTATAATTGTCCAAGAGACACAGCCAAGGAATCTGTGTGCCAGACCAGCACTGGCTCCTACTAGGGCAAAGTGAGGGTGCAGGCATGGGAGGGTTGCGGTTCTCAGCAAGGGAGTGAGGGACACTAGGCTTGTCTGACCCTCAGGCTTTTGTTATTCCTACCAAGGACTGTCACCAACTGGTCAGTCATTCATGCTTTGACTTAGTTATTTGTTCACTCCTTCAGCAACTATTTTTCAATCACCTGATAATAATAGCTCACACTTGTTAAGCATTATTATGTGCCAGGTAGGTGCTAAGCACCTTATATGTGTTAGCCCATGTCATTCTTCTAACAGCCCTATGAGATAGGCATTTGTCTTAGTCAGTTAGGGCTACTACAATAGAATTCCAGATATTTATTTCTCACAGTTTCTAAGTCTGGAAGTCCAGGATGAGGGTGACAGCTTGGTCAGGTTCTGGTGAGGGCCCTCTTCCAGGTTGCAGACTGGCAACTTCTCTATGTATCTTCACATGGCAGAAAGAGGGCAGGAGAGCTCTCTTTCACCCTATGACCTAGTCACCTCCCAGAGGCCCCAATCCTAATACTGTCACATTGGAGGATTAGGGTTTCAACATACGAACTTGGGGTGGGGGAACACATTCTGTCCCTTACAGTCTTATACAGCAGGGTCAAAAATGTTAGCTCAAACTATAATTGAGATGGGTAGACCAATGTAAATGTTTTACTTTGTCTATAACTCATCTGGCTTCTTCCTCAGCCCCCATCGCCTTCACTCACATGTGATGGGAGTGGAATGAGCTAAGTGGCTAATATAATTAGAATCTCTGTCCAGGCCAGGTGCGGTGGTATATGCCTGTAATCCCAGCACTTTGAGAGGCTGAGGCAGGCAGATCACTTGAGGTCAGGAGTTCAAGACCAGCCTGGCCAACATGGTGAAACCCCGTCTCTACCAAAAATATAAAAAATTAGCTGGGCGTGGTGGCACACACCTGTAATCCCAGCTACTCAGGAGGCTGAGGCAGGAGACTCATTCGAACCCGGGAGGTGGAGATTGCAGAGAGCCAAGGTCACGCCATTGCACTCCAGAGCCTGGGCAACAAGAGTGAAACTCCGTAAAACAAACAAACAAAACAAAAGAACAACAACAAAAAAACTCCATCTCAAAAAAAAAAAAAAAAAAAAAAAAAAAAAAAAAACCAGAATCTGTCTGACTTGATCATTTAAGTAGCCTGTTTAGGTAGCGCTCATTCTCCTTAAGATAAATACTCAGGAGAGTCTCTCTGATGGCCCCTCTTTTTGCATCCCTGCTGTTTCCCACCCTCAGAGAGTGTTGGGGTGTGTGGGGAGGCTGTGGGGCTCACTCCACCTGCTGGTAGAGGGAAGCTTTGGAGTCGTCGGTGTAATGTTCTGTGGCCCCCAGGGCTGTATCCTGCATCCTCTCATTTGATATCTTAGCACGCATCATTCTCCTCCTATGCCTACCCAGGAAGACCATACTCTTCCACCCAGCTTCACGGCTCTCCCCGCCAGGGGTGGGATCCTCACCTTCCAAACTTCTCTGCTGTGTTTGCAATTTGTTCCTCAAAATCGAGCTTAGATCCAATTCCACCTTCATAAGATCTTCTGGGGACCGTAGCCTGAACACTCCCTTTTTCTGAATTTCTGGGTTATAGCAACTAATGTTGTTCACAAATTATGTTCTCATCTGAGATCTCTCCTTTCTTATTGTTTCATGAAGGTACGTATATCTCTTGTTGTTGTGTAGGATTTAAAGTTTGTTTGAGAGCATGGGTGGTGTCATATTTTGTTGAATTCCCTAAATCTAATCTGGAGTCTAGCACACAGAAAGAACCAGGTGTTCACAAAGAGTTCATATCCTTATTTATGAGAAGCTCCTAAAAATAGAGGAGAGAAAAACAACCCAGTAATACCCCAGGAAAATGGGCTAGAGGCACGAATAGATAATTCACAGAAAAAGAAATGCAAATGGTCCTAATCACACACACACACACAAGCTCAACCTCGCTCATAATTAGAATAATAAAACATTAAAATGGCACAGATACTATTTCTAACCTATCAGATTGGTGAAACCTCACAAGTTTTACAACATATTCTTTGCAAGGTGAGAGAACAGCAGACACATTCGACTTTCCTGGGGAGCTATATGTTGTTATGCAATAATCGGCTGCATTTACAGTGGGGGACAGGATTAAATAATGTTGTTGACCTTTTTTTTTTTTTGAGATGGAGTCTCACTCTGTTGCCCAGGCTGGAGTGAAATGGCATGATCTTGGCTCATTGCAACCTCTGCCTCCCAAGTTCAAGTGATTCTCCTGCCTCAGCCTCCCAAATAGCTGGGACTACAGGCATGTACCACCACGGCCAGCTAATTTTTGTGTTTTTAGTAGAGACGGGGTTTCACCATGTTGACCAGACTGGTCTTGAACTCCTGACTTCAGGTGATTCGTCAGCCTCAGCCTCCCAAAGTGCTGGGATTACAGGCGCGAGCCACCACGCCCAGCCCATGGTCATTTATCTTTGCTCTTACTTGAGCACTTTCCTTGCTTAAATCCTCCCCAGGCCTCAAAGTTGTGCCCATTTCCAGGGTTGGCAGCAGCACAACCCACACATATCCGTGGCATTAGACACAGTCACCATCGTTTCAAGGTCCAGGCGAGATATGTGGAGGATTTCCCTGGGGCCTGAATGGTGTTCGTTATGAAAGAGGATGTTTGGGCCGGGTGCGGTGGCTCATGCCTATAATTCCAGCACTTTGGGAGGCCGAAGCGGGTGGATCATGAAGTTGGGAGATTGAGACCATCCTGGCTAACACGGTGAAACCCCGTCTCTACTAAAAATACAAAAAATTAGCCGGGCGTGGTGGCAGGCGCCTGTAGTCCCAGCTATTCAAGAGGCTGAGGCAGGAGAATGGCGTGAATCTGGGAGGTGGAGCTTGCAGTGAGCCGAGATTGCGCCACTGCACTCTAGCCTGGGCGACAGAGCAAGACTCTGTCTCAAAAAAAAAAAAAAAAAGAAAGAAAGAACGTATGCCGTGGTTAAGTGACGTACAACTATACATATTTATATATGTATATTTTACAAAAGATAAACCATAATTTTTAAAAAGTTATCTACAGGGAAAGAGAGGGAATAGGATAGAGAGAGAAGGATAAAAGCCGAGCTTCTCTCAGTATACCTTGTTTTGTAGACGGGACTTTAGAACCATGTAAATATTTTATATAAATATAAAAAACGTAAAGTTTTAAAAGAGAGTAATTACTAGAAGTCTAAAGCAAATGAAAAAATGAACGTAACTCTTTAATGTGAAGCATAACCATACAGAGAAAAATGATTCCAAGTGACTTGAAAGCATAGAAACTTGAGTGTACGTTCCTAGTGGTCTATATCCTAAAGACAAAAAGAACTGTCCAAAAAAAAGAAAGAAAGAAAGAAAAAAAATGGTGACCTATTTTCCGTAATCATATTGTTGGTGGTAATGTTATTCTGAGACCACTGTGTGTATACTGTGAAATAAAAGAAATAAGTAATTCTGTTATATTGTCAAGAACCAGGATTTTCAGTGTCAGAAAAAGCAGGCATATATATGCAAGATAGATTAAGTTAAGTAAAAGCTTGATGGTACTGAATTGAACTGGAAGTTTCAGTATGAATTGGTGATAATATTTTGTCATTAAAAAGAATTTCCGGCTGGACACAGTGGCTCACGTCTGTGATCCCAGCACTTTGGGAGCCCAAGGCAGGCAGATCACCAGGTCAGGAGTTCGAGACCAGCCTGACCAACACGGTGAAACCCTGTCTCTACTAAAAATAGAAAAAAATCTGGGTGTAGTAGTGCGCACCTGTAATCCCAGCTACTCAGGAGGCTGAGGAAGGAGAATCACTTAAACCGGGAGGTGGAGGTTGCAGTGAGCCGAGATCACACCACTGCACTCCAGCCTCGGTGACAGAGTGAGACTCTGTCTCAAAGAAAAAAGAAAAAGAAAAAAGAAAAAGTATTTGCTAGCCCTGCCCACTGGAAAGGCCTAGAAACAATGGCAATGAGCATCCCTCATGGCTGCTAATTGTGGTCTAGACACATTTCATTCCCACCAATGAAACCAAGACTCCTTGGAGAAATGCCCAGGTCCAGTCTGGAGGTGGGAAATATACAAAATGAGCTTGGAACATCTTGCTATAACAGAAAGCCAGGAAACAAAACATCAAAAACTATTACGTTGGGACAAAAGAACTCAGGTGCTAACTTGAAGAGGCTCCCACTGGCCAAAGGTGGGAGGTGCAGCAATGTGAGTGTCAATGATAATAAGGACAATGAACTGAAACATATTAAATATGTTTAAATACATGGGTTTTTAATGACAAAAAGAAACAATCTAACTCATCTGTTAACTTTGAAAAGGGCAAGGGAACGATGTTATCATTTTAAAAACAGGTAAATAGAGGCAAAAAAAAAAAATCCAGCATTTAGCTTGCCTTTCCTGTCTGACTGTTATCTCAGATGGCCAAATAGTTGATGAGAGAAAGAAGTTTCTCTTTATATAAGTATCGCAGCTGAAAAATGACAAAGGAATTATAGAATTGGAACATCATTGCTCTACAACCCCTGAAAATACTGCATTTTAACAAAAATCGCCAATGGATGTTAACGTCACAAGAAGGAAACCAACCTGACATGTGACTCCTGATGGAAAGACACAATCTCACCTCTGAACTATTCTTGTCAAGAAACCTAAGTGTGATTCAGCCTCTGGATCTCACTACCAATTTACCAGCAATGCAGAGGACAGAGAAACAAGTTAAGCATCACCATAGGACAGCAATCTCGAAAAATTCAGGCTGTGGAAAATTTTACAGGACAACCTGATTTCTTCAACAGTAAACTACAAGGGGGCTGGGCACGGTGGCTCACGCCTGTAATCCCAGCCCTTTGGGAGGCCGAGGCGGGCAGATCATTTGAGGTCAGGAGTTCGAGACCAGCCTGGTCAACATGGTGAAACCCTGTCTCTACTAAAAATACTAAAAAAATTAGCCAGGCGTGGTGGTGCATTTCTGTAATTCCAGCTACTAGGGAGGCTTAGGCAGGAGAATCGCTTGAACCTGGGAGACGGAGGCTGCAGTGCACCAAGATCGTGCCACTGCACTGAACAGACTGGGCGACAGAGTGAGACTCCATCTCAAAACAACTACAAGGAAATTACAATAGTACCTTCTTATTTTCAGTTTTGGTTTCTGAGGTCTCAGTTACCTGTGGTCAACCACAGTCCAAAAATAGCTATGTATAGTACAATAAGATATTTGTAAAGAGAGAGAGACAAAGAGACCATATTCACATAACTCTCATTACAGTCTACTGTTCTAATTACTTTTTTATCATTTGTTATTGTTGTTAATCTCTTACCATGCCTAATTTATAAGTTAAACTATTTTAGAGGTATGTATGTATAGGAAAAATACATGGCAGATATAGGGGTTTGTATTATCTGTGTTATCAGGCATCCATGGGGTTCTTGAAACTTATCCCCAGTAGATAAGAGAGGGGCTACTGTAAAAGGAAGGGAGAAAGAGAAATGGAAGAGAGACCTATAGATCAAGATCAAGTGCAAGGGATGAAATACTTATCAGCAAACATAATGTATGAACCTTTTTCAGCATTTGATTCGAACAAATCATACATTGGGAAAATATGAATATTGGTTTAATATATGATATTAAGAAATCAATTATTGTTAATTTTTCAGGTGTGATAATGATATGGTGGTCAGTTATTTGTTATTATTTTTTAAGACAGGGTCTCACTCTGTTACCCAGGCTGGAGTACAGTGGCATGACCTTCCTTGGCTCACTGTGACCTATGCCTCCTAGGTTCAAGTGATCCTCCCACCTCAGCCTCCCAAGTAGTGGGGACTATAGTCATGTGCCACCAGGCCCGGCCAATTTTTGTATTTTTTGTAGAAATGGGGTTTCACCACGTTGCCCAGGTTAGTCTCAAACTCCTGGGCTCAAGCGATCCATGCCTGACCTTGTGGTTATTTTTTTAAGTCTTTATCTAGAGATACACACAGAAATATTTAAGACAATATGGTGTCTGGGATTTATTCAAAATTATCTGGAAGGGAGAAGGGGTACAATCATTGTTGAAACAAGATTGTTCATGAATTAAAAATTGGTGAAACTGTGGATTTACATGATTCCACATGCTTTTCCAGCCCAAGGAAGGCCGGAAATCTATGAGGTTTTTAAAGTGTCTGTCTTTCTCTTTGTAATCTCCTAGGCACTGCCTGTGGTTGGAAGCAAAATCCTGGATTTCCTCAATGGCTTGGAGTTGGAGGGCTGTTACTGTGGTTGTGATTTCAACACAAGCACTAGTAGAATTGAGCACTGAGTTTCCTGGTTATGTTATCAAACCTAAATTCGAATTGGCCTCCCCAGGTCCCTCTATTTGACAATGGTCACACTGTGCTGCCAGGAACAGACATTGGAAATGTCAGTGCCACCTTTCACTCTCCAATCCGCTAGCGTACAAGCTCCACAGGGGCAGGGGTTTTTATCTGTTTTGGTCACTGCTGTGTCTTCAGTGTCTGTAACATTGTCTGACATCATAAATGCTCAATAAATCTTTCATGACTGAATGACTCCAAGCAGTTGCCAAGTCCTGTGACTTCTCCCGTTATAATTCACCTTCTACCTGTTATCCTCTCTCCATTCCCATTATTACCTGTGGTGAAAGAAAGATGGTCACAAATTTTTGACAATGCTCCCATTGAAAAGTGACTGTGTGTCCCAGCCCCCTGGAATCTGGGTGGGCTCTGTGCCTAGTTGAACCAATACATGTGATAGAAATGATGCTGTGACACTCTATAGGCCCAGGATTTAAGAGGTCAGCAATTTCCACTTCCTCTGTCAAACTCTCACTCTTAGAGCTACCTGGACAGCCAGAAAGAGAAGGAGAGGAGATCAACTGAGCTCAACCTTCCAGCAATTTCTTTCAAGAAGCCAGGCATGTGAGGGAAGCTATCTTGGGCCCTCCAGCCTACCAGCTGAATACCATTGAGTGACTCCAGATAATGCTATATGGAACAGAAGAATCACCCAGCTGAGCCCTACCGAAATTCCTGATCTACACAATTGTGAGATATAGTAGCACTGTTGATGGCCAGGCACAGTGACTTGAGACTCTAACCCCAGCACTTAGGCAGGCTGAGGTGGGATGATTGCTTGAGACCAGGAGTTTGAGACCAGCCTGTACAACATAAAGAGACCCCATCTCTACCAGAAGTAAAAAATTAGCTGGGTGTGGTGGTGCACACCTGTAGTCCTAGCTACTTGAGAGGCTGAGGTGCGGGATTGTTGGAGTCCAGGAGTTCAAGATTACAGTAAGCTATGATCATGCCACTGCACTCCAGCCTGCATGACAGAGCAAGATCCTGTCTCTAAAATAATAATAATAAAAAAGTTGCCATTTTGAGCCATCAAGTTTTGGGGGTGATACATTAATACAGCAATAAATAACCAGAACATTATCCTACTCTGGACTTTATAACTTCTTGCCTGGAAAACGGATCTCTACATTCAGTCTCCTATCCTTCTAACTACCCTCTGCACAGCATAGGTTAGTTTCCAGGAAGGAGTTACTGCTTAAAAAAAAAAAAAAAAGTTATCATCAACAGAATACAGCCCAATCTCTTTAGCTTGGCCTTATCCATCTCTGAACCCAACTTTGCAAGCTCTCTTATCCTTCTCTCACATGACTTGTGCTTGAGTCAAGTCCATCTTTTGGCTCATCAATTTGATCCCCCATGGTTTTGCTTTTGTTCATGCTTTCCCTCCTCCTGGAATCTGCTTCACTCATTCATGTACATCCAAATTCTACTTGCTTTCCAAAGATGTTCACGAATGTCCATCCCCCTAGGTAGAAATAATCTCTTTCTCCTGAATTTCCACAGCATTTTACCAAGGCCTTTCATAAAACATACCCTTTCCTTCCTTTTTAACATTATAATTTGGAAATATGTCTTTATCATTCCTCAGAGACCATGAAATCCTTGAAGGTAGGATTCACGTCTTATTACTTATTTTAAACTCATTATTGAAACTAGTGGCTGGGCACGGTGGCTCACACCTCTAATCCCAGCACTTTGGGAGGCCAAGGCGGGCAGACCACAAGATTAGGAGATTGAGACCATCCTGACCAACATGGTGAAACTCTGTCTCTACTAAAAATACAAAAAAATTAGCCAGGTGTGATGGCAGGCACCTGTGGTCCCAGCTACTCGGGAGACTGAGGCAGGAGAATGGGGTGAACCTGGGAGGCGGAGTTTGCTGTGAGCCAAGATTGTGCCACTGCACTCCAGCCTGGGTGACTGAGCGAGACTCCGTCTCAAAAAAAGAAAAAAAAAAAAAAAAGGGAACTAGCAAAGAGTTTGGCTCTTGCAGACCCTTAAATGGATGAATAGGTGGATAAGTGAATGAATGGGGCCCAGTCTCACTTTGTGATTATAGCTCGGCAGCAATCACACTATAGCCATGCACCATTAAACTACCAGTTCAGTATCCTCATCTGTATGTTGGTGGAAACAACAATAATGATAATATCAGTCTTGCCTTTCTTACATGGTTGCTGTAAAGATCAAATGAGATGTGAAAGCAAGAAGTGTTCAATGCAAGGTATCCACCTGGAATCAAATAAAGACTATTTTTAGCAAAGGCAGCTGACGTGACTACTTATGACTCAGTATTAGCCAGAGTAGGCCAAGAAATTCAGAGAAAGAGTGGTCCCCACTGGTACAACCTGGGGGAAGACCAGAGCAACTGAAGGGACCACTGACTCAGCCTCTGCTTTCTTCTTAACAAAACACTTGAGGGCAAAGGGAGAAAGTGGAAGTCCTAACAACCTCCTGCCCCAACTCCTTGGATGTGCCAGGCATTGGGGCTACATTTAACTGTCTGGGGTCCATCCCAACCAAAGGCTGAGGTGCCTTTGAGAAGCAGGCCTGTGGAATCTGGACTCTTGCTGTAGCTAAAGCAGAGAAGGGAATCCAGTGGCCCATGTGAATTCTGCAAAGTGCCTGGGAAGACATTGTTTCAGGCCTGGCCACACGCATTTGCTCAAACCGTGTCCCCGAGCCTCAGGTTCTCTCTCTGCGTTTCTCAGCTCTGCTCTTTTCTGTCTTGATTTCCTTCACAGGCATCCTCTCCCATGTGGTGGCACAGATGGTTCCGAGCAGCCTCATACTTACATCCTACCAGTTTAACAACCTTCTCGCAGAAAAGAGCACTTCTCTTCCCCAGTAGTTCCAGAAAAAGTCCAGGGATTAGGACTTGCTAGACAGACAGGAGTCCTTTCCCTGAGCCAATCACGGTGGTCAAGGGGATGGAGTCTCCTGATGGCCCAGTCCTGTGCTATCTGGAGACCCCCAGGAGCTGGAGCTGGAGGTGGAGGCAGTGGTGGTGGTGGGGATTACTCTAAAGGAAAAGGATGGTGCTGTCACCAAAGAAATGGGAAATGGAAGTTGCATAGGGGAAAAAACAGATCCCAGGCCACCCATCCTGGCAGGAGATACCAAGCTCTACATAAAAACAGTGCTTTTCTCAAGCCTGATATTGGACAACTATTCTTTATTGAACGCTTTACAGAGAATTGTCCCACCCAGCCAGGAAACAAGTTGTCCAGGGCACCCGGACATAACAGCTCTATTCCACTGGCACCCTCATCCCCTCTCTCTCTCTGTATTATCCAGATTGTCTTTAATCTGTCTCTGATTTGCTCTTGATCACCAAGCATGCCTTGCTGTCATATTTCCAGATTCATTATCCCTCTTGGCCTCCATAAGCTTGAAATGTAAGAGCTGTCTACTGCCACTTCCCGTCCAAGTCCACAGGTATCATCACCATATATATATATCACTGGGCTGCTAGTGGCCATCAAGGCAGAGAGCCAATCTGAACATTAAAGAGACAGAGCCTTGATGATATTGCTTGAGCCTCTGAAACCAGCCACACCTGAAACCAGCTATCCCTCTGTTGTGGGTTGAATTGTATTCCCAAAATGGTATGTTGAAGTCCTGATCTCTGGTACCTGTGAATGTGCCTTGATTTGGACATAGGGTGTTTGCAGATGTAATCAACTTAAGATGAGGTGAGGCTGGGCGTGGTGGCTCACATCTGTAATCTCAGTACTTTGGGAGGCCGAGGCAGGCGGATCACGAGGTCAGGAGATTGAGACCATCTTGGCTAACACGGTGAAACCCCGTCTCTACTAAAAATACAAAAAATTAGCCGGGCGTGGTGGTGAGTGCCTGTAGTCCCAGCTACTCAGGAGGCTGAGACAGGAGAATGGCATGAACCCAGGAGGCATAGCTTGCAGTGAGCCAAGATAGCACTACTGCACTCCAGCCTGGGGAACAGAGCGAGACTCCATCTCAAATAAATAAATAATAAAAAAAAGATGAGGTCATACTTCATTAGGCTGTGCCCTGATCCATGATGACAGCTGTCCTTATAAGAAGAGAAGAAACACAGAGACAGGCACACAGGGAGAGCCTCAGTTGATGATGAAGGCAGACATTGTAGTGATGAGTTTACAAGCCAGGGAAGGCACAGGATTGCTGGCAACATCCAAAGCTAAGAGAAGGGCATGGAACAGATTCTCCCCAAGTGCCTTCAGAAGGAGCCAACCTTGCTGCCATCTTGGTTTCAGACCTCTAGCCTCCAGAACTGTAAGAGAGTAAGTTTCTGTTGTTTTAAACAACACGTGTTTGTGGTTGTTTCTTAGAGCAGCTCTAGGAAACAAATACAGCCTTTCATTTTTCTCACCAGTTTTGTGAGCCAATGAATTTCCTCCTTGCTTGAGCAAAATTATGTTTCTCTTACTTACAGCTAAAGTCCTGAATAATACATGTCACCTACACTATGCTATGTGCTGAGGATTCAAAGGCAAATGAGACCCTATCCCTATCTTTAAGTCATCCATCCTGTGGCTCTAAGCCCAACATCATCTAACCTTACTGGGGCCAAAACCAGTGAGAAGGACAAAAAGAAACTCAAAGTCATGCTGGGATGGCAATGTTTTACCCCGAAAAATGAAAAGTATGTATCTCGAGCACCGTTCAGACCTCTGATGAGAGCAAGGCATGATTGGCGAGGAAGAGCAAATCAGAGACAGAATAAAGGGCTCCTGTGTGTCCACTGAGACAGGCAAAAACATGACTGGATAAAGGCCAGTCTCTCCAGCCTGGCACTGACGGTTTCAGCCTACCTCCCTCCCTCCCTCCCTTGCTCTCTCTCTTTTCCTTCTTCCTTCCTTCATTCCTTTCTCCCTCCCTCCCTTCTTTCTTCTTTCTTTCCTGCCTTTCTTTTCCTTCCTTCCTTCCTTCCTTCTTTCCTTCCTTCCTTTCTCTCTCTCTCTTTCTTTCTTTTTTTCTCTTTCTTTCCTTTCCCTCTCTTCCTTCTTTCTTTCTTTCTTTCTTTCTTTCTTTCTTTCTTTCTTTCTTTCTTTCCTCTCTCTCCTTCCTTCTTTCCTCACTTTCTTTCCTTCCTCTATTTCCTTCCTTCCTTCCTTCCTTCCTTCCTTCCTTCCTTCCTTCCTTCCTTCCTTCCTTC
>NC_045449.1:8499384-8528421 GCF_002776525.5 Piliocolobus tephrosceles
TTCCTTCCTTCCTTCCTTCCTTCCTTCCTTCCTTCCTTCCTTCCTTCTTCTCTCTCTCTCTCTCTCTCTTTTTTCTGAGACAGGGTCTCCCTCTGTTGCCCAGGCTGGAGTGCAGTGGCATAATTTTGATTCACTGAAACCTCTGCCTCCAGGCTCAAGCCATCCTCTCACCTCAGCCTCCCGAGTAGCTAGGACTACAGGTGTGCGTCAGGATGCCTGGATAATTTTTGTATTTTTAGTAGAGATGGGGTTTTGCCATGTTGCTCAGGCTGGTCTCAAACTCCTGGGCTCAAGCAATTCTTCAGCCTTGGCCTCCCAATGTGTTGAGATTACAGGTGTGAGCCACTGCGCCCCGCTGTCTAGCCTGTATTTCTATCACCATCTTCCACTATATTTGGCTCTTTCTGAATTCTTTCCACCTCCGTTGCTCCAGTCACATCAAATTACTATTTATTCCCCAAAGACACTATATGCTTTCAAGAGTTGTTAGGTTTGCACACCACAGCTGTCTACAGAGTCCTTTCCTCCATCTCTAAGTCCTAGCCATCTATATTAGCTCCTTAGGGATGTTACTAAAAAATGACCACAAACTGGGTAGCTTGTGCCATCCGAAATGTATTCTTTCACAATTCTGGAAGCTGTGATCTGCAATCAGGGCGTCAGCAGGGCCATGCTCTCTCTGAAGGTTCTAGGGAAGGACTCATCATTACCTCTCCCTAGTTTCTAGTGGCTGCCGGAAATCCATGGCACTCCTAGGCTAGTAGACACATGACTCCAATCTCTGCCTTTGTTCTTATGTGGCATTTCCCCTGTGTCTGTGTCCAAATTTCCCTCTTCTTGTAAGGACACCAATCACTGGTTTAGGACCGACCTTAATCCAGTATGACTTCCATCTTAACATGGTTATATCTACAAAGACCCTATTTCCAAGTAAGGTCACATTCACAGGTACCAGGGGTTAGGACTTGAGCAAATCTATTTGGGGTACACAATTTAACATACAACATCATCCTTTGAAGCCCAGCTCAATTTGCCACCTTCTCTAGGAAGTCTCCATCATCTACTACGGCATGAACGTCTGATGCTCCTGATCTCTGCTGTAGCCGCATCACCTTTGTCCCTGCGGTAGAGATACTTGTGAACTTATTAGTTTGTGAGGGACAGGACTGGAACACAAACCTTGTCTGTATGGTCCAAAGCCCTAGTCAGTACTTGTGTTACTCATCAGAAAATAATCTATAAGTTGGGCATGGTGGCTCACCCCTGTAATTCCAGCACTTTGGGAGGCTGCAGTGGGAAGATCGTTTGAGGCCGGGAATTCTAGACTAGCCTGGTCAACATAGCGAGACACTGTCTCTACACAATTTTTCAATAAAAATGAGCTGAGTGTGGGGGTGTGCACCAAAGTCTCAGCTACTGGGGAGGTTGTGGTTGGGGGATGACTTGAGCCAAGGAGTTCAAGGCTGCAGTGAGCTATGATCACACCACTGCACTCCAGCCTGGGTGACCGAATGAGAGTCTGTCAAAGAAAGAAAGAAAGAAAGAAAGAAAGAAAGAAAGAGAGAGAGAGAGAGAGAGAGAGAGAGGGAGGGAGGGAGGGAGGGAGGAAGGAAGGAAGGAAGGAAGGAAGGAAGGAAGGAAGGAAGGAAGGAAGGGAAAGAAAGAAAGAAAGAAAGAAAGAAAGAAAGAAAGAAAGAAGGAAGGAAGGAAGGAAGGAAGGAAGGAAGGAAGGAAGGAAGGAAAGGAAGGAAGGAAGGAAGGAAGGAAGGAAGGAAGGAAGGAAGGAAGGAAAGAGAAAAAAATCTATAAATGTTTCCCTTTTTAAATTGAACTGATAAGTAGAAACGAGATAAGGTGAGGGAGAGATTAGCTGTATGGTAGATTCTGAAATGATTTGCAAGCCATTAGAATAAAATGAAAGTTTCCCTAATAAGAACTAAAATACAGCTCATCTGCTTTAGTACCCCACTTACAGTAGTCGGAGTTTTGGTCTCTTGCATCCTTTAGATGGGATGGCTTTGAAGTGCTCTAAAGGGCTAAGAAGAGTCTTGGAGACCCAAGAATGGCCCTGTCCATTGGCTGATCTGGCCTCAAGGGTCAGGAATGGTGGAATAATCCCCCTTCCCTCTGCTCTGGTGACAGCTCCAGTCCCACACTCTGACTGCCCTGTTGGAAACTCAAAACTAAATACCCAAGCGGAAGACATTCTGTGTCAGGCCTGCCACGGGGCAGTCTGGGTCGCCATCGAGCTTCATGGAAAAGTTGTTGGCCAGGAAACAGGGTGGCTGGCCCAGAGCCTGGGCTTGCTCCATCCGTGGTCTAAGCATTTAACAGAAGGAGCTACTGCTGTCTGCCTGGAGACAAGCGAGTTAAGAATAACTTTGCAGAGGCTCAGCTTTACAGTCCTAGTCATCCTGAAATAGCTGAGACATGATCAGCCATTACCTTGATGCCTGTCTTTCAGGGAGACACTTCCAGAGACTGGCCCGGGAAAACACATTATATATTCCTCTTTATTAAAATGTCTCAGCAAGACCCTTAAATCAGGCTTTGAGGTCCAGGTTCCAACTACTTCTTAGTTAGAATTCCTCCTGGGTGTTTTGGTGGTTCTTGGCAAATTGGGTAGTTCGCAATGTGGGGACTGTTTCTAAATCAGGGTCTGAGAGCAACCAGCCTCCTTAGGAAAACGACAAAATAAATTCAAATGGAAAAGAAGTATTAATTAGCCCTTATATAGCACTTGTATGGCTTTCTTAGGTGCAATTTTAAGTGCTTTGCATAGATAGGTACTGAGAGAGACTGTATTATTGTCTCATATATTCTCTGTAGCTCTTTGTGGGAGAATTACACCTCCCTATCATGTTGACATCAAGCTTAGCCATGTAACTGGTTTTGGCCAAGGAAATGTAGAAGAAGACACATACATCACTTTCAAGAAGAAGCCTAAAGGGCCATTTCATGGATCCACCATCAACCACTCTTCCTGCTGCCCTAACACCAGCGATGTTCTAGATAAGGGCCCCTCCTTCAGTCTGGTTCCAGAGGGGAAGGCCAAAGCCAACCTGCAATGGACATGTGATATAAGCAAGAAATACATCTTTGTTCCTGTAAGCCACCGAGTGTGTGGAGTTGTTTGTTATCACAGAAAAACTTAGCCTGAACTATTATCATTATCACCATTTAACAAACGAAGGAACCAAGGCCGAGATTGTGCAACTTAAAGAATCTCATCCAACCAGGAGGTGGGAAAACTAGGATTCAAATCTGGGCAGCCTGGCTTCAGAGTCCATGCTCTCAACCACTTGGCTAATTGCCTCTGAAAGTGTCTGTTGTTTTCCTTCAAAACTCCTGTAGCCGACAGTATCTCCATGCATGCTGTTTTTCTTCATTTCCCATGGAGGTAATTAAGAATAAACGGCAGATCATTTGCTTCTCGGTAGGTAGAGAAGACCAGGTAGATGACTCTGTGTAAGAAAACATAACAGGTGGCTGGGCATGGTGGCTCACGCCTATAATCCCAGCACTTTGGGAGGGCGAGGTGGACAAATCACGAGGTCAAGAGATTGAGACCAGCCTGGCCAACATGGTGAAACCCTGTCTCTACTAAAAACACAAAAATCAGGTGGGTGTGGCGGTGTGTGCCTGTAATCCCAGCTACTCAGGAGGCTGAGGCAGGAGAATCTCTTGAACCTGGGAGATGGAGGTTGTAGTGAGCCGAGGTCACACCACTGCCACCCAGTCAGAGCTAGAACCATCTCAAAAAAAAAAAAAAAAAGCATAATAGGTTACTGAAGGAGCCAGACTCATTAGTATGCAAAACCGGAAACACTTTATTTTTTCCACATCACCGTCTTGCAGGAGTTAACAAACTATTCATCATTAGAGATTTAAAAACCAAGACCAAGCCTAATATCAAAACTCTAATTTCCCAACTATTTGAAAGCTGTTCTCCTGCCTGGTTTGGCATTTGAAATAGGAAGGGAGTCATGGCTGGCTTCCTCCTTGTTTCCCTTCCATGCCTCCTCCACTAACCTGGCTACCTCAGGCTCTTGCAAAATGGGGGCTGGGAGTGGGGTGGGGGTAAGAGGCAGGAAAATTCTTGCTTGACTTTAGTGCCCTCTGGGTTTGGCAGGTGGGTCCATGTTGCCTCTTTGTGACAAGGGTCTCTATGATGGATCCCTCAGAAAGTCTCCTGCTGGGACACTGCATGGCACCCCTTTCTGGCCCGGGGAACATACTCTCTGGCTAACCCCCACTTTTTTTTGAGATGGAGTCTTGCTCTGTCAATAGGCTGGAGTGCAGTGGCGTGATCTTGGCTCACTGCAGCCTCTGCTTCCCGGGTTCAAGCAATTCTCCTGCCTCAGCCTCCCAAGTAACTGGGACTACAGGTGTATACCACCACTCCCAGCTTTAACTTTTGTATTTTTAATAGAGATGGGGTTTCACTATGTTGGCCAGGATGGTCGCAATCTCTTGACCTCGTGATCTGCCTACATTGGCCTCCCAAAGTGTTGGGATTATATTCGTGAGCCACTATGCCTGGCGTGGCTAACTACTTCTGACCTTCCTTTCCTCCACTCCATCTTCCACATCCAACCTCTTTTTCCTGGCATAAAACCCTCTCAGAGGCAGTCCTTTTTTTGTGAAACAGCTCTATTGGCATATAATAAACTGCACATAATTAGGGTGCACTATTTGGTAATTTTTGACTTTTGAAGAGACCCGTGAACCATACCATAATCAAGATAGAGCACACTTTGTCACTCTCAAAAGTTTCTTCACAGCCCTTAATATTTTCTCCCTCTTGTCCTTCCCCCGTCTTCAGGCAGCACTGATTTGCTTTCTGGCATCATTGATTTGTCTGGTTTCTCACATTCAGCACAATTCCTTTCAGATTCATCACAGGGTGTGTGTGTCAGGGGGGGCTCTTTTTTCCAGATAACTTAAGCACAGCCACCTTCTACAGGTGCACAGGGCCCATAGGAAAGTCCACTCATCTGTGACCTGTCACTCAACGCAAGTGCAGCACATTCTGGGCAGCTGCTGTGAGCTGCTTCACCTTTATTTCCCAGGCCTAGCAGGCTCCAGGGTGAGGCCACCCACGGCACACAGGCCAGGTTCTCTAAGCACTTGAAGGTTTGCTTCTCTGGCTTGAGGACAGACAGGGCATCCCCTACCACTCTGTGTACCCCATCCCAGTACTTGGGGGAATCGAATCATTCCCTTTCCGAGTGAAGTTCTTAGCAACCCCTATATAGCCTCCAGAGGCTGATACTCAAGAGTCCCCATGCTGGCTTTTTTGGATCATTCTTAAGCAAACTCTGCATAGATGGTTTAGAGCTGTTCTTTAGAGCATGTGGGCACCTAACATTTTATGTTCTCAGCTTGAGACCTCATCTGAAATGGAGACAACAGGAAAATTTGGATGTTAACATCCTGTGATGATACCTTGGAGGTTAAAGGAGGCCATTAGTGGCTGGGCATGGTGGCTCACACCTGTAATCCCAGTGTTTTGGGAGGCCAAGGCGGGTGGATCATGAGGTCAGGAGTTCCAGACCAGCCTGACCAACATGGTGAAACCCCGTCTCTACTAAAAATACAAAAATTATCCGGGTGTGGTGGTGTGCGCCTATAATCCCATATACTCAGGAGGCTGAGGCCAGAGAATCGCTTGAACCTGGGAGGCGGGAGTTGCAGTGAGATTGCGCCACTGCACTCCAGCTTGGGGGACAGAGCAAGACTCCATCGATTGCAAAAAAAAAAAAAAAAAAAAAAAAAGGAGGCTGTTGCTTAGAAACGTCCCTAACTGATGCCTCAAGTTGCACCTGTAGCCCAAGTGCCCCAGACTTCACCAGCTATGAGGTCACACCATTTGCTGTCAAAGTCACATTAGCCAAGGGCCTCAGTCCCCTTGAACACACAATTTTACCAGATTCACCTCCGTGAGTCTTCTAGTACACTAGCAGAAATGTTCATGAGAGCTACAAATCCACCCAGATCCCCACCTCCACCCTCATCAGCCCTGTGCTTCTGCGTCACTTCCCCACTCTCTTCTCTCCAAGGACCCCTCCGCAGTCTGGAGTCTGACTCCTCTGGCAGTGGCTGCCCCTCCCTCCAGTATGGCTTCATCTCAAGCATGGGGCACAGACCTTCCCTTGCGTGTTCCCAACAAGGCTGGGGCCGACTTCGCCACATAAGGGGACTATGGAAAAGCCAAGGTGACAGAAAGTACAGAATGGAAGGTCTTTACAGAGGTCCCTTCTTTAGGGCTGCCAAATTTAGCAAATAAAAATATAGGACTCCCAGTTAAACTTGAATTTCAGATGAGCAATGAATAATTAATTTAATTAAATTAATTATTATTATTATTATTTTTTGAGATGGAGTCTCGCCCTGTTGCCCAGACTGGAGTGCAACAGTGCAATCTCAGCTCACTGCAACCTCTGCCTCCCAGGTTCTAGTGATTCTCCTGCCTCAGCCTCCCAAGTAGCTGGGATTACAGGCGCCTGCCACCACACCCAACTAATTTTTGTATTTTTAGTAGAGACGAGGTTTCACCATGTTGGCCAGGCTGGTCTTGAACTCCTGACCTTGTGAACCGCCCGTCTCAGCCTCCCAAAGTACTGGGATTACAGGCGTGAGCCACCGCACCCGGCCATGAATAATTTTTTTACTTTAAGTATGTCCCAGGCAATATTTGGAACGTAGTTACACTATAATATTGTTTGTTGTTTATCTGAAATTCAAATGTAACTGGACATCCAGCATTTTGTCTGGCAACCCTGCCTCTTCTGGGTGTCCCTCTGTAGTTTCTGACATGTCCTCTGTTCCAGAATCCAACTTACTTCCCATAATAAGGGAGCCCTGGAGAAACCCTCCCTCCCGTCTTTTCAACTCTCAAAGTTCCAAGAATAGGGAGCAGGTTTCCCCTCCAAGAGTCCAAGCCTCCTTCCAAGTCCCTAATTCTGGCTCCAGGATGACTGATCATGAAATAGCCATTCCTTTCAGGAGAACTCCCAACCCAAGAATGTGCTCTTGTCCTTTGCCTCCTAATGGCGTGAGAACAATACTCTGGGATCTGCACGTTTCCTGAAGTCTATCTTGCATTGTTATTCTTTTTTATTATTTATTTATTTATTTTTTGAGATGGAGTCTTGCTCTATCGCCCAGGCTGGAGTGCAGAGGCGTGGTCTCAGCTCACTGCGAGCTCTGCCTCCCGGGTTCACGCCATTCTCCTGCCTCAGCCTCTCGAGTAGGTAGGACTACAGGCGCCCAACACCATGCCCAGCTAATTTTTTGTATTTTTTTAAGTAGAGGCGGGGTTTCACCGTGTTAGCCAGGATGATCTCGATCTCCTAACCTCGTGATCCGCCCGCCTCGTCCTCCCAAAATGCTGGGATTACAGGCATGAGCCACTGCGCCCGGCCGTTCTATTTTATTTTATTGTAAATTGACAGTTTATAATTGTATATGTTTATGGAGGACAAGGTGATGCTATGCTTTATGAATATAATGCAGAAGAATTAAATCAAGCTAATTAACATATTCATCCCTTCAAATGCTTTTCATTTTTGTGATGAGAATATTTGAAATGTACTCTCTTAGCAATTTTGGAATATACAATACACTATTATCATCTATATTCACCATGCTGCACAATAGATCTCAAAGAGAAAGTATTCCTTCTAAGATTTTTGTACCCCTTTCACCATTCATCTCTCCATTCCTCCCATCCCCAGCCTCTGTAATCACCCTTCTACTCTCTGCTTCTACTAGTTCCATGGTCTTAGAGTCTACCTGTGAGTGAGAACACGCGGTATTTGTCTTTCAGTGCCTGGCTTATTTCGCTTAGTAGGATGATCTTTACTTGGATCCCTGTTGTCACAAATGACAGAATTTCCTTCTTTTTAAAGACTGAACAATATTCCATTGTGTCTATATACCACATTTTCTTTATCCATTCATCTGTTGATGGACACTTATGTTGGTTCTATAATTTGGCTGCTGCGAATCCCTGGGGCTACAGTGACAACAAGGGAGTACAGACATCTCTCTGACAAATTGATTTCAAATCTTTTGGGTAAATAACCAGAAGTTGGATTGCTGTATCATATGGTTATTCTACATCATACGCTTATTCTATTTTTATGTTTTCTTTTTCTTTTTTGAGACAGTTTCGCTCTTGTTACCCAGGCTGGAGTGCAATGGTGCAATCTTGGCTCACCAAAACCTCTGCCTCCGGGTTTGAGTGATTCTCCTGCCTCAGGCTCCTAAGGAACTGGGATTACAGACATGTGCCACTATGCCCACCTAATTTTGCATTTTTAGTAGAGATGGGGTTTCATCATGTTGTTTAGGCTGGTCTCGAACTCCTGGCCTCAGGGGATCCACCCGTCTCCGCCTCCCAAAGTGCTGGGATTACAGGTGTGAGCCACCGCGCCCGGCCTATTTTTAGTTTTTCGAGAAACTGCCAAACAGTTTTCCATTAAAGCAGTGCTGCTTTACATTTCTGCATTCCCTTTCCCCACTTGCACTGTTGTTCTTGAATAACCTAGCCTGGGGAAACATCAGCAGGTGAGTCAGGTTGCTTCAGGCCTTAGGAGACCTCTGTGAGTCTGGGCACAGAGATTTGGCCCTAGCAGTTTTTCCTGCACCTTCGGCTCACTGCTCCCGGTCGTGGACAAGACTGCGTTACACCTCTCCCCAGAAGAAACAATAGTTTTAGAATAGGGCCATCCTACAGCTTCGCCCTCAGGGAAGATAATTATTTCAATTACTATGCAGAGCAGAGCAGTCCCCGTTCCACAACTGGATGTTGACTTTATAGAATCAAAGGCCCATTAAAGTATTTTCCCTAAATCAACACTGCAAGTTGCCCACAGGCTAAAACCCCCGCCTATGTCTAAACATAAGGACTGCTTGTGCATTTAATGTATCAGTTTTTCCTACACGGAATCATCAAACCTTCATAAAATCCAGGGGTTCAGTCTTAGCCAAGATCTCACCAGCTCCCCCACCACCATGTATACCACTGAGGATTCATCCGATGAATAGATTGGAAATCTTTGTATGAATGCCTTGCTAGATTTTTTTTTTTTTTTGGTTCAAAACACAGTGATGCTTCCACTGGACAGCTCTGGTGGCGCTGAAATCTTCAGAAAACAATGAGTTTTCCAGATAACTGAAGATTATCTCTACAAAACCCAACACTTCGTGTATTTTATCCATTTTGATTGGAATCTGTCAAAACTGTCACAGCACAGATCTATGCCTGCTTTTTTTGTTGTTTTTTTAAGTTTTTCTGTCTCCTTTGTCTTCACGGTACCATGTGGGCTGACACTGTGCTAACTGTATCTACTTCTAGAAACCCCTCCCTATTTTTCAGTCGCTGTCGAGAAGGATGTGTTTAAAAAAAAAAAAAAAAACGAGAGAGTAAAAGAATCACAGGGCCTAAAGACTTTTTCTTGCAAGTAAAGCTCTTGTCTTTTTTATTTTATTATTATTTTTGAGACAGAGTCTCTCTCTGTCTCCCAGGCTGGAGTGCGGTGGCACAATCTCAGCTCACTGCAACCTCTGCCCCCTGGGTTCAAGCGATTCTCCTGCCTCAGCCTCCCAAGTAGCTGGGATTACAGGTGCCTGCCACCACGCCTGGCTAATTTTTGTAGTTTTTTAGTAGAGACGGGGTTTCACTATCTTGGCCAGGCTGGTCTTGAACTCCTGACCTCTTGATCCACCCGCCTCAGCCTCCCAAAGTACTTGGATTACAGGTGTGAGCCACTGCACCCGGCCGCTCTTGTCTTTAGAGCGAGACATTGTGAAGGTTATACATTCGAGGGGCTTGAAGGGTTTTACTTTGGTTCATGGCTTAATTTTAGCTTTCCATCTTTCTGAAAGGTTAAGATTTCTTCCCTTCTAAATAAGTGGGATGTCATTATAATGAAATGCACAAGTTCCTTTAGAACACGCTATGGCAAGCTATCCAAGTTAGAGCTGTTGCTAAGGGAACCAGGCAAAGTTTGCTTAATGTATAAACCTGGTTATTATATTTAAAATTCAAGCAGCAGCCAGAGATTCCTATTGGTAGAGGGAAGACTTTACTTTTGAAGAGGAAAAGTACTTAACTCCTAGAGGAAAGTATCATTCCTGAGGTTCACCCTCCTGGTCTGGAGACAAACACGTGGGACTTTTCTTTTTATGTGTGTGTTTCTAATAGTGGAAGAAAAGGAAAGCCAGGTTAAGCAGAGAAAAGTAGAAGAGGAGACACAGCAGCTCGCTCTCTCCCAGTAGCCATTAGACTGATTGAGGAGGGAAAGGTCAAAAGAGAAGAAATTCACAACTACGATACCCGCTCTAGAGGCGAAAGAACAACTGAGAGAGAACCATCCAAGAAATTTTTGGATCCCAAAGCACAAAGGTGAGGATAGAGCAAAATATGACTTTCCCTCATAAGAGAAAATACAACTGACCTCGGAACAACATGGGGTCGGGAGTTAGAGGCACCGACCCCCACACAGCTGAAAATCCATGTACAATGTTTTTTTACTCCCGCCAACTTTACTAATAGCCTCCTGTTGACTGGAAGCCATGCTGATCACATAAACAATTAACACATACTTTGTGTGTTATATGTATTATATGTTGTATTCTTACAATAAAGTAAGCCGACTGGGCGCAGTGGCTCACACCTGTAATCCCAGCACTTTGAGAGGCCGAGGCGGGTGGATCACAAGGTCAGGAGTTTGAGACCAGCCTGGTCAACATGGTAAAGCCCTGTCTCTACTAAAAATACAAGATATTAGCGGGGCATGGTGGCATGCACCTGTAATACCAGCTACTCAGGAGGCTGAGGCAGAAGAATTGCTTTAACCTGGGAGGCAGAGGTTGCAGTGAGCCAAGATCGCACCACTGCACTCCAGCCTGGGTGACAGAGTGAGACTCCATCTTGGGAAAAAATTAAAAAAAAAAAATACATATATATATGTGTGTGTGTGTATATATATGTATACACACACACACACACACACACACATATATATAAAGTAAGCCAAGGGCCAGGTGCAGTGGTTCACTGTAATCCCAGCACTTTGGGAGGCTGAGGTGGGCGGATCACTTGAGGTCAGGAGTTCAAGACCAGCCTGGCCAACATGGTGAAAACCCATCTTTACTAAAAATACAAAAATTAGCTGGGCATGGTGGCATGCACCTATAATCTCAGCTACTTGGTGGGCTGAGGCAGGAAAATTGCTTGAACCTGGGAGGAGGAGGTTGCGGTGAGCTAAGATTGTCTGTAAACCAGCCTGGACAACAGACTCTGTCTCAAAACAAACAAACAAACAAAAAAACCCCAAAAAACCCAATACAGTAAGCCACAGAAAATAAAATGTTATTAAGAAAATCATAAGGGGCCAGGCGCGGTGGTGGCATATGCCTGTAGTATCAGCTACTTGGGAGGTTAAGGTGGAAGAATTGCTTCAAGAATCTTTCTTCAAAAAAGAAAGAAAGAAAAAAGAAAATCGTGAGGAAGAGAAAATATATTTGCTACTCATCAAGTGGAAGTGAGTCATCATAAGGCTCTTCATCCTCATCACCTTCATGTTGAGTAGGCTGAGGAGGAAGAGGAAGAGGAGGGGCTGGTCTTGCCGTCTCAAGGGTGGCAGAGGTGGAAGAAAATTCCCGTATATAGTGGACCTGCACAGTTCAAACCCATGTTGTTTAAGAGTCAACTGTAGGCTAAACAATTAAAACGTTGAGGTCGTAGGACGAAGACATTAAGTTATCCCTCGTCACAAGCTAATGTTGCCTTCCCAGACTTCTCCCTCCCGCCGCCCTCACCCTCACCCACCACCCTGATGTCTGTAGGAGGGGAACCACAATAGGTCAAAGAATCTTAGATTTCAAAAGATCATCCAGTTTGTCATAGTTATTTAACCGTTGCAGAAACCAAGGCCCGCAGAGCTCAGGGAGGAATTTGAGTCCTCACTCCTAATCCAGCATGCTTTCCCACTGCATCATCCAGGGTGGGAACATCCCTGGAAAATTCAGTAATGTTCTCACTTAATAGTAGTCCTCCCCCAGACTTACAAACAGCAACCTTTCCAAAGTTTCCTTCACAAAACACTAGCCCAGGAGATGCTCCATCATCCAGCAATTTCACTTCTGAATCGAAGTGGGGATTCGAACAGGTATTTATGCTCCCCTGTTCACAACATCATGATTCACACAATAGCCAAAAGGAAGAAATAACCCTAATCTCCGTCAATGGATAAGTGGATAGATAACATGTAGCATATACAAATGGCCCTACAATTATTCAGCCTTAATAGGAAGGAAGGATATTCCTATTCCAACATAGATGTTGACCCTTGGTGCAACATAGATGAAGCTTGAGGACATTATGCTAAGTGAAATAAGTCCAACATGAAAGCACAAATATTACACAATTCTGCTTATATGAGGTAGCGAGAGTAGTTCAAATCCATGGAGACAGAAAGTAGAATGGTGCTTGCTAGGAGCCAGGGGATCAGGGAATGGGGAGTTACTATTCAACGGATACAGAGTTTCAGTTTGGAAAGATGAAAAAGCTCTGAAGGTGGATGATAGTGATGATTGCACGTTGTCACAGTGTAAAGATACTTAATGCCCACAGAATGGTAAGTTTTGTGTTATATATCTATTTTACCAGAATTTTTAAAAGGAGGACAAAAGGAGAAGTGTTTCACTAATTAATGGTATCACCAAACAAGCAAGTCTAGGGAGGTCTGATTACATTTTCCTACACACACACACACACTTGCCCTGGCAAGTCGCAGTGCACATTCAATAAAAGACCCAGAGCAGTCCTAAATCAAAGACTATTTAATTCAATTTAATCAAGCATTTCCTCAACAGAACACAGAGCTCTTTTTATTTTCATGGAGCATGATTAACAGCCCACATCCATGGTGCGCCCCTTGGGAAATGCTGATAAAAAGTTTCATACTACTCAAAGCATTTCCTCTGCTAATACCTCACTGAATACTTCCTGCCAGCCAAAAAGACAGTCCCTAGGAGTTAGACCTCCAGAATCTTTATTGACTATTGGACAGTCAATGAGTTAGTCATTAATTGTCTCCATTTTATTGATGAAGAAACTGTGGCCCGGGAAAGTCAAGCCCTAGCCCAAGGTACTGCAAAGTTGCTCTGCCAAGATCACACCAAAACCCCAGTTTTCTAAACCCTGTCCTGGGCTGTGCCTCCCCAAACCCGTGCTGGTCCCCTGATGCTCCTTCTGGGTGTCCAGGTGTAAGCAAAGTAAGTTCACAGAAGAGCCTCAGAGCTCTGGAGTCACTGGAAACACCAAAGGGCACAGAAGGACTCAGGGATCATAGACCCTCTTAAAGGTTAGTGTTCCAAGCCCCAGTCTCCCTTTTCTCCTCCTTTCTCCAAAACAGGGCTAGGGAAGCTCAGAGATATCCTGTCACTGACCAGCAATCCCTGGCTTTTCCTGATGTAAGAACGTAATGCACCCCGGACGACATAAGACTCATCCAGGGTGCAGATTAAAATACAGACTCCCAGGCCCGCCTACTGGAGATTCTGATTGAATAAGTCTGGGGCACAACTTGGGAATGTTTTAAATAAACATCCCAAGGAATCTTATCTTGGAGGAAGAGTGAGTACCCCTGACCTTCACACTAAAAAGGAACTCAACAGAATACCTTCTGGCTCAGCTCCTTGCTCCACGGGTAAGACAGCTGAGTCTCAACAGAGCCTGCATGACTGTCCAAGTTCACATGGTTACTTTTTTCTAAAGGCCTCAAAAACAGAAACAAAAGCCCAATGTTCATTTCTTTGAGGGAAGAGGCAGGTCTAATTTTTAAAATAAGAATTGATTTCTATGCTCCTGTCTCTGTCCCAGCACACCCTACAGCATTCCATCCCTCCCTGCCCAGCGGAGACCACTTCTCAGGGCTCTCCTGCCCCTGTCCTGTTCACTGGGGGCAGGTCTAGCCACTCTGGAAAATGTCCCGGCCATCTCCCTCACTGTAGACCTAACTGACTGCAGTGTTAATCCAACTTGCTTTCCGAGCGTTGATGGAGACCAAATGGTGTTTGACTTGCCCCGCCCGCCCCATTTCCGTCTGAGTAGCAGTCAGACCATCTCAGGCTCGAAGTATGCTGCAGGAGGAAGCTGGCAGGAGGAGTTCTCCCTTCCCAAGGAGCTTATCCCCACCCTCCCGGCTGGAGAACCTGCCACCCAGCCCAACTCATGAGACGGATGAACCCAGACAAGGCCGGGCACACACGCAGCATTCCATCGTCACTTGGCAGGTCCTTGTCAAAGACCAGATGGAAAAGTCTGAGAACACTCAATTCCCCAAATTCCTTTTCTGAGAGCTCTACCCTGTCTCAGCTCCAACAAATTAGTCTTTTCAGACTAGTTATAACCTAGCCTCCCTACTTACACACACATCGAGTTTCTTTGCTTTGGATCCCAGGAAGGGGGTCCTGAAGTGATCCTCTTCTTATGGCCCCAGAGTTGTCTGCCTGTCTCCCTGCCTGGTAAGGGTTGCTGCTCCTAATCAGAAGGTCTTACAGGCCACAGGTTCACCTCAAGGGGGCCTCAATGCTCCCTGTGGCCCCAGAGTCCTTGCCAGCAACAGGAGCACAGCGTGGAGTAGCAGATCTGACTTCAAACCCTGGCTTTCTGGCTGCGCTATGATACTGTTGAATCCCTCTGGGGCTGCTTGTGCATTTGCAAAGTGGGGAGAATCTTCTTCTCATTGTTCAAATGGGGAGAACAGTACTTTGCAAGGCTGTCATGAGAATTAAACAAGATGCTGTGTGCACAGTGCTTGGCATACAGTTAAACAAATGCTCGGGGAACGGAGGTGATCATGATTACCTGGAGCTCTCCGGACTTCTGTCACCTTCACGTGGCTCCCCTTTGCCACAAAGAAAGCCAGGTAACCTGAGATGCAACCCAGATTATGGCCATCATACAGCCTACATCGGAGGTCTTAATTTGTGAATTTTCATGTAAGATATAGATGAGGGATATAAAAACACCTGAAATTTGATCCAAGGATGTGTAATTTAATCTTTTTTTTTTTTTTTTTTTTTTTTTTGGAGACAAGGTCTCACATTGTCATCCAGGCTGGAGTGCAGTGGCGGGATCTCTGACCACTGCAGCTTCAACCTTCCAGGTTCAAGCAATCCTCCTGCCTCAGTTCCCCCAAGCAGTTGGGACTACAGGCATGTGCCACCATGCCCTGCTAATTTTTGTATATTTTTTTAGAGACAGGATCTCGCCATTTTGCCTAGGCTGGTGCCACCATGTTCAGCCTGTAATTTGATCTCTTTTCTTTTCTTTTCTTTTTTCTTCCCTCCCTCCCTCCTTCCTTCCTTCCCTCCTTCCTTCCTTCCTTCCTTCCTTCCTTCCTTCCTTCCTTCCTTCCTTCCTTCCTTCCTTCCTTTCTCTTTCTCTTTCTCTCGACAAAGATCTGTCTCTGTCACCCAGGCTGGAGTTCAATGGTGCAATCTCAGCTCACTGCTACCTCTACCTTCCAGGTTCAAGTGATTCTCCTGCCTCAGCCTTCCGAGTGGCTGGGACTATAGGCACTTGCCACCACGCCCAGCTAATTTTTGTATTTTTAGTAGACACGGGGTTTCATGTTGGCCAGGCTGATCTCGAACTCCTACAGGCCACTGCACCTGGCCATGTAATTTGATCTTTATTGCTAAATTGTATCCCAGGAAAGTTGCATCAATTTATACTTGCATCTCCAATGTAAGAAAGTGCCTGGCCTCCCTGCCCCTTCACCAACAAGGCCTATTCAGGTCGAGTATTCCTTATCTAGAATGCTTTGGATTTGGGATTTTTTTCAGATTCTGTAATATTTGCATAAACAAATGAGATATTCTGGAGATGGAACCCAAGTCTAAACACAGAAATTCATGTACACCTTATACACATAGCCTGAAGATAATTTTATATAACATTTTAAATAATTTTGTGCATGAAACAAAATTTCTGTTAAGTACTTATGTGTGGAATTTTCCACTTGTGGCATCATGTTGGGGCTCAAAAGTTTTGGATTTTGGAGCACTTTGGATTTTGGAGTTTTGGATTAGGGATGCTCAACCTGTAGCAACACTTTCTCTCTCTCTCTTTTTTTTTTTTTTTGAGTCTCGCTCTGTCGCCCAGGCCGGAATCCAGTGGCATGATCTCTGCTCACTGCAACCTCCTGGGTTCAAGCAATTCTCCTGCCTCAGCCTCCTGAGTAGCTGGGATTACAGGCACACACCACCACACCTGGCAAATTTTTGTGTTTTTAGTAGAGACAGGGTTTCATCATGTTGGCCAGGCTGATCTCGAACTCCTGACCTCAAGTGATCCACCTGCCTCAGCCTCCCAAGCTGCTGGGATTACAGGCATGAGCCACCACACCTGGCCTGTAGCAACATTTTTAAAGGCATCACCAGTTCAAGGAATTACCTCATCGTTGTTCTGATTGGTGAATTTGTGATTAGAGGTGAGGTTGAAGTTTTTTTCATATATATTGGACAATTGTATTTCTTCTTTTGTGATATTTTTTTTTCTTTTTTTTTTTTGAGACTGAATTTTGCTCTTGTTGCCCAGGCTGGAGTGCAGTGGCACCATCTCGGCTTATTGCAACTTCCGTCTCCCGGATTCAAGTGATTCTCATGCCTCAGCCTCCCGCATAGCTGGGACTACAGGCATGCAGCACCACACCTGGCTAATTTTGTATTTTTATTAGAGACAGGGTTTCACCATGTTGGTCAGGCTGGTCTCGGACTCCTGACCTCAGGTGATCTGCCCACCTTGGCCTCCCAAAGTGCTAGGATTACAGGCATGAGCCACCGCTCCCAACCCTTTTGTGTTATTCTTATTCTTGTCCTTTGTTTATTTTTCTAAGGCTTCTTTATTTTTTGTTAATTTACAATATTAAGAGTGTTAACTTATAATTAATTAATTTATAATTTTATATAAAATATAAATCATTTATATAAATATAAATTCTGTCCTGTGTGAGATAATTTTTGCTGACTTTTAACATTGACTTTCATGTCTTCTGAAATTTTACATTTTTAGTTGGTCAGATCAATCTCTTCTTTTGTGATGTCTGCTTTTGATATTATACTAAAGACCTTCACCCCAAGATTATATAAATATTTACTTATATTTCCTTCTAGTATTTTTCTTTCTTTCATAGATTAGTACTGTTAGTTCTTCTAGAACCATGCGGTGCCCTAATGGCTATGTAAATTTAAATTTCAAGCAATTAAAATAAAAAAATGTGGCTCCTGAGTGTACTGGCTCCATTTCAAATGCGCAGTAGCCATTTGTGGCTAGTGGCTGCCATGTTGAGAAGCACAGGTGTTGAATATCGCCACCTTCACAGAAAATTCTACATCCATTGGACAGAGCTGATCTAGAATTTATTTCGTGAACCATGCAGAGGGGCAGGGAATCTAACATTGTTCAAAAGAGTTCATGGAATCGTTTCAATGCCATCTTTTGAATAATTCATCACTTTGATCCTGATTTGAGATGCCACATTTATATTCATAAGTCTAGTAATATATACTTGGATCCATTTCTGTATTTCCTACTCCTTCTTTATCTATCTTCTTAATCCTCATCAGGACCACACAGTTGCAACTATGACAATTTTACAGCATATTTTAATGTTTAGTAGAGAAATTTTTTTTCTTTCTTTCTTATTCATTTACAAAAAAATCATGGGCAATTCTCACACTTATGTTTCCAAACTTTAAAATCATTCCATAGTTTGGAGTTGGAATTGTATCCATACAATAAATCAACTCATGAAGGGCTGTTATTTGTCACCTGTTTCCCCAACTTCCTGCACTTTCCATCAAACTCTGCACTCCAACTAAATTTAGCCACTTGATTTTCCACCAACACACACCAGGGCACACTCCTCACTGTGCTTTGTCTCCTCCACATAGAACTCATTCCCCAGGCTGGTCCACTAGGAACTTCCACTTGTCCTTTTAGCTGAAAGCTCCTTTTCTCTGTGAAGCCCTTTCTGACGCCTCTGGACAGAGGTAGGTGCCTCTCACACTTTCTTTGGTCCATTCCGATGTTGGAACAGGGTTATCTTGCTATTTTACATTTGTTTGTTTACAAGTGTGACTTCTTACTATGATAAACAATTTGAGGGCAAGTACTGAGTCCTTTCCATTTTGAATTTCCAGAACCTACCAATAGCACTTGGAGTCAAGATAGTCACTCAACAAAAATGTATTGAATCAAAGAGCATAACTCAAGTCACACTGGAAAAGTTAGCTACAGCCTTGAATGTAGGTATCGGCAGGCTTTGCCTAGGACAGAGCTGTTGTGTGTTCATTTAATCTGGCAGTGATGTGTTAACTGAGTTGGGGTGTGGAGGTGATAGGCAGCCAAGAGACTAGTTAAGAGGCCATCAGACGAGTTCAAGACAGATACAGTAAAGGCCTGAATAAAGGATGGATGCTAGGGCTTGGGAAGGAGGAGACGTTGTTGAGGGATGATGCAGGGTTAGAATTGTTGGGAAACTTAAGGCAGACAGAGCCAAAAATGTGACCAGGGACCTAATACCATGTTTCTGCAATTTATTCTCATGGACTTTTGAATACCTGTAAGTGTTTTTGTGTCATTCACAAACATTACAATTTTACCATATTTACTATGAAATTTTACTACAAAATCAAAATTAATTATTGTAACGTCACCAACAATTGTTCTAGAACTAGCTTAGTCAAGTCACTTAAACTCTTTGTAACTGTTTCCTCATCTGTAAAATTAATATCATAATATTACCTCCCTTAGAGGGCTGTGGTGAGGCTAAGATGTGCTAATACTTGTAATGTGCTTAGAGCAATGTCTTGCACATAATAAAAGCTCAATAATCGTTGGTTATTTTATTTTATTTTATTTTTTTTTGAGAAAAAGTCTCTCTGTGTCACCCAGGCTAGAGTGCAGTGGCGCCATCTCAGCTCACTGCAACCTCCGCCTCCTGGGTTCCAGCGAGTCTCCTGTCTCAGCCTCCCAAGTAGCTGGGATTACAAGCGTGCACCACCAATTTTTAGTAGAGATGGGGTTTCACCCCCTTGGCCAGGCTGGTCTCGAACTCCTGACCTCTCAGCCTCCCAAAATGCAGGGATTACAAGCATAAGAACTGTGCCTGGCCCACTGGCTAGTTGAAAGATTATTATTCATATGTTTCCATCCAGAGAAGCACCCATTTATCCTTGCCACTAAGGTAGCTTCCTACCTGTGACAAAAAGCCACCAGCCATCCAATGACTCATGGAGCTTTACATGGCACCACTTGTCAAAGACTTTTTGAAGGCCGAAGTCTATTACATGTATATATGCATGCAACTGGGCAAAGAAACTGTCCTTCCCCTGTGAAGTTAGGTTTGTTCAAGGATCTCGTTACCTCGCTCTGTTCAGTGGCGCACCTGGTAAAAATTGGTCTCTATTTCTTTTGAGAGGCAATGTGGTGCAGCTGAACAAGGATGGAGCTCTTGGACTTTAGGGTGTAATTAGGGGACGGAGGGCCATCTAGATGGAGAAGCCAGAAGAGACCACCCCAAAACAGATCCATTCCTGTCCCAGGAGAAGGCCAGAATGCTATTTTCCTACATGGCTCTGGGGTGGGTTAGTTTCACAGCTTCCATCATCCATGGGGAGAATGTGAGTTGGAGAGGGAGGAACTGGAGGTTGTAGCCATCTTCTTCTTGTCTCCAGAGAGGGATCCAAGAAGAGCTGTGATGCCCCTGCTAGCCAGAAACTGTTACCGTCAGCAGATTTTAAAATCCCAAGAATTCAGGTCAAAGGCATCTCATTCTACACATTGCTTTGTGGAATCCTCAGAATCTATGGGCTGCAGTGCAGCTATTAGATGTGTTGGCTTCATTTCACCCATTTTTGTCATGAATCCTGCCATATTTCCCAGAAGGAAAGTGAGACATGCCGCTTTGTTTATTACGTAAGAGCCATTATTACAGCTCTTATTATCTTGTGAGAAGAGAGTGAGAGATTCCAGGGTGTCTGCTATGGGGTGTACCACCTTGCTCATAATGAAAATGAGATATACCACTGTATTTATTATTGATTTTATCCTTTTACTAAGAATGAGGGTGAGAGGTGTCACTGTCTGCAGAAAAGCTTCTACTGGTCCTTCTTGTGAATGGAGGCTAAAGTGGCAATGTTCAATGCCAAGTCAGTTGAGCTGGAACGTTCTCTCTCATCCATTCTGCCCTTGCCTCTAGACTTGCCGGCCTCAGCCCTCCAGGACAAGACTCTGACTTTGAGGTCTTTCGTTAGCATTTCCACATTCACAAGGGGTCACACTAACAGTTAATGCCTCTGTGCTGAAACAAGGTCTTCACTGTGCCTCTCTGGGCGAAAACAAAATCCCTAGACACAGAGTCGACTTCCAGAAAAGGCTCCCGTGCTAAGTCAGCCAACAGACTCCAGAGCTAATCGGAACCAGATGTGAGTTCTTTCACTTAAATATATTACAGGTCACTGATTTATTTTTTGAAAGCACCTATAACAACAATTAAAGTCATAAAATGTGTTTTCCCTGGATATTTTCTCATAGTCGACCAAGTGATATAGTCTGATAAGTTGGGGCTAACCTATGCCAAAATCAACATATTTGCTTTGTTTGAAATCTGCAGAATATGTCTGTCTGCGGAGGTGTACTCTGGTCAGGCCAGGGACAGTTGCCAACATACAAACAGTTTCCTAAAATATCCTGTGCATGCAGGAATGATAAGCAGACCCCATAGATCTGTGGCTGAGAGGTGGAGAGAGAAAAGCCTGGGGGAGAGAAATAGAATGAGTGGCATTAAGCATAATTCGGGTAATTTGGCAGATACTTCCTGCGTTTAAAAAATGGAGTCGATAAAGAGCTCAGCAATGGCCGGCAACTTTCTCCATACCAGTATCTCTGCCAAAGTTCAGATGCTGGGCTGATGTCCACCTCTGGGAAGAACTGCGAGCAAATTCATGGGTTGTTCTTCCATCTAAAGTCTCTTACCAAGATGTACTGTTTTTGGGAGAAGTGGTCCATGGAAACGGGTCTGGCTTACAATGCTACATACCATCAAACAGGGACCTCACTGTCCCCATGATCGCCCTCCGGTTTTGGGGCTTGTTCCTTTACTTTTGGGTACCGTTTCCCTTCTAATAAATCTCTCATTTTCTTTTTTCTTTTCTTTTCTTTTTCTTTTTTCTTTTCTTTTTTTTTTCTTTTTGAGACAGTCTCGCTCTGTCGCCCAGGCTGGAGTGCAATGGTGCAATCTCGGCTCACTGCAAGCTCTGCCTCCCGGGTTCACGCCATTCTCCTGTCTCAGCCTCCCGAGGAGCTGGGACTACAGGTGCCCACCACCACGTCAGGCTAATTTTTTGTATTTTTAGTGGAGATGGGGGTTTCACTGTGTTAGCCAGGATGGTCTCTTGATCTCCTGACCTCATGATTCACCTGCCTCGGCCTCCCAAAGCGCTGGGATTACAGGCGTGAGCCACCGCGCCCGGCCCAAGAATCTCCCATTTTCAAACACTAGACGCTGAATGCCCTCTGGTCATAGGCTGTTTCTTGTGTTTCCTTTTTCTTTTCTTCTTCTTCTTTTTTTTTTCTTTAAATATGATTCAATCCAACTTTATTTTATTTATTTTATTATTTATTTATTTTTTAATTATACTTTAAGTTTTGGGTTACATGTACAGAACATGCAGTTTTGTTACATAAGTATACACGTGCTGTGGTGGTTTGTTGCACCCATCAACCTGTCACCTACATTAGGTATGTCTCCTAATGTTATCTCTCCCCTAGCCCCCGACCCGCCACAGTCCCCGGTGTGTGATGTTCCCTTCCCTGTGTCCATGTGTTCTCATTGTTCAACTCCCACTTATGAGTGAGAATATGCGGTGTTTGGTTTTCTGAGCTTGTGATAGTTTGCTGAGAATGATGCTTTCCAGCTTCATCCATGATCCTGCAAAGGACATGAACTCATCCTTTTTTATGGCTGCATAGTATTCCATGGTGTATATATGTCACATTTTCTTGATTCAGTCTATCACTGATGGACGTTTGGGTTGGTTCCAAGTCTTTGTTATTGTTCATGAATAGTGCTGCAATAAACATACGTGTGCATGTGTCTTTATCACGGAATGATTTTTAATCCTTTGGGTATATGCCCAGTAATGGGATTACTGGGTCAAATGGTATTTCTAGTTCTAGATCCTTGAGAAATCGTCATACTGTCTTCCACACTATCATCAGCAGTGTAAAAGTGTTCCTATTTTCCCACAAGTGTTTTGTTTTTCTTATATGCACTTTGGGAACTCTTCTTGGCATTAATTGTCTTTTTAATTAATTATTTTTTGAGAGAGGGTCTCACTCTGTCGTCCAGGCTGGAGTGCAGTGGCACGATCATGGTTCACTGCCACCTTGAACTCCAGGGCTCAAAAAATCCTCCCACTTCAGCCTCCTGAGTAGCTGGGACTACAGGTGCACCACTGCGACTGGCTAAATTTAAACAATTTTTTGTCGTTGTTGTTAAGATGGAGTCTTGCCGTCTTGCCTAGGCTGGTCTGTAACTCCTGGGCTTAAGGGATTCTCTCGCCTCGGCCTCCCAAAGTGCTGGGATTACAAGTGTGAGCCATCCGTGCCTGGCCGACCCTGATTGTCTTTGATGTCCCGTTTCCATTCTTCCTGCTTTTGGTAATAGTCACCCATTTCCATCTGGGAAAATACCCCTCCCCACTTCCAGGCCTGTGACCCACAAGGGTTGCTAACACTCCACTATCTCCCACCCCCACCACCACACACACCCCCCGGGTACCTTGGGTAGTACATGCCCTCAGCTTTGCCAAAGGGAAAGGATGAATTTGGTGAACACGTATGATCAGCAGAGCTTTTAGACTTCAGGCCCTTTCTTTTTGGAAATTAATTGATTAAAATAGTGAATACACTCATATGGTTCCAGAAAAAGCAAGGGAAGTTGAATAGTAATAAAATAGAAAACTATAAATCAAAAAATGAATAAATTGAAAATTTGATAAAAGAACAAGACATCCGCATAGTCTTCAAGTGCTTCCCCACAAAATCTCATTTGTTACAAAGAGAAAAAGAGGAATTTTACCAAGGAGAACCCTGGCAGACACCACATTAATAAAGCGATTAATGTTAATGTCATCAGTAATGGGACAAATTGGAATTGTGTGCCGCTTGATAGATGCAATGAGAAGGCCATATGTCACTCCTGTGATATTCCCGCCAAAGATTTTTAAGCTGAATCTAATCATGAGGAAATATCACACAAATCCAAATTAGAAGACATTCTTTAAGATTATTGGCCTATGCCTGGGCATGGTGGCTCATCCCTGTAATCCCAGCATTTTGGGAGGCTGAAGCAGGTGGATCCCCTGAGGTCAGGAGTTCGAGACCAGCCTAGCCAACATGGTAAAACCCCGTCTCTACTAAAAATACAAAAATTAGCTGGGCGTGGTGGTGCCTGCTTGTAGTCTCAGCTACTTGGGAGGCTGAGGCATGAGAATCACTTGAACCTGGGAGGCAGAGGCTGCAGTGAGCCAAGATTGTGCCACTGCACTCTAGCCTGGGCAACAGAACAAGACTCTGTCTCAAAAAAAAAAAAAAAAAAGGGGGGGGGGTTATTGGCCTGTAATCTCTCTGGTCATGAAGGCTAGGGAAAGACTGAGAAACGATCCAGATTAAAAGAGACTGAAGACAACATATGATTATGAATTGGATCCTTTTGCTATAAAGGAGATTATCCGGACACTGAAAAGGTACAAATGTATCAGTGTTAATTTCCTGATCTTGTTGATTGTATTGTGCATATGTGGGGGTTTCCTTGTAGGAATTTAAACACTAAAGTATTCACAGGTGATGGGGCATCATATCAACAACTTACTTTCAAATGGTTCAGGAGAACAACATATTTTTTTACTATGCTTGTAACTTTTGTGTAAATATGAGATTGTTTCAAAATTGTAAAAATGATTTCAAATTTCTAGTACAAAATTTTCCCTCTAATCACTGACTTTCATCTGCCTAGTCCTTTCCCAAAGAGGGGTAATCATGTATCCTGGTACGTTCTTTAGATATTTTACTTTCTAAATAAGCCATGCCCACAACTTAAGAGGCACTCTTTTTTTTTTTTTTTGACCCGAAGTCTTGCTCTGTCGCCAGGCTGGAGTGCAGTGGTGCAATCTCGGCTCACTGCAACCTCCGCCTCCTGGGTTCAAGCAATTCTCTTGCCTCAGCCTCCCGAGTAGCTAGGACTACAGGCACATGCCACCAGGCCCAGCTAATTTTTGTATTTTTAGTAGTGACAAGGTTTCAGCATGTTCGCCAGGATGGTCTCAATTTCCTGACCTAGTGATTTGCCTGCCTCAGCCTCCCAAAGTGCTGGGATTACAGGTGTGAGCCATCGCGCCCGGTCAGAGGCACACTTTAATACAGGGAGCTCTGCATCACAGTTGGATGAGGATTTGGCAACTTGTCACGGCTCAAAGCCCAGCTCTGGGTACCTTCTCCTTCATTTCTACAGCCCCTGCTAGCCTGAGGGTGTCGAGCATCTAACCTACAGGTGAATTTATCCAATCAGCAACTTACACTTACAGTTCAGCCGTCTTTCTCTGTTCTGTAATCAAGTCACATGGCTTTGTAGAAATCAAAGGGATCCTATTGCACAGTACAGTATTATAATTAATAGCAATGTATTAAATATCATATACCTGAAAATTGCTAAGAGAGTCGATCCTAAATGTTCTTGCCACATCCAAACAAAAACAAGATGTGAGGTGATGGATATGTTAATTAGATGGATTGTGGTAATCATTTTACAATGAGGCATATATCAAAATGTCATGTTGTACACTGTAAATATATGCAAATTTTACTTGTCAATTATACCTCAATAAAACTGGGGAAAATTTTATTTAAAAAAGAAAGAAAGAAAAGTGATTCCTGCTCACAAAGCTCATTTATCAACGGCCACCAACCCACGGGAAAAATATAATTGTAAGACCCTCCTTTGGGGACATTTAGATCGTTTTTGAGAGTGATACTTCAGAATGTTCATTTCATCCACACTTTATTTGATTAACACGGGGTACCTTCAAGCAAATACAATTACCTATGACTGTTTTCATTCTAAGTTAAAATAAAGAGACACAAACAAGGAAATACTGACTGTGAGAAAGAGAAAAAGGTTGCGAGAAAATTTCATGCACAGTCTGGCATCGAAGGCCCTGTTGCGTCTCCTGACACTACTTTTTTTTTTTGAGACAGAGTCTTGCTCTCTTGCCCAGGCTGGAGTGCAGTGGTGTAATCTTGGCTCACTACAACCTCCGCCTATCAGGTTCAAGTGATTCTCCTGCCTCAGCCTCCTGAGTAGGTGGGACTACAGGCACCCGCCTTGGCCTCCCAAAGTGCTGGGATTATAGGCATGAGCCACCGTGCCCGGCCTCTCCAGTTAACTTTTAAAGCTCTGTCCTGGGGAATGGAGAGAGGGAATTTTTCTTTCAAGATTGAGTCAGAGGTCTTTACCACAGCCTCTTGTTTGATGGTAGAGCTCCCCCTCCGACACTTATCCATTGTAATTCCTCATCTATTCTCAATTCAAAAAGAAGATTATGGTTCCTGAGCAAGGAATTCTGAGAGTACAAATTATTATTGGAGGCTCGTTCCTGGAACAGGCTCTTGGTACATACACTTTAATGGTTTAAAGTTTCCTCTCAGTGACATCTGCTATTTTTCCAATCCACAGTTCCTCCCTGTGGCTCTGACTGTGGCCATGGTTCTGGTCACAACCTCTGCTCTCTTGTCAGTTCCCATTGCTGTCTTCCCCTGGTTTATGAAAAACTTGGTTTTGCCAGGACCTCACTCCTTAGGGAAGCACGGACTCTGTTTTCAATTGTTCATCCAACAAATATGTTCAAAATGCCCACTGAGTGCACAGCACTGGCTAAATGTTAAGGGAACAATAGGGTAACTCCTTGCCCCTTGTTTGTGTGTGTGTGTGTGTGTGTGTTTATTTTTTATTCTTTTTTTTTTTTTTTTGAGACGGAGTTCTCGCTCTGTCACCCAGGCTGGAGGGCAGTGGTACGATCTTGGCTCATTGCAACCTCCGCCTCCCGGGTTCGAGTGATTCTCCTGCCTCAGCCTCCAGAGTAGCTGGGATTACAGGCGTGAGCCACCGCACCCAGCCGTCTTGCCCCTTGTGTGGAGCCTTTTGAATGGTACAGGAGACAAATATTTAAGTTACATGTTTAAATATTTAATCACAATAGTACTAAGTGCCAGGCAGTGGATGTCTTGGGAAATATGACGAAGTATCTCATGTAGGAGGTTCTCAACTTAGCTTGGAGAGGAATGAATGAGCTGAGACAAAGGATGGGTGGAGGAAGTAAGAGACAGAGACTGACACGCAAAAGGCTCCAGGAGAGAATATTCTGGATGCTTTTCTTTTCTTTTTCTTTCTTTTTTTTTTGAGACGGAATCTTGCTCTGTCACCCAGGCTGGAGTGCGGTGGCGTGATGTTGGCTCACTGGAATACGGATAAGCGATGCTGCCTTCCCTCAGCCTCTCCATCTATGGTAGAGCTCCCCCTGCCACACTTGTCTGTACTCCAGGGAGCCGAGGTTGCACCATTGCGGTCCAGCCTGGGCGACAGAGTGAGACTTCATCTCAATAAATAAATAAATAAATAAATAAATTAATTAAATAAACAAATATGGATTATCATATGATGAATAATAGTGGTATGTTTATTAATATCAGTGCTTCTTAGCAGCCCTAGAATAAACCATTGTTGATCATTGTGTTTCTTTGTTTTGCAAAATGTTTAATGTGGCCTTTTATGTATATTTTTATACGTAAGATATAACCATATTTGCTTTTATTTTGCTTTCCTTTTTTTTTTTTTTTTTTTGAGACTGAGTCTCCATCTGTCACCCAGGCTGGAGTGCAGTGGTGCGATCTTGGCTCACTGCAACCTCTGCCTCCTGGGTTCAAGAGATTCTCTTGCCTCAGCCTCCCTAGTAGCTGGGATTACAGGTGCCCGCCACCACAATTGGTTAATTTTTGTGTTTTTAGTAGAGACAGGATTTTGCCATGTTGGCCAGGCTGATCTCCAACTCCTGACCTCAGGTGATCCTCCCGCCTCGGCCTCCCAAATTTTGAGATAATAGTTGTGAGCCACTGCGCCCAACCGAGGTACTTTCCTTGAACAAAGAACACTCTGACAGAAGAGCAAAGCAAGGGAGGGATGGTGGAGCAGATGAGGCTGAAGGATCAGACAGGGTCCAGACCATGCAGGGCCAGATGGAGGCTCTGAGTCTTTGTCCTCAGAGTGGTGGAAACCAGGGAAAGGTTTTCAACAAGGAGGTAATCCACCCAATTTATGTTTTCTTTTCTTAACATCCTAACAGATCATTCTTTTTTTTTTCTGAAATGGAGTCTCGCACTGTCCCCCAGGCTGGAGTGTAGTGGCGCAATCTCAGTTCACTGCAACCTACATCTCCCTGGTTCAAGTGATTCTCCTGCCTCAGCCTCAGAGTAGCTGGGACTACAGGTGCACGTCACCACGCCTGGCTAATTTTTTGTATCTTTAGTCTAGACAGGGTTTCACCCTGTTGGACAGGCTGGTCTCGAACTCCTGACCTCATGATCTACCCACCTTGGCCTCCGAAAGTGCTGAGGTTACAGGCATGAGCCACCTCACTGGGCCAGCAACAGATCGTTCTTAATAAGAAGATAACCCAATTTAAAAGTTGATAGAAGATTTGAATAGGAACATCACCCAAGAAGATGTTTATATGGCAAATACGCACATGAAAAGACACTCAGCATCATTAGACATTAGGAAAATAGAAGTTAAAAAAACCAGGAAATGCCCCACTAGAATGGTAATAGTCAAAGAGACTGACAATAGTGAGCGTTGGTGAGGATGTGAAGAAAACTGGATCCCTTAGTCACTGCTGGTGGAAATTTAAATAATGCAGCCACTTTAGAAAACGGGTTGGCAGCTTCTTAAATAAACACAGACACACATATGGCTGAGTGATTCCGCTCCTAGGTATATATCCAAGAGAAATTAAAGCATATATCCATACGAAGACTAGTAGCAAATGTTTGTAGCAGCATTTTTCATAATAGCTCAAAACTGGACACAACCCAAACGTCCATTAACTGATAATAAACAAAATGTGGTATGTCCATGCAGCAGACGTGGATTGAGTAATAGAATATTGAGTAATACACTGTTATACTATTGTAATACACTATAATATTAATGTACTATACTCAAATATACTGAACAATAATGTAAATACTATATTTGTATGAAGTACTGATACATTCTGCAGCAAGGATGAACCTCAAAAATATTATACTAAGTGAAATAAGCCAGACATGAAAAAGCATATGTTGTGTGATATTTACACAAAATTTCTGGAAAAGGCAAAACCAGAGGACAGAAAGCAGACAAGTGGTTGCCTGGGGCTTAGGGTGGCAGCAAGAATGGTTTGCAAGTGGGCACAAAGGCAATCTTTGGGGTGATGGAAAAATTCTAACTGGATTCTGGTAATGTTTGCCTAATGATACATTTGCTGAAACTCATATAACTGTATCTTTAAAAGGAATGAATTCTATGATAGGTAAATTATGCCTTCATAAAGTTATTTAAAAAGCAAAAAGATCATTCTGTGTAGAAAATAAAAAATGATGGGGTTAGGGCAAGTTAAAGATAGAAGACCATTTAGAAGTCTTCTGCTTTGTCCCTGGGATTCTCATCTCTGGAAATCAAATCTTGCTTTAAAAATAAGCACAAAACCACGTTTCTGTAGTAAAAGGCAGAGTAATGGCACATTCTTACACACTTTGACTCAGCAGACACAGAGACTGACCCGAAGAAACCACAACAGTTAACAAATGCATTTGGATTGTGGTGGTGTCTCAGTTTCTTTAAGAACAATAGGGCCGGG
>NC_045449.1:8544501-8580320 GCF_002776525.5 Piliocolobus tephrosceles
TTTTTAGTAGAGACGGGGTTTCACCGTGTTAGCCAGGATGGTCTCGATCTCCTGACCTCGTGATCCGCCCGTCTCGGCCTCCCAAAGTGCTGGGATTACAGGCTTGAGCCACCGCGCCCGGCCTCTCAGTCTCCTAACATGTGATAGGAATGGAAGTTATTAAAACATCTCACAGGACCCTAAACACAGCAGGCTCTCCATGTGTTAGCTTTAGTCTTCCTTTTTGATTCCCACAGCTCCTGCCAGTTCAAGTTCCCAATGCTCTGCTCAGACTATTAAAAATCATCCTTATTGGCCGGGCGCGGTGGCTCAAGCCTGTAATCCAAGCACTTTGGGAGGCCGAGACGGCGGATCACGAGGTCAGGAGATCGAGACCATCCTGGCTAAACGGTGAAACCCCGTCTCTACTAAAAATACAAAAACTAGCTGGGCGAGGTGGCGGGCGCCTGTAGTCTCAGCTACTCGGGAGGCTGAGGCAGGAGAATGGCGTAAACCCGGGAGGCGGAGCTTGCGGTGAGCTGAGATCCCCCACTGCACTCCAGTCCGGGCGACAGAGCAAGACTCCGCCTCAAAAAAAAAAAAAAATCATCCTTATTGCCAGGCGCGGTGGCTCAAGCCTGTAAAGCCAGCACTTTGGGAGGCCTAGACGGGCGGATCACGAGGTCAGGAGATCGAGACCATCCTGGCTAACACGGTGAAACCCTGTCTCTACTAAAAAAAAAATACAAAAAAACTAGCTGGGCGCAGTGGCAGATGCCTGTAGTCCCAGCTACTCGGGAGGCTGAGGCAGGAGAATGGCGTAAACCCGGGAGGCAGAGCTTGCAGTGAGCTGAGATCCGGCCACTGCACTGCAGCCTGGGCGGCAGAGCGAGACTCTGTCTCAAAATCCAAATTCTTTAGCATAGCATTCAAGTACTATTAGAAGCAATGCCGACCTGTCCGTCCTGTCCCATCTCCTCAACTTCAACTAAGCAACCTCAACTAAAGGCACATAAAACCAGTGGCTTCACAAACATATGCCATCACTGCACTGGCTCTTCAGTGTTACTATGTAGCTCCTCCTCTATCTGTCGATATCTCAACTTTAGAAGTCAACTCTAATCCTGGCTAACAAGGTGAAACCCCGTCTCTACTAAAAATACAAAAAAAAAAAAAAAAAAAAGATCCAGGAGTGGTGGCGACCGCCTGTGGTCCCACCTACTGGGGAGGCTGAGGCAGGAGAATGAAAAAAAAGTCAACTGAAATACAAGGTCTACATGAATTATTTCCTCATCATCCAGGTTGCAAAAACCTCTCCTTTTGTATTTTCATAATAGTTGCTAATACTTATATAATGTACTCTCATCTATATGTTAAATACTATACACATAATAAGGTGTTTAATCTTTTTTTTTTTTGAGACGGAGTTTTGCTTTTGTCACCCAGGCTGGAATACAATGGCGCAATCTCAGCTCACTGCAACCTCTGCCTCCCAGGTACAAGCAATTCTCCTGCCTCAGCCTCCTGAGTAGCTGGGATTACAGGTGTGCGCCACCACGCCCAGGGAATTTTTGTATTTTTAGTAGAGACGAGGTTTCACCATGTTGGCCAGGCTGGTGTTCAACTCCCGACCTCCAGAGATCCGCGCCTCCTCCTCCCAAAGTGCTGGGATTACAGTTGTGAGGCACCGCGCCCGGCACACGTTTAATCTTTATAGCAACCTTTTGATCAACGAAGAAATACTAACAAGGGACAGCTCTGTGGTTTCCGCTATCGAAAGTTTTGTGGTTTTTCACTATCAAATTCTGACTTCCATTACCATCACCTACGTACAAATTCAGTTCCATCTCCCACCCCAACCCAGGCCATGAGCTCTAATGGAGAATATCCATCAGGGTCATTTGAACCTTTGTTCCTTTGTTGCCAAAACTCAATGTAGTACCCTAAAAATAGCAGATTTTTTTTTTTTTTGAGACGAAGTCTCGCTCTGTCGCCCAGGCTGGAGTGCAGTGGCGCGATCTCGGCTCACTGCAAGCTCCGTTTCCCGGGTTCACGCCATTCTCCTGCCTCAGCCTCCCGAGTAGCTGGGACTACAGGCACCCACCACCGCGCCTGGCTAATGTTTTGTATTGTTAGTAGAGAGGTGGTTTCACTGTGTTAACCAGGATGGTCTCAATCCCCTGACCTCGTGATCCACCCGCCTCAGCCTCCCAAAGTGCTGGGATTACAGGCGTGAGCCACTGCGTCCGGCAAAATAGCAGATATTTTAAAAATGATCTGACGAATTCAGACCCCGTCTACCGCACCTTCTCCACACTAAACCGCGCTCTTGCACCTTTCAAGTCTTCCTTACTGGTGTGCTCCCTACCTCCCAGGCTTATCGAAGGAGGTCCCCCAAACCCAGTTCCCCAACAGAGTCCTGCAGTAACAGCTTCTCCGGACCGGAGAGAGACTGCTTCTGGGTGCTGTTGAAAAGGAGATGGGTTGAGAGTTGGAGCACATATTCAGAGACCGAGTACCCGAGTGGAGCCATTCCAACCAGCCCTGACAGAAGCCGAACTCTGAATATGCTGGTTTTACCTACATCAAAGGCTCCAAACCGGAAAAGACAAATATTAACTGGAAAGCATTATATAACATTTTGTTTATTTACCGTCTTTTCCAGTAGACAGTAAGCTTCACAAGGGCGGAGCTCAATAAACATCTACGAGTGACTTAAACGAAAGGACGTGCTGCGCACACCTAACACGATTAGTCCCCTCTCCAAGGCCTATGATCCCCACTGGCAACTCGCCGCTCCTGAAACTGAACTCCGCGCAGGACCTAAGGTCGGGCACCCTCCGGCTGAGGTTCAGGACACCACCCCCCTCCGCCAGGGCCGGCTCGGGCGCCCGTTCCCGCCTCGCGTGCCAGCCCCTGTGGAACCCGGCCTGCACCTTCATCCCCAGGACGTCCCGATAGAAACGCGCCGTCTGGAAGCGGTTTCCCACTTTGAATACGAAGTGCAGAGCCCTGCGAGCAGCCATGACTCCCGCGCACGCAGCCGTCACGCGCACAGTACCGCTCAGCCCACGACGGGCGCCCCCGGCCGTGACGTCACTGGCCGCCGACGGCGCGCTTTCGTGACGCAGCCCAGGTCTCGGGGAAGATGGCGGCGCTGGTGAGAACCGCGAGGTTTGTCGTGCGGCCGTTGCTGCAGGTGGTGCAGCCTTGGGACCTTGACGCGAGGCGCTGGGTCCGGGCGCTGCGCCGGAGCCCAGTGAAAGTGGTGTTTCCTTCCGGAGAGGTGATGGAACGGAAGCGCGCTCCCGGGAAGCAGCCCCGCAAGGCAGCATCTGAGGCCAGTGCCCAGGAGCAACGAGAGAAACCACCGCTTGAGGAGTCCCCATCCCACGCTCCCAGCACCTGGGAAGAGTCTGGGCTTCGCTACGATAAAGCTTATCCCGGGGACAGGAGGCTGAGGTGATGTGGTCTTGAGGCCTGTCGAAAATTCTCGTTTCCCTTCCCGCCTCACAGCGGAACCTTAACCTCCTCCCGATGGAGGACTTCTTCCAGTACAGCCCGCTGGTTTTTGTATTATGCACAGAGGGCCGAATACGTGTCTTTGGAATTAGCTTCTGTTTCCCCTTAGCTCTTTGTTGTTGTTTTTGTTTCACCATGTTGGTCAGCCTGGTCTCGAACTCCTGACCTCAGGTGATCCGGCCGCCTCGGCCTCCCAAAGTGCTGGAATGACAGGCGTGAGCCACCGCGCCCGGCCCTCTCCTTAGCTCTTTATTTCTGTTACAACTAAGCGTGTCTCAGTAACAAGGATGTTGATAGTTACCTGTTTTTTTTTTAATTTCCATCTACAGCAGTGTAATGACAATAGTAAAGTCCAGGCCGTTTCGGGAAAAACAAGGGAAGATCCTGCTGGAAGGTCGCAGGCTCATTACAGATGCTCTCAAGGCTGGAGCTGTGCCAAAAATGTTCTTCTTTAGCCGTCTAGAATACCTAAAGGAGCTGCCAGTCGATAAGCTAAAAGGTGTCAGCCTCATTAAGGTGAAATTTGAGGATATCAAGGATTGGTCCGACCTCGTAACGCCACAAGGAATCATGGGTCAGTGATTATTACACAGTGTATCTTGTTGTTTTTTTTTTTTGTCTTGCTCTGTCACCCAGGCTGGAGTGCAATGGCACAATCTCAGCCCACTGCAACCTCCGCCTCTCAGGTTCAAGGGATTCTCCTGCCTCAGCCTCCGGAGTAGCTGAGACTACGGGCATGCACCACCACGCCTGGCTAATTTTTTGTATTTTGAGTAGAGATGGGGCTTCATCATGTTGGCCAGGCTGGTGTTGAACTCATGACCCCAGGTGATCCTCCCGCCTCAGCCTCCTAAAGTGCTGGCATTACAGGCATAAGCCACTGTGCCCAGCCTTACGCAGTGTATCTTAAGGTGTGGAGACCTAGGATTAATTTCTCATACTTGTCTTAGGACAGCAGATTTCATTGAAATGAAATTCAAAATGTTACAATTAGAAAAATATAATTCTCAAACCTGTGTATCTTAGAATATTTTCAATGGAAATTGAAACCCATTTTTCACTATCATTTGTGTTGTGGCTCTTTATAATCTCTAGGAAGAACCACTATTCCTCAAACCTTGTATTTTTTAGATTACGTCTTCAACTTTTTATGTCAGATTAAAACTTAAGAAAATGTTTACTAAAAGAGTTAGCCCTTCATTTCTGCAAAAACTCTGCTGATGTGGTGATAACTGTTAATAAACTCCTTATTCTAGAAGCAGATCTAAGAAGTGAGGTATAAGCCATAATGTACTGCCCTGTTTAGCCCAATAAACAGAGAACCTTGTCTTCTACTCTGTTTCTTCATTTGGCTGAATCTAACTTAACCTTATTTAACTCTGATGTCGATTAGCAATTACAAAGTCTTTGGTCTAAATATGAGAAGATAAGTTTTTCATACGTTTTTGACATCGGAGTTTTATTTAAGATATGAAAACTGAACCCTTGAACTGTTGGGAGAGGAGATTCTGGGGGACGTCTCTTGTTTCTGTAATCCAGTGAGTCACAGGGATCTGTGACTCTACAATCAGAACTCTTAGATCCTAGGATGGGGACTTGTATTACTAAAGTACCTGGAATTACTCATGCTAAGTAACCATATTCTCACTAGATACAGCCCTCTAATCCACACTCGATGCTTCAGTGAACGTGTCATTCATTTCTACTGAGCTTGTCACTTTGGGCACGTGTGCTCACAGTGGCCATCCCATCTTGAACTTCATCATTATACCTGCTTTCATCATTTCCTGGCTTTATAATTTTTATATTATTTAGCTTATATTACTATATTTTAGATTTGAGGGCAAGGAATAAGGGAGAAATTGATAGGAACTGGCAGCACCTGTCAGGCTTTAGACAGACATTCCCCAGAATCCAGTGACGTACGTAGGGTCTATGTGTGGTGGGTTCTTATCACCACAGGCATTCAAGTACAAGTAAAGGACTTCTTATTTTTTTTTCTGAGACGGAGTCTCGCTCTGTCGCCGGGGCTGGAGTGCAGTGGCCGGCTCTCAGCTCACTGCAAGCTCCGCCTCCCGGGTTCACGCCATTCTCCTGCCTCAGGCTCCCAAGTAGCTGGGACTACAGGGGCTCACCACTTCGCCTGGCTAGTTTTTTGTATTTTTTTAGTAGAGACGGGGTTTCACCGTGTTAGCCAGGATGGTCTCAATCTCCTGACCTCGTGATCCACCCGTCTCGGCCTTCCAAAGTGCTGGGATTACAGGCTTGAGCCACCGCGCCCGGCCGAAGTAAAGGACTTCTAAGATCCCCTGCCCTACTGAATGGCTTGTGGCCATCTGTGACTCGGAAGTGGAGGCTCTCTCTCAGCACACAGACGCCTAATACCCTTCCATTGCCTTCAGTGGTGGGTAGGTTTTTTACCTGCACTGTCTTTAGAAAGAATCCTAAATCTTTGATTGTATCATGTTTCAGTACAAGTACTACTTCATTCATCTCCTAACTTCAGTCAGTAGCCCATTTATTGGAGCAATTAGATATGACAAAATACTAGTAAGATTCAAAAAACTGTACAGTCCCTTGGGAGCAGACTACAAAGGGTTTGAATATTTGATAATGATACATAAAGAGTTTAAAGTATTGCTTGGCCTAAAAAAAAATGTTTACTAAAAGATTTATCTTTTACTAAATATTTACTAAAAGGTTATCATTATCACCTCTACCAGGAAACATGGTGATTCAAAAAGAAACTTGTGGATATATGATACCTCCATGTGAATAACTTCGTCGTACCACCGAAATTTCATGTGCTGTAAAGCCATTTTTAGTATTGTTATTAGCCTTTTTCCAGTTTTTCTCTTTTCCCATAAATTCTTTCCGTAAAACTGTAGAGATTATAATGCAGAGATTATTATAATGCAGATTAGATAATGTAGATTATTATATAATGTATATATAATTTTATAATATAGAGATTATTAAATAGAGAATTTTCCACCAAGAAGGCCACTTGGGGTTTTCATTTTCCCAGATAGTCCCAGACTCCATTTTACTCTTTTGTATCAGACTGAGGACAGAGAGGTCACCAGTAAGTGGCTGTACCCATTCTAAAGCTCCCAGGCTTCTGCACCTCCAGCGTGAGGCCTTAGAAGTGACTCAAGTGTTCACTGCACCTACAGCCCCTTTGTTTTGCAGAGTATGTCCCTAAGACAGTGCTTCCGAGCCAGTGTATTTGAAAAAGGGGTCGTTACTTTGATGCATTCAAGTTTTGAAATTCAGATTCTTTTTCCTAGGAGTGTACATTTAATTTTAAAATGTGTGATAAACGTCAGATAAATCAGAGTATAGCAGGCTAAGAATTGTTTTTTAAATATTTAAGTTAAACCTACAAACTGTTTCTTAAAAGCCTACCGGGTAGGAAGATGGGCACAGGTTATAGAAACAAGATAGTTAAGGGAGCACAGGAACTCACTGAAGAAGGTCGCAATCGGTCAGTAAGGTGTTCAGCTTCTCTAGTAATCAGGGAAAAGGCAAGTTAAAATAATGGCCTGCCATTTGTTCTGTCATGCTGGGAAAAATGGAAACAAGTGATAGAGCCTCTGTTGAGAAGGGTTTGAGCTGGAAAACAGGTTTTGTTTTTTGTTTTTGTATTTTTATTAGAGACGGGGTTTCACCATGTTGTTCAGGCTGGTCTCGAACTCCTGACCTTGTGATCCGCCCACCTCAGCTTCCCAAAGTGCTGGGATTTTAAGCGTGAGCCACTGCGCCAGGCCAAAAGCAGATATTTACGAGTTCCTGATGTGAATAAACGGAAAGAGCCCGTGTGAACGTTCAGAGTGCACACTCATCATTTGTCCATTTCACTCAAGGTATTTATGCTAGAGAAATCTTTAGACACATGGGCAGACAGTACTACAGGGATACCCATTGCAGCATTATTTGTAACAGAGAAAAATTCAAATAATTTAACAGTCCATAGGGGAAGAGCAAAATGAACTGAGGTACATTCATACTACAAAACAAGCCGGGCGCGGTGGCTCACCCTGTCATCCCAGCAGTTCGGGAGGCTGAGGCGGGCGGATCACCTGAGGTCAGGAGTTTGAGACCCGCCTGGCCAACATGGCGAAACCCCGTCTCTATTAAAAATAAAAAAAATCAGCCGGGTGTGGTTGCGGGTCCCTGTAATCCAGCTACTTGGGAGGCTGACAGGCAGGAGAATTGCTTAAACCTGGGAGGCACAGGTTGCAGTGAGCCAACATTACACCATTGTACTCCAGCCTGGGCGACAGAGTGAGAGAATGAGACTCTGTCTCAAAAAAAAAAAAAAAACAGCCTAAAGCAGTTAAAGGAAAAAAGTAGCATCAAACATACTGACATGGTAAGTTCAAGATATGTTGTTACGTAAAATAAGTAGCTTACAGAATGATACAGAGTATGACACCTAATGTAAAAGAAATACATTTCTTTTTTTTTTTTTGAGACGGAGTCTCGCTCTGTCGCCCAGGCTGGAGTGCAGTGGCTGGATCTCAGCTCACTGCAAGCTCCGCCTCCCGGGTTCCCACCATTCTCCTGCCTCAGCCTCCCGAGTAGCTGGGACTACAGGCACCCGCCACCTCGCCTGGCTAGATTTTTTTTTTTTGTATTTTTTAGTAGAGACAGGGTTTCACCATGTTAGCCAGGATGGTCTCGATCTCCTGACCTCGTGATCCACCCGTCTTGGCCTCCCAAAGTGCTGGGATTACAGGCTTGAGCCACCGCACCCGGCCAAGAAATACATTTCTATATGGACAGGTGTGCGTATATATAGGGAGATGCATAGAACAAGTTCTAAAAGGATACAGTCCAGAACAGTTGAGGGGAGGAGAGTGGTAATGGTAGAATTGTATGTTGTTTGAATTTTGCCAATCAGAATATATTGGTGTGTTTTTTTTGTTTTGTTTTGTTTTTTTTTTTTTAGAGGGAGTCTCACTGTGTTGTCCTCAGCCTCCCAAGTAGCTGGGACTAGAGGCACATGCCACCACACTCGGCTAATCTTTCTATTTTTATTAGAGACGAGGTTTTGCCATGTTGGCCAGGCTGGTCTCGAACTCCTGACCTCAGGTGATCCACCTGCCTTGGCCTCCCAAAGTGTTGGGATTACAGGCGTGAGCCACTGCATCTGGCCCGTATTCATGTATTTTTATGTAACTAAGACCATATAAAGATTGATAAGTAAAGGAAAAGTCAGACTATTCCCCATGCCCACACCAGGCAAGTAAACCATCTATTTTGTTTCCTCAGGGATTTTTGCCAAACCTGACCATGTTAAGATGGCATATCCAAAGACTCAGCTTCAGCATTCACTGCCTTTATTATTGATTTGTGACAATCTTCGTGACCCTGGGAACCTGGGGACAATTCTGAGATCCGCAGCTGGGGCAGGCTGCAGCAAAGTGTTACTCACCAAAGGTAAGAGCATCCAAGGCCGGGCATGGTGGCTCACACCTGTAATCCAGCCCTTTGGGAGGCCAAAGCAGGAGAGTCACTCGAGCCCAGGAGTTCAGGACCATCCTGGGCAACATAGTGAGACCTCGTCGCTACAAATAAAATTAAAATTGGCTCGGTGTGGTGGGGTGTGCCTGTAGTCCCAGAAACTTGGGAGGCTGAGGTGGGAGGATTGCTTGAGCCTGGGATGTCGAGGCTGCAGTGAGCTCACCACTGCACTCCAGCCTGGGCGACACAGTGAGACTCCCTCTCAAAAAAAAAAAAAAAAAAAAAATACCAGGTGGATTAGTAGATCTTTTTTTTAAAGAAATGGGGTCTCACTGTGTTGCCTAGGCTGGTGTTGAACTGGCTCTGGCTCAAGCAGTCCTCCTGCCTCAGTCTCCCAAAGCACTGGAATTACAGGCATGAGCAACCACGCCCAGCCAGGTTCGGCCATTGTTAGGTGAGCTAGGGCTCTGGGCAGGCAGACACGGGTTGGATCTTGGTCTGCCTTCACTAGCTCTGGTCCCTGAGCAGTAGTCCCTGAAGTGTCAGCTTCCTCGTTGGTGAAGTGGGAGGAATAACAATCTCCCTGGTCATTGTGAGGATTAAGTGAGATGTTGCACATAAGGTACTTCACACCTTACCTGGCACACAAGTAATTCAGTAAATGTCGATTCTCTTTTTTAAAAATTATGTTTTTTTGTAGAGACAGGGCCTTGCTGTGTTGCCCAGGCTGATCTCAAACTCCTAAGCTCAACGGATCCTCCTGCCTCAGCCTCACAAAGTGCTGAGATTATAGGCGTGAGCCACCATACCAAGCCGATGTTTATTATCTTTTAAAATTATCATGAAACCTGCTAGGAATGACGTCCGTCAGAAGCTCTGAATCCTAATGTCATCATGATCCGTTTCCCTTAGCCTCAGCGTGGGTCACATGCCCCGCACGCACATCCGCCTCATTACATTTCTGTCTCTCATCGTCAGAAATGGGGGTTAATCGGCTTGGCTCTAAACAGACTTGCTTAACAGCTGGGGCATGCCTGAAATGTCCATTACACCTTGGGGCCGAGGGGACAGAGAGTTCCATTCATCAGAAACACTCCAGCCACCATTAAAAGTAATCTAATAGGGCACCCGTTGTTGAGACTTGCCTGAATTGCTGCTCGCACCTCTTTCTCATCACGCCTTGCTAGAGTACGTTTCTGTGCCATGTGAGAGCTGCGTGCTGGGTTCCCCGCTTCCTCGCCCCGTTATTTAGTGCTCTGATAGCTATTGTGGGATTTGGAAATAAATCTAAATAATCCAAGCAGTGTGGTTTTCACATTGACACTGATGGCTGGTGTGTAAGAAATGGGGAAAGAAGGGAAATACTTGGTGTGGTGCCCAGTATCCAGGACATGAGGATGACGGGAGGAGTCTCGCCTTTCCCTTCTCCCCTCCAGGTAGAGGGGTCAGCCTGGGCCGCTCCTCTCACACATCTGGGCCCGTCTCTGGTTTCCTGCAGGGAGAGGGAAAGCAAAGCCCGTGGTGGGGGTGCAGGCGCTGTTACATCCTCTGTGTCTTACTCTCCTTTTAAAATCTGGTTTGCCTGGTTCGTCTATCCTGAGGTTTGACAAATGAACTTTTAAAATAACTCGTCAGGAGAAGACTTGCGCTAACAAATTGTGCGGCGGAGGGTGGGAGGTGACGCAGTCCCTGTGGGGCCCCACCCTGGGCCGCTCTGTATCCCGCCTGTGGTGAGGAGCAGGCCCTGGCAAAGGCCAGGCTGAGGCTGCTGCCGGGGTGGCCTCTTGCCTCATTTCCTCTCTAGAGCCTTCCCTGCTCCAGTGCAGAATGAACCTTGAAGCCCAGTGGGTCTTGATGAAACCAGATCTGATTCTGTCACTGCTTTGCTTAAGATACCTCAATGGCATGATACTGTCTTCAGATAAAATGCCAAACTGCTCAGCTTCCCATAGGCGGCCGCCTCCTTGTTGGCCAGCCCACCTCCCACCTCCTGTGCTGCCACAGCCCCACCGCTGATTGGCCGGCTCACCTCCTGTGCCACCACACCCCCACCCGCTGATTGGTCAGTTCACCTGTGCCACCACACCCCCCCACCCGCTGATTGGCCAGTTCACCTCCTGTGCCGCCACACCCCCACCCGCTGATTGGCAGACTCACCTTTGCTGCCACAGCCCACCGATTGGCCAGTTCACCTCCTGTGCCACCACACACCTACCCGCTGATTGGCCAGCTCACCTGTGACACCACACCCCGACCCATTGATTGGCCAGCTCACCACCTGTGCTGCCACAGCCCCAGCGTTAATTGGCCGGCTCACCTCCTGTGCCACCACACCCCTACCTGCTGATTGGCCGGCTCACCTCCTGTACCGCCAAAGCCGCACCGCTGATTGGCAGACTCACCTCGCTTGCAGTCCGTAGGCTGCGCCACTCGCCCACTTCTTCTAGCCCTGTCCTCTGCCTGGGCCTTTCTCTTGGTGTCCTAGTCTTTCGGATGGTTTTTCTCATTGCCCTGCTTTGTCCATGGGTTTTTTATGACTGTGTTGGTGCTTCTTTTACATCAGTTACTGATACTGTAGTCATCTGTTTAAATACTCACCCAGGGCCACCACCCACTACACTGTGCGTTCCTTGGGGTTGGGGACTTTAATTCTCTCTGCGTCTTCTGTGCAGTGTCTGGCACGTGTGTATGGGAGATGTTGAAAGGATGGATAAAATATTGTCAGCACTAGCAGGAATGACTCCTGCTTTACTGGATGCTGTCACAGTCAGAGGCAGAAGTTCCCAGCTCTCAAGAAAGCTATCATAGAATAACTTCTGCTTTATCTCCTGATCCAAAATTAATCTGACTTACTCCACAGTCCCCTGGTCTGGGAAGATTTGTAACATCTTGATTGTATCCTGTCTTTTTATTTTCTAGGCTGTGTGGATCCCTGGGAGCCCAAAGTGCTCCGGGCGGGTATGGGCGCACACTTCCAGGTGCCCATTATCAATAATCTGGAGTGGGAAGCCGTGCCCAATTACCTGCCCCCTGACACCCGGGTCTATGTGGCTGACAACTGTGGCCTTTATGCCCAGGCTCAGATGTCTAATAAAGCTAGTGACCATGGCTGGGTGTCTAATCAACGGTTGCTGAAGTTTCACAAGTATGAAGAAGAGGAAGATGTAGAAACGGGAGCCAGTCAACATTGGCTGCCTGATGTTGAGGTTCAGAGTTACGACTCGGACTGGACGGAGGCGCCGGCAGCTGTGGTGATTGGCGGGGAGACCTACGGCGTGAGCCTGGAGTCCCTGCAGCTGGCCGAGAGCACTGGTGGCAAGAGGCTGCTGATCCCCGTTGTGCCCGGTGTGGACAGCCTCAACTCGGCCGTGGCGGCAAGCATCCTGCTTTTCGAAGGGAAAAGGCAGCTGCGGGGGAGGGCGGAGCACTTGAGCAGGGACAGGAGTTACCACTGAGAAGGACGCAGAAGTGACTTCTGCTTGAGGACGTGTCCAACTCCTCCTACACCAGCACACGGGTTGGAGGCCGGCAGAGTCAGTGACTATGGCCCCCATGTTCAGGGGCAGGTGTGATGCGTCACACGGTTACAGGAAAAATAAGAACTTCCTCAGAAAGAACAGGTCCAAATTCTTCCCGAGGCCTCCCATCGCGTCACTGATTTCAAGGTCTGTCTTTTTTCTCTTGGTGACCCATGTGGCTCCGTGTGTTTTTAAAAATTGTCCACCAGGAAGCACTTTGTGCCCAGAAAGTTCCTGAAGCATCAACCTGGGCAGGGGGGCGTCCACTCCACCAGCTGGTGGGTGTTTGTAATCGTCAAGCACCAGTTACAGGTCACAGCCACGTCACTCACAGATGACTGTTGGTCAGTGGAAAATAAACCATGAGCAGCGGATTACGTTAAACAGTTGTTTTGTGTGGTTGGTGTGTCACAGTACCTGTCACCTTTGGCCTGGTAACGAGGACGTGGCTAAGGGAATACCAGGAAGCTGGAGGGCTAAACTCTTGGCATCCAGTAGCTCTGCTCTGGGCTCAGATGACCCGTCTTTGAGATTGTTCATGCCTTCACTGAGCCACTGTTTATGTATCTGTAGAAATGGCTTAATTTAACAGGCCGTGTCAGACCTTGGCACCTCTGCAGATATCTTTTTGAGGATTTTTGCAGAGACGGAAGTCTATGCAGAAAACTGAATTTCAAAATCTGCAGCCTTACCCTGCATTTATCAGGAAAGTGTCACTGTTTCCTGGTTCCCTGTGTTAGCCCTACTTACGTCTCACCCCCCGATGTTTAGAGGCCACGGTTCTGAGGATGAACGCCCACAGCACAGCGGCAGGACCCTTCTGTTCTCTCAGCCCCTCCAGGGAGCAGGGCAAGCTGCATCTTTACCTACGAGCGGCCAAACCAGGATGAAGTCAGGGCAGGTGCTTCAGGGCAAGTGCTGATGCTGATCACTGTATCTATACAGAACTGTAGGGACGGGGTGGGTGGGGGGAGTATGGGACTCACTTTAAGCACTGCTTTTGCAGCCACACACAACATGGCTGGAGTTGAGGACACCACCAGACGTGCTTCCCCACACCCTTCTGCCCAGTGGCTCCCGTAATGGTTTGGATTCTTTGGGAGCCCCTCAGCTGCTCACTCCAGGGAGGTCAAGTGTGTCGCTGGTGTGCCCAGGAAAAACCATAACCCCCACCCCTTCTTTCTCTTCTACTCCCCCAACTTCCTAGCAAAACTTCCTCTTGGGAGAACCAAATGACTAAGCATGATTCACGTGCCAAGGGGGCAGTTGGGATGCTCTGGCACGTTCCAGGGGAGGCTGTTTGCAGGGACGGCGTCCTCCCAGGCTGACATTTGAATATCTGAGCATCTGCTCCGGGGCCCCGCTGTGGTCTGGGCCTGCCCAGAGCTGCACATGCAAGTGGCCGCCCGCAACACTGCTCACAAAGGCTAGAGCAGAGGACAGGCGGACAGGCGGCCTGTGGAACGCAAATTCACCCCGTTCCAGTCTCCCCAGACACCTCAGGACCGTGCTCAAGAAGCAGGAGTCAGGAAAAGGAAGCTCACATCTTTCCAGCCTAAAACCAATCTCCCGGGATTTGTTCCCTGGGTTATACTCCGGTTGACTCTTGTTACAAAATAACAGTGAAAGAATAAACCATGTATTTACCTTGTCCTTGTTTAGAAAAAGCAAAGTAAACACTGGAAAGTAATTTTTTTTTTTTTTTTTTTTTGAGACGGAGTCTCGCTCTGTCACCCAGGCTGGAGTGCAGTGGCGCGATCTCGGCTCACTGCAAGCTCCGCCCCTGCGGTTCATGCCGTTCTCCTGCCTCAGCCTCCCAAGTAGCTGGGACTACAGGCACCCGCCAGCACGCCCGGCTAATTTTTTGTATTTTTAGTAGCGAAAGTGTCTCACCATGTTAGTCAGGATGGTCTCGATCTCCTGACCTCGTGATCCGCCCGCCTCAGCCTTCCAAAGTGCCGGGATTACAGGCGTCAGCCACCGCACCCAGCCTACACTGACAAGCAATTCTAAGCCCATTTTATCCTGGGTGTAAGGGAAAGAAATTTACATCCCATTGCTTTCGAGTCCGTGGCTTATATGCAGTGCCTAAGTTCACTTCATATACTCACGGGTATAATTTAGTAGGGACGAGGGAGGGTGCAGGAGGGAGGCAAATGGTCCTTCAGTGAATCCAAGGGAGCAGATGGTTGTTATTTGCTGAGTGATTTTGGAAAATCACTACCTTGAATCCTCAGTTTTGAGGCCGACATTCGTTCTGTCACCATTTCCCCAGTAAACAGGAATAAAAAACGAGCAACATTTGACAAGAAAAACACGGCTTGGCCGAGAGACAAACATCGTCAGGATGTTGGCCGAGCTCCCGCGCCATTGTGTGGCCGCGAAGCTGCCACAGTGGCGTCTGCCAGGAGGTGGCAGGCGACGCCTCCAGAACCACCCCAGTGCTGACGGGCGGGGCTGCGATTTTTTCCTGGATTTCAGTGGTTGAAAAGGGAGGAGAAGAGGATGGAGTGAAGTCTCCCCCCACCAGAGAGCATTTGGCTGTGCGTGCTCCAGGGTGTTAAAGGTGGAGACCCATCTGGATTGTCCCACATGATCTCAGAAGCAAGAACCTGGAGTACAGGAAGACATGGAACAAAAACGGAGGCCAAAGAGGACCAACGGGAAACAGCAGGAAAAACCAGCACAACTTTTTTCTGACTGGAGCCTCTGAGAAAGCAACTCTGGGCAAAGCGCAGGTGTCCAGATGTGCCTGGCGCTCCCGCCGGGCGCCCCCCGGCTGGCCCTGCAGTTCCTGCTTTGGGGCAGAGGGCGCTGAAATCACTCCCTTTGCCCCAGCCGCTGGCTCCTGGCTGGGAGCCTGGTCATTAAGGTCCAGAGGAGAAACAGACCTCGGGGGACCCGCCGTTCACCTGGGACCTCCCACCGTTTGCCCCGGGGTTGGCAGCAACCCCAGATGTCCGCACCAGCCACGCCGGGCCGTACTTAGCCCCACTTTTGCCATTCTGCCGCACACAGCCCAGACGCACACCCCATCCAAGGTTCCAGAGCTTTGCACTGAAAATCACCAGCTGCACTGCAGGGCCTGGGGCCGCCCTCTTGACCAAGCCACCTCTCCCTCAGGAGCAGACCTGACAGGCTCACCTGCTTTTAAGAAAACACGTTGCCACCTTAAAAATTCCATGATTGTACTTCCTCTATTTTCTTTCCTTTTTTTTTTTTTAGATGGGGTTTTGCCATGTTGCCTAGGCTAGTCTTGAACTCCCGATCTCAAGCTGTCCTTCTGCTTCAGCCTCCAAAGTGCTGGGAGGACAGGCGTGAGCCACTGCGCCCGCCATGCTTCCTGTTTTCATCAGTGCAGTGAGTGCACACACGTACTAAGCTAGGGGCCAAGTTAACGGATGAGCTGGTTTATTGCTCAGGATGACTGAAGTCTCTGAACGACCGAACCACGTTACATTCAAGCAGCTGAGACAGAGGCTGAAGCCAAATCCTCCCGATGCTCAGGAAGCCTGGCTGATGCTCTGCGGCTGAGAGTGACGGAGAATCCGGAATAGCTGATGGATGGGTCAGTTCTGTTCTCACCACACTCCCAGCATCTGGCTTCCTGAACTGCTCTGTAGGGAAGAGCCACTTCTTTCAGTTGAAGCCTGAGTTGTGTTGGGCCATGACCAAGGCTGCTGCTTCCTCAAAATGCAAGGAGGAGGCCGGGCGCGGTGGCTCACGCCTATAATCCCAGCACTTTGGGAGACCAAGGAGGGCAGATCACGAGGTCAGGAGTTCAAGACCATCCTGGCTAACACGGTGAAACCCCGTCTCTACTAAAAATACAAAAAAATTAGCCGGGCGAGGTGGTGGGCGCCTGTAGTCCCAGCTACTCAGGAGGCTAAGGCAGGAGAATCGCTTGAACACGGGAGGCGGAGGTTGCAGTGAGCCAGATCACACCACTGCACTCCAGCCCGGGTGACAAGAGTGAAACTCGTCTCAAAAAAAAAATTGCAGGAAGGGAACAGGGAACATGGTTGGGGAGGGAGGAGCCGATGGCTGCAGCAAGCTCTGGCCTCAGCCTCCCTCCCCTGCTCCTCTGAGATGCCGAGGGCGGGGTGTGCTGACTGCAAGCTGAGTGGCTCTTCCCTGACCGGGACAGGATTTCCACCTCCTCTGACATTCAAGAGAGATTGATTTTTTTGGCCCCGAGATCGCATCTCCTACTGTATCCTAGTTCTAGCACACGTGGGTGACTTCCTCATGTGTGTGAGGCCTGAGCACCCAGGAATCCAGACTGCAGGCTATCTCTGCCTCTGGATTGCACACTGGCCTACAGACCTGGGACAGAGGCTTACACAAGTTGTGTGTTATTTAACAGAAACCCAACAGTTCCACCCAAACCTCCAAACACATTCTCAGGCTTGGGAAGTATCTCAAAGCACCAAGGGGGTAAGACACACGCCTTGAAAAATGACAGTAAGCATACTGACCTGTCTTCATGCGCTCACACACAAGGTGCACCCAGAATACCCTTGTTATGTTCCCAGCACTAATGAAGCTAATGATCAACAGCTATTTGTTCCCAAAGAATTTTCCCTTGAGCAGCCGCAGCCTGGAGGAAGCAGGGTGTGTGCTCTCATCCGTCCGCGGCAGCAGTGAGGGGTGAAGCTAAGTGCCCACCTCTCTCATTCAGCTGCTTCGGGGAAAACTGGAAAGATCCTTCGAGCTCATGGCCCTCTGCTCAGTCCTTGGCTCCCAAAGCTGCCCCCAGAGAGAAGCTGCAGGAGGCATTCCTGAACCTACGGGCCTGTGTGCCCAGCCACCCACAGCATGTACAACAGCGGCCTTCTAGTCCTCGCGGGCACCATACATGGGCCTTCCCGGGGCAAGGGCACCGTGAACAGCGTGTGCCCTCACTCAGGGCCCTCCAAGCACCACGCTTCCCAGCGTGCAGGGTTCCGACGCATGTGCCCTCACTCAAGGTCCTCCCAGCACCACGCTTCCCAGTATGTAGGGTTCCGACGCGTGCGCCCTCACTCAGGGCCCTCCCGGCACCACGCTTCCCAGTGTGCAGGGTTCCGACGTGTGTGCCCTCTCACACATTGTGTTTTCTCCCTAAGCTGCACCGTGCAGCACCGTGTTAGGTCCCGTGGATCTGCTCCTGGGCCACATCTGGCTCCGTCTGTACTGTTGCTGAATTCAGTTTGCTGTCCTAGAACAAGGCAGCAGGAGGGGAGAACAGCTTTTCAGTGTCTTTAATTAGGCAATAGGAAAAAAACAAAGTCTGGCTGAAAATTACTATTTGAAGCTTGGCCGACGCCAACATAGTACCGACTCCTTGCGTTCTGACAAGTGATGGCCGATGATTTCAAGGACGTACCAAGGGGCGAAAAGCAAGAGCAGGAGGTCACCTCTCTCCGGAAAAGAAGCTGGTTTTCATCTGCCTTGCAGGCCCGTCCCAAACATGCCCTTTTCCCTTTTTTAAATTTTGTTTTTCTCAATCAGGAATTCAGTGTGGAAAACATACCCTTTTTCTTAAACAGATCTTTAATGCTGGGAAACAGGTTAAAAAAAACCAGGCCACGTGCAGTGGCTCACGCCTGTAATCCCAGCACTTTGGGAGGCTGAGGCGGGCGGATCACGAGGGCAGGAGATCGAAACCATCCTGGCTAACACGGTGAAACCCCGACTCTACTAAAAATACAAAAAACTAGCCGGGTGAGGTGGCGGGCGCCTGTAGTCCCAGCTACTCGGGAGGCTGAGGCAGGAGAATGGCGTGAACCCGGGAGGCGGAGCTTGCAGTGAGCTGAGATCGCGCCACTGCACTCCAGCCTGGGTGACAGAGCAAGACTCCGTCTCAATAAAAAAAAAAAAAAAAAAAAAAAAAAAAACCCGTCATCTCTGTTGTGAGAACGCGCAGATGGGATCTGGAAGTCACTGTGGTAAACACACACTTGGGAACCCCAGGGTGGCGTTTTCACAGCCCCCGGCCTCCACCTGCAGGGCCGGGTTTTCCTGGCTGCTGGAGGAAGCCCTTGAATACGCCACAGCTGGCGCTGAACCTGCTTCCAATTAGCAGCAAGAGTCTGGAGGGATTGTGGAGCCGCTTGGTGGGGATGATCATGCCCCCGCTTCGCCAGAATCAGTGACCTTTACGATCTCTCCCTGTCGACCCCTGACACTCAGAAGCGATTCTTCCCGAACGTTTCCCGCAGAGTCGTCACTGTATAAACCTGAACCTTTGGAGTAAAACTTCCCCGTGGATCTGAAGGAAGCTACAAATCCACTCTAAAAGGGGAATTCTGGTGTCGAGAATCCAGTTGCAACAACTAAGGGCAACCCCCTCGCTGGACTTCGTTCCTTCTGCCCCAAAGGTAGAAGGAACTAAGAGAACCCACCTTTCCTCCGAGGCTATCACGATACAGGGCATGGACAGAAATCCTGCCATCTCCCACATTCAGGTCAGCCACATTCATCCCACCTGCCCCGACCTTGAAGGGAGACACAGGCAGGGTTCCCAGAGAAGCCCTGAGCCCTGGGACGAGCTGGGGTTAAGGGGTTCCCACACTGGCCCCATTCTTCACCAGGAGACCCCTGCGTGATTCCTCCTGTTTTCCCAACCAGCTTTCTCAGACTTCAGAGGACTCAGCTCCCCTGGAGGGAGGAAATGGGCAAGAATGTCCACAACAAGGTACGTGATCTGAGCATTCGCCCTCCATCCAGGGCCAAGTTGAACCAGGAGAGACGGCGGCCAGGGCTCCAGGAGGGACCTGCCTCTGCCACTGTCACCCAAATGAGCTTCCCGGTCAAACCAGGAGAGACGGCGGCCAGGGCTCCAGGAGGGACCTGCCTCTGCCACTGTCACCCAAATGAGCTTCCTGGCTGCTGGAAAAACCAGGAAGATGCGACGGATGCTACATCCTGGGCGTCTCAAAACTCCTGGGACACAGCTCCCAGCTACCAGGTGTCCTCCGCTGCCCACCCCGATAAGACCACAGCACAAAAGACTTTTGTTATTAAGGACAGCAAAGGCCCAGCGGTGGCTAAGGTCCAGAGATACCTGCTTTATTTCCTACTGGGTGATCGCATTTCAGGCGGTAACGTCACATGACGTCTAATCGCCAACTCGCGGTACGCGTCTGAACTACAAATCAACAATCCAATTCAGCAAGGAACAATAGTGTCAACAGCTCATGACGGGGCGGGGACTGGGTTTTCCACATCAGTGGTCTTGGTTGGCAGAGTGCTGAGTGGGGCCAAGGGTAAGGCCCAGGGTGGTTTAAAGTCCCTGACACCTGAGCGAGCGAGGCTAAAAGGCTCGGCCGAAGCCGTCCGTCCCCAGTCCTGAGAACAGAGTTATTTTGTTTCTCTTTCGGTGGTCAAGTCAGCCCAAGTAAGAGGCCAGCAACCTACCTGGGCCTAGCAAAGGCGATACAAGGTCCACTCGTGGCTGACACGCCCTCCACCCTCGGGCACAGCTCCTTCTGCTGGTGCTTAGGAAAAGGCAAGGCTTCTGGTAATTTCTCATCTTTGTAGTTCTGCTTTGAAAAGGGGCCCGGGTGCGGTGGCTCACTCCTGTAATCCCAGCACTTTGGGAGGCCAAGGCGGGTGGATCACCTGAGGTCAGGAGTTCGAGACCAGCCTGGCCAACATGGTGAAACCCCGTCTCTACTAAAAATACAAAACTTAGCCGGGTGCAGTGGTGCTCGCCTGTGATCCCAGGTACTCCAGAGGCTGAGGCAGGAGAATCACTCGAACCTTGGGGGCGGAGCTTGTAGTGAGCCGAGATCACGCCACTGCACTCCAGCCTGGGCGACAGAGCAAGACTCCATCTCAAAAGAAAAAAAGAAAAAAGAAAAAAGGCAATGGCAGGGGTGATCGAATGTGGGCGTGGGCACCTCAGCAGAGATCGGGGCCTCGGGCACAGAGCTGGGTGGAGTCAGAGGTCTGTGCTGGTTCAGAGGTGCTCCTCCTAGGACTCAGGGCTAAGTTTCTTGGGAAGATGCCCAAAGAGAAGGATTCGTTATCAGAATTTCAAGATGGGGGGAGCTCTTTGTATGAGCAGGCAGAGACTTCAAGGTCGAGGAAGAAAAGAATGAGGAGCTCTCATCCGGAGGCAGGCCCTCCATAAAAATTGGCCGTTACTATACGAACCATTACCTTAGCTACATTTTTTTCTCACCCAAAAAACCTCCACAAGCTTCCTTTTGCATTTGGAGATCCCCTGCCCAAGAACACACAAGTGGGCTGCTTTTCTCTCAGACTGAGAAAGACTGTGTCGCTTAGAAAAGGCTGTTCTCACCGCAGCTCTAAGCTGAGGCCCACTGAGGCTCAGGCCCTTTCTCAGCTCTGCCTCCACACAGGTGTCCCCCGGCGGTTCCCCTCTGGCTGTCCGGGGCTCTGTGTGTGCTGATGCCGGAGTCCCAGCCCGAGCGGGAGCCACTGGCCCTCCACGCTCACTCTGCCCTGGAACACCCTGGCAAATCCTTCACCAAAAGCAAGTGACTTTGCAAGAGTGATGCAGCCCCCACTCTGGCTGGGCCATGGCCCCAGGCATCCCACGCTCCCAAACACGGTGGATTCTGCCGCTGCTGGACTCCGCGCCCCAGGGTGCTGGCTGAGGAGTTTAATGCAGAAACAAGGCACCACAGAGAGGTTGGACACTTGGGTGGTGTGGTTCGGGGCACGCTGGGTAAGTCCGAGGGCGGAGGGAAGGAGGGGGAGGAGGAGGAGAAGGCTGAGTTTTAAATAACGTCTCAGGAGGCCGGAGCCAAGCTAGATGGGCTCCGGTTTGAGCTTCTCTGCTAGGAAGTCATTCACAAAGGCCTCCACGATGGCGGGGGTGATCTCCTCCACGTCCATCACGTACTTGGCCCGGGCTGACATGTCCAGGATGGTGAGCAAAGGGGCCGCCTCAGGCAGGTTGGTGTAATCTCGCAGGGAGTCAGTCATGTCATCCTGAAGTCGTCAGGAGGGAGAGAAGACCAAGACGGTTTAAAGAAAGGAGCGGGAGAGTCCCCTGGGCCCAGTCTCCCCAGGTGTGGTAGCTCCGGGGGCTCCCAGCACGGGAATGGGAAGCAGGGAACCCTGCCCTGCCTTCGGGAGGAACGGGCTGCTTTGTAAAATTCTCTCTTGGCATCCACCCCCCGAAACCACTAGGTAAGTAATCTGTATTTAATCATTTACATATTTATTAGCATAAACGCCACTTTCACACGTCCTCAGCATTTTAGAAATGTCACGTCTTTTTTTTGTTTTTAAGATGAAGTCTTCCTCTGTCACCCAGGCTGGAGTGCAATGGCACGATCTCAGCTCACTGCAACCTCCGCTTCCTGGGTTTAAGCGATTCTCCTGCCTCAGCCTCCTGAGTAGCTGGGACTATAGGCGCCCACCACCATACCCAGCTAATTTTTTACATTTTTAGTAGAGATGGGGTTTCACCATGTTGGCCAGGCTGGTCTCGAACTCCTGACCTCAGGTGATCCGCCCACCTCGGCCTCCCAAAGTGCTGGGATTACAGGCGTGAGCCACCACACCCGGCCTAGAAATGTCATAGCCTCCGACTGTTTATTTTTGTAACCAACTGTCAATGATTTGCGGCCCCATTGTCGGTTATCTGAGGCCAATCTGTACTTCAACCCTGGAATGTTTTTAAACAGAGACAGCTCACTCTGCTCCCACCGCCCGCCCCCGCCCCGTGGTTTCGGGCAGGACAGGATGCACAGCCAGCCAGTTCAGAAGACAGGGCTACTTAAGCCCTGTGGAAGCTGACGCTGCCTCACTACTTATCTGAGAAGGAAGCTGGTACTTGATCCTACATTCCCAGCAGCTGTCCTGGTCAATTTCCCTAATATCAGATACAGCCTCACACAGATACCAAGGAAAACACAGAAATCCAAAGACAAGGAGAAATGATTTGTAACGGAGCTACCTTTTTTTTTTTGGAGCTACAGTCTCTTTCTGTCGCCCCCGCTAGAGTGCAGTGAGGCAATCGTAGCTCACTGCAGCCTCCATCTCCTGAGCTCAAGCGATCCTCCCTCCTCAGCCTCCTGAGTAGCTGGGGCTCCAAGCAGGCAGCGCCATGCCTGGCTAATTTGTATATATTTTTGGAGACACAAAGCCCAGCCCAGCCAGGCGGAAGCCAGCAAACAGCCTCGGAGGAACCCCTGGTCCACTCTGAGCCTAGCCTCCCTCCCCTGTGAAACAGGACGGCCACTGTGTTCCCAGCCAGAGAGCCTCAGCCCAGGTGAAATAGGCGGCCCCGGGCCTGGTGTACAGAAAACCTGCAGATGCTCCTTCCTGGCCTGACACCTCTCAAGGCCGCCCCCGCCCGTGCCCGGCTCTGGCAGTGCTGCAGCCATCTTTTCTCAGAGTCATTCTGCAGGGCTCAGAGCTCCCGCGTGTGGCGCAGCCTCCGGGGCTGGGCTTGATGTGCAGTGGCTGCGGCCGCCCCGAGGCAGGGCCTGCAAGCCTCTCTGTTCCCCTCCACCCTCGGGCTGAGCAGGTGACTGGAGCCGCCTGGGAGGGACCCAGGGGCTGGGCAGGGCCAGCTGCTGAGGAGGTGATGAATGGGTGGTGCAGGGTGTCTGGCTGCCGCTGCCGCCTGCCTCCTCCGTGCCTCTCCTGGGATCCCAATACAGCGTGGAATCAGCACAGGGCTCTGACCAACCGGAGGTACAGATGGGTGGGCAGAGGGCAGGGGGTGAGGGCGGCCTCCAAAAGTGTCTGTCGGTCGGTGGGTGCCGTGGGGTGGGGAGGGAAGGGGAGGGGAGGGGTGGGGAAGGGAGGCAGCAGCGCAGGCGTGGAGGAGACTCCCGGCTGGAGGAACTCAAGACCGAGAGCCTGCACTGCGCTGAGCCGCGGAGACGCCCCTGTCTGCAGGGTGCAGGGCGCAGGGTCCCACGCCCGGGATAACGGGGCACCTGCGGGAGGGTGCTCTGCTGAGAGCCCCACTTTCTCACCCTGTGAAGTCTCCTGATTGGTCCAGCCCCGCTGGAGACCTCGAAGGGGCAGCCTGGGTGAAACAGACGGGGAGCGGCAGCAATTTCCAACCTCAGCCCTCACCGGGCCGGCTGGGTGACCGCGGGTACACGTGGCAGCCCCAGCCAGGATCCCGCGGATGCGACCGGCCCACTGCAGCCAGCGCGGAGGCACGAACCCAGCGTTTTGTAAAGCGTCAGGGGCCTGGTCGTGGTCCAGCCCCGAGGGAGTAGGTGGTAGGTGTGGCTCGCTCCGCGGCAGCTCGGGTGGGAAGCGCCCCGGCTCTTCCCCTGCGGCCCTGAGGCTGCCGAGCGGGGACGGCCAGAGGCAGCAGCAGGGGAGGAAATGGTTTCCCACGGCGAATGGCCACCTCTTCTTGCCACGTTTGTCTCCGGAGCACAGGCAGCCCTGGGGCCAGGACCCCTCGTGTGCCCGAAGTCCCTGCTGGTCCAGGCCTGGGGGCCCAGCCTCTCCCCGCACTCACCTCCCCGGCTACGAAGAACAGAAGCGGCGCCTCCTCCTCTTTGGCTTTGTACTTGGCAATGATTTTCTCAGCTATCGGCTGAATCAGCTGCTTGGCTGCCTCGGACTCTCCGTCATCCTCAGAATCTGTGATTGGCGTCGGGGGGAGAAACACTGGCTTGTCACACAGAGCGGCACCCGCGGAGGGGGCCTGAGCTGCAGAAACGCCCCCCTGAGCAGCCCCTGGATGGACACGGACTTCCTTCCTGCACACACGTCCCAGCAGCAAAGTTCCCAGAGCTCGCCTGCACCAGGCTCGCCCACCTCACGGAGCAGCTATGGGGCCCCATGTAGAGAGTCTCTCCACTGCATTCCTCACAAACCCACCGCCAGGCTGAGCTTCCCCTAAGCCAGGACCTGAGGCACCTGCTAGTTTCTCTCAGCCACAGAATGAGAAGCCACAACCTCCGACCTCCGACTTCCTAGTGAAACTGGTGGTGAGGGAGAGGGGTGAGGACCGTGGTCTGGTCAGCGGCTCTTTTTGTTGTTTTTTTGAGGCAGAGTCTCGCTCTGTTGCCCAGGCTGGAGGGCAGCGGTGCCATATGGGCTCACTACAACCTCTGCCTCCTGGGTTCAAGTGATGCTCCTGCCTCAGCCTCCCAAGTAGCTGGGATTACAGACATGCGCCACTGCACCTGGCTAATTGTTTTGTATTTTTAGTAGAGACAGCGTTTCACCATTTTGGTCAGCCTGGTCTCAAACTCCTGACCCCAGATGATCCACCCACCTTGATCTCCCAAAATGCTGGGATTACAGGCGTGAGCCGCCACGCCCAGCCTCGCACAGTAATTCTGAGTTGTTGGAGGGGAGCCGTAAGTCCAAGGCAGAGGGCCAGGTTTTGCAAAAGGAACCAGGGTCACCCCACCAGACTGCAGGGAGCCTGGCGTGGATGTGCCTGTGTCCTCCTGGCCCAGCTGGGCAGTCACCCTTGGAGCACAGAGTGGGTGAGACGGGAGACGGGGAGGTGCAGGCGAGGGCAAAGGAGCCAGGGCAGCCACGGGGCGGGAGCAGTTCATCCGAGCACAGCGGACCCGCAGAAGCAGCCTTGGTGAGCCTCGGCCAGAGGGGCCCAGCCCCCGGCAGCTGCTGTGTGTGCAACCCGCCCCTTTCCAACAATGGGTCTGTGCATGGGGTCCCGAGGGCATCCTCGGCCTGACCTGTTCTGCCCAGCTGGCAGCTGGGGAGCAGCTAGGAGGGAAAGTGCAGCTGCAGCTCCCACAGGGCCATGAATAAATCATCGGGGTCAAAAGCAAGGCTCTGGGGAGAGACAAAGGCCCAGGCTTGCACTGCTAGTGACAGAGAGAAGCTGCAGGGACAGGCTCCTCCCAAGTGAGGCCTCTCCTGTCCCGCCCCCACCCAGGCCCCCCGGTGAGCTTCATACCTACAAAAAGGACGAGGCAGGGGCCCTCGTTGAGCTGCGTGGCGTTGGAGTCGGAGAGCTCCAGCACAGGTTTGGGGTGCCAGGGGAACTCCCGGCAGTCCTCGTCGTTCAGCACCTCCACCCGCCCCTGCCGCGTGATCACCTCGCCCTGCGGGTCCAGCACGATGAGCGTGGGGATGCCTGAGGGGAAGAGGGGGTGCTTGTGGGGGTGCCCGAGGGGAAGAGGAGGTGCTTGGCCACTGGCCTAGGAGATGCAGGCCCTGCCTGGCAGGAGGCTCGCGGAGTCCAGCCGGGGTCCCACCCGCCACAGAGGAGCCCACCGAGGACCTAGTCCAGGCTCACAATGAGGAGTCCAGGTCTGAAGTCACAAAACCTGGGGAGAATCCAGGCCTGGCCAGGGGGAGCCATGGAACCTGCTCCAGTGGGCCTGTAACCTGTCACCTTCGTATGTCAGGGCCTCAGCGTCCTCAGCTGCAACCTGATGAGGGTGGTGTTGTTCCTACCTTATTTTGCTATGGAAAGATCAATGAGTTCACGCGGTTAAAGAACTTACACAGTTTGGGAGGCTGAGGTGGACGGATCACTTGAGGTCAGGAGTTCGAGACCAGCCTGGCCAACATGGTGAAACCCCGTCTCTACTAAAAATACAAAAACTAGCTGGGCGTGGTGGTACACGTCTGTCATCCCAGCCATTCGGGAGGATGAGGCAGGAGAACTGCTCGAACTTGGGAGGCAGAGGTTGCAGTGAGCCAAGACTGCAACACTGCCCTCCAGCCTGGGTGATAGAGCAAGACTCCGTCTCTAAATAAATAAATAAGAACTTAGCACAAGGTCTTGGCACATCAGAGCAATCGCTCACTGCTGGCCTCCTAAAGAGATCCCAAAGACACAGAAGACCCTCCCCAGCTGCAGGGGGTCAAACACAGAACAGGCGGTGCAGTGACCACACGGTGGACGTGCTGTGGCCACCAATGCGAGAGGAGGGGCCCTCGCCCGGCCACAGTGAGTGCAGGGCCAGTGCGGGAAGGAACCTGAGGCTGGCTGCACAGAGAGGAGGACAACTGACTGCAGCCTCCGCCGTCTGCACCCCAGCCCCCCTCCCTCCCCAGGGCTGGGGAAGAAAAGTAACAGAAAGCTTTCCTGCAAACCACAGGCAACCCCAACCAAAAAGCTTTCAGTGAAAACTCAGGGAAATCCCCACGGTGGTCACAGCTGCATGTGGGTTTTCCGCGTCTCTGTTCTTCTAGCCCACTCCCGGCAGCCTGTCCTCCAGCCAGGGCTACGCACCGCCAGCCGCGGCCCACTGAGTCGGCCTGGGCCCACCCTTCGGGGACCTTTGTCCCTCCATTGGCAGCCGCTCCCCCCACACACCCTGCACGTTCCAGATGCCTCTCCTCCTGGGCTGCCCAGAGCCTGAATTTTATGTGAAAGCCAGAGCAATTTAATATTTATAGATTCCCAAGTATTCGGTCAGTAATTTGCTCCGCTGACATTTTCCTTCCCTGTCGGGGGGATGCCGACGTACCAGACACACAGCCCTCGTGTTTCGTACCCTGCTGCGGCCACCGGCACAGCGGGCGTGCCTGCCTCCGAAAGAATCAATGAATCCATTATGTTCACACCTATGAGACGAAGTGGCTGTTTCAGGCAGCAGGTCCACAGAGAACGGGCTCTCGAGGACGGCCACTCCGACATCTCACACACACCCAAGCACAAGCACACACATGCACACACACACACACGCAAGCACAAGCAAGTGCACACACACCCAAGCACAAGCACACACACGCACACACACACACACGCGCACGTGCGCACACACACACCGTCGGCTCTCGCTGGGGCTTCTCGGATGTGCTCAGCGTGGACAGCGCCCCTGAGGAGCTGCGTGTGCTGCCACACAAGAGACCTGGGCACTTCCAGCCACATCCTCATGGCTGCATTTTATCCCCCGAGGCCGGGGTCCACGCCAGCTGTGTCCATCCACGAGGCTCGCAGGCTGGTCTCGAGACAGCAGCCCAAAGGAAACCGGGTCCAGGGATCACCACAGGGACAGCTGGCCGCACGGGAGCCCCTCCCGTCACCACAAGCCCTTCTCAAAATCCGCCCGGCAAGGTCCTTCCCCAGAGTTGGTGTGTTTCTGAGATCGGGCAGTGATGAGCACGGGGGTAAACCAGAGCCTCTGCTGCGTGTGCCCCGGCGTGGGACCCCTGCTGCCGCCATAAGCCCCGCGGCCGGCCCACGTGTGCCCCGACGTGGGATGCTGAGTGGGTCTGTGGAAGACAAGCAGGCACGGGGGATGGAGAGGGAGGAGAAGCCAGTCTGAAGGCAAAGCTGCGCACTTCCCGGCTCAGCGCCTGGGGCTCTCCGAGGGCCTCCTCCGAGGGGCCTTCTTTGTGACCCTGGCTGCAGCCTCTTCTGAGTCCATGCTTGTGGGGCCCAGGACAGCAGGGCAAGGACACGGAACCCCCACCTGGCTGCTGAGGGGCACTCAGCGGCTTCCCCCGAGGAACAGTTCCACCGGGATCACGCCTAAGAGCCTAAGACGAAGTGTGCAGGGACGGGCCGTGTTGGCCCGTGTGACTGTCTGCATCAGCAGAAACCAGCTTGGGCCCAAGGAAGCCACTCGTTCTTGGCACCTGCACGGGGGAAGCCATTGGCGTCTGCTGTGCCAGGCTGTCTCCCCCTGGACTGGTCCTGATGAGCTTGGCCTACAGCCCCGATGAGTACGTACCCTCCAAAGATGAACCAGGGGCAGGAAATGGAACTGGCTTCTGCGGCGCGTCTGCCCAGTGCTGGCACGACACAGATAGCTAATCCTCATCACAGGCGGGGCAGGCAGTACCGGGATCCCCCTTACGGATGGTCAAGTGACCCCCAAGGTCACCCAGCCAGGCAGTGGTTACACTGGGGACAGGAACTCCGTTCTACCTGTTGCAGAAGCTGCTGCTCTTTCTGCCAGGCCATGGACGCTGCTGGGTTCTCACAGCACCTGGGATGGGGACTGTCTTAACCAGGGCAGGGGAAGTCCTGTACCTGCAGCTTTCTGCACCACCCACCTCCCTCTGCTCCTGGGGGAGAAGGTTGAGACCACAGTCACCTCTTCCCTTTCTCCCCCTTCACACACTCCCTGTTCCACCAGCCCTTGAAGCAGGTTCTCCGAAATACAGGTTTTTTGTTTGTTTGTTTGTTAGACGGAGTCTCGCTCTGTTGCCCACGCTGGAGTGCAGTGGTGCAATCTCGGCTCACTGCAACCTCCGCCTCCTGCGTTCAAGCAGTTCTCCTGCCTCAGCCTCCCAAGTAGCTGGGACTACAGGTACGCACCCCAACACCCGGCTAATTTTTAGTAGAGATGGGGTTTCGCCATGTTGGCCAGGATGGTCTCGAACTCACGACCTTATGTGACCCGTCTGCCTCGGCCTCCCGAAGTGCTGGGATTACAGGCGTGAGCCACTGCGCCTGGCCCGAAATACAGACTTCCAACGAGAAAGCACGGCGAAGCCTCTAACGGGAAATTCACAGGGAACCAGGCCCACAGGGCGCCTCTGGAGGGAACGAAAAAGGAACAGCCCATCGCTGCTCTGCCTGAACTTGTTTCCCTGCGTGGGTGGCTGGGGCGCTTGGGGAAAAGTACAGCTGGAACTCCAAGGAGGATCCAGGCAAGTCAATTCCCTGTTTTATTTTTTATTTATTTATTTATTTTTGAGACCGAGTCTCGTTCTGTTGCCCAGGCTGAAGTGCAGTGGCATGATCTCGGCTCACTGCAACCTCCGTCCCCCGCGTTCAAGCTATTCTCCTGCCTCAGCCTCCCGAGTAGCTGGGACTACAGGCGCCGCCACCACGCCCGGCTAATTTTTTCTACTTTTAGTACAGATGGGGTTTCACCATATTGTGCAGGCTGGTCTCAAACTCCTGACCTCAGGTGATCCGCCCGCCTCAGCCTAACTGCTGGGATAACAGGCGTGAACCACCATGTCCAGCCACTGTAAAATACTTTTTAGCAGAGTACCTGGTGTATTGATATTGTAAGTATTCCATAAGTATTGGCTATTATTATACATCAGTTTTGTATACTGATTTCGCCATGGTTTCACAACATGGTTTCGCCATGTTGGCCAGGCTAGTCTCAAACTCCTGATCTGAAGTGATCCGCCCGCCTTGGCCTCCGAAAGTGCTGGGATTACAGGCGTGAGACACTGCACCCGGCCAAATCCATGTTTTTGAAAGGGACAAAGGAAGAGAGTCAAGAAGGGAACAGGATGAAGAAGGAGGGAAGCAGAAGAGGAAGAAAGCAAAGGATGGGGAGAAGTCAGAATGGGAGGAGGACGCACAGGAGGGAAGGAGGAAAACAGAGAAGAGGATTCGAGGCTGGAGGAGAAAAGGGCCCTCACCCCTGCCACCCAGCACCAGGCTGACGCCACCCGCCAGCCACCTCTGGCTGCTCCCGCGTCTGCTCCAGGCCCTACACAGCCCTCAGGCCGTCTGGGCAAGGGAGCCAAACCAGCCAGGGCCCCCGGTCTAAGAGAGAAAGGGCTGTAAGTCTCCCTGCAAAGAGTGCTGTGCTCCCTGGCGGCCGAGGATTCCTCAGACAACTGCTAACAGGGTCTGTCTTTTGCCAGGTGTGTCGACAACGGTCTCCTTAGAAAAGGAATTTTCAGCAGCGCCCACGGCTGCACATTCCCCAGGCCACGTAAAGCTCTGGGAGGGGAGGGCCCCAGCACTCTGGATGTCAGTTATTCCCACGAGACCAGGAGGTAGGGGGACGCCGAATGCCAGGTCCTTGGTGAGCTTGGTGGTCCTGTGGAGAGGGTCACACAGCCCAGCTCAGCCCGGGGCACCGAAGACAGCCAGCGGCCAGCCTGTCGGCAGCAGGGGGACTTTTGGCCAGGCTGGCCTGGGCGGCAAACTCATCATCAAGGCCATGGCAGAGGCTGCCACCCTGTGAGACGGGCAGCTCAAAGGTACAGCCTCGAGGCCCCAGTTCCCCCACCCGTACCGCCCCCCAGATGCCTGAAAACACTGGCAGCATTTGGCAGGCCTCCTTCACTCAGCAGGTGATTCTTAAAACCCCAAGATGCTTGCAGGACCTCGGGTTGCTGGGTTACCCATTTCTGCTTTTTTTTATTTTGGAGACAGTCTCGCTCTGTCGCCCAGGCTGGAGTGCAGTGGCGCGATCTCAGCTCACTGCAAGCTCCGCCTCCCGGGTTCAAGCGTTTCTCCTGCCTCAGCCTCTCGAGTAGCTGGAATTACAGGTGCCTGCCACTGTGCCCGGCTAATTTTTTATTTTTAGTAGAGATATGGTTTTCACCATGTTTGCCAGACTGGTCTTGAACTCCTGACTTTGTGATCCACCCGCCTTGGCCTCCCGAAGTGCTGGGATTACAGGCGTGAACCACCACGCATGGCCTGGGTTACCCATTTTCATCCAAGCCTCTCAGGAGAACACTCTGCCCTTATGTGACTCAATCCACAACATGACCAGCAGTTCAAGCCACTGCCCCAGTGTGAGTCCAAAGACGGGCCAGGTGGAGGCAGCTCCCTTTGGTGATGGCAGGGGAGGTACCTGGCACTGCTCTGTGGAAGAACCTTCATCCAAACTCTTCAGCGGGAGAGAAACAAGTGAGATAGGACTGAGACCCCAGGGCACACAGTCAAAGAGGGAGCAGGACATCCCCAGAGATGGCCCCACAGGATGTGCAGACCAGGCACTCCAACAGCCTGGACCCTGCAGAGCGAGTGTGAGTGTGTGCGAGTCTGTGTGTGCGAGCGTGTGTGAGGGTGCAAGTGTGCATGTGTGTGAGCGTGGGGGTGTGTGTGTGAGTGTAGGTGTGCGTGTGTAGGTGTGTGTGTGCGTGTAGGTGTATGTGTGTGTGCCTGTGTGAGTGTAGGTGTGTGTGAGAGTATGAGTGTGTGTGAATGAGCGTGTGTGTGTGCATATACGTGTGTTCACATACCTAGAACACGTCCGTTGAATGAGACTGGAAGCTGTAACCACGGAATCATACAAAAGCTCAGAAGTACTCAGAATTCAATAAAAAATACTGGTCAGAGTTTTGTGATGCTATGAAGCTTATGAGCGAACGCACAGTTCCTCCAAGTTCAAAGGTGTTTCGGCCCAGCCTGGCCACATTTACATATCCTCAGAGGCAAAGAAAGGCAAACTCCCATTGAGGGATGGTGCGGTCTCAGGAGGGCTGCTGGCTGCTGAGACCAGAGAGAAGCCAGAACTGATTTACCAGTGAAACCAGGGCTGAGCGAGAGGCTCTGAAGGAGAAACAGCCCCTGGCTTGGAGGGCAAGGACACAGGGCACCACAAAGAGGCCATTGACGCAGACTGAATGCCGGACGTGGGGCTCAGCCTAACCTCGAGGCACTGAGAAGATGCTTCCAAAATGATATCCCTGGAATGATACAATGATTTCCTTCATACATGAGCATCTTTCAAACCTAGGAAGATCTGGAATTAAGTTTAGAAATATGAATCAAACTCGTGCCACTGACGTTTTGTGTGTCAATAAGTGCAATTTGAATAAAAACAAATTCAGTTTTTATTCAACTGAAGGCTGTGGTGGGCAGTTTTTATTCAACTGAAGGCTGTGGTGGGCAGATCACCTGAGGTCAGGAGTTTGAGACCAGCCTGCTCAACATGGTGAAACCCCGTCTCTACTACAAATACGAAAATTATCCAGGTGTGGTGGCAGGTGCCTGTAATCCCAGCTACTCGGGAGGCTGAGGCAGGAGGATCGCTTGAACCCGGAAGGCAGAGGTTACAGTGAGCAGAGATTGTGCCAATGTACTCCAGCCTCCAGGTGACAGAGCAAGACTCTATCTCAAAAAAAAAAAAAAAAAGAGCTGAGCACAGTGGCTCACACCTGTAATCGCAGCACTTTGGGAGGCTCAGACGGGTGGATCACCTGAAGTCAGGAGTTCGAGACCAGCCTGGACAACATGGTGAAACCCCATCTCTACTAAAAATACAAAAATCAGCCCGACGTGGTAGCATGCACCTGTAATCCCAGCTACTCAGGAGGCTGAGGCACGAGAATCGCTAAAACCTGGGAGGCGGAGGTTGCAGTGAGCCGAGATTGTGCCACTGCACTCCATCCTGGGCAACAGAGCAAGACTCCGTCTCAAAAAAAAAAAGGACAGAACCTTAGAAATTAGAAAGTAGGGATCTTGGGGCCAGGCGCTGTGGCTCACACCTGTAATCCCAGCACTTTGGGAGGCCGAGGCGGGTGGATCACGAGGTCAGGAGATCAAGACCATCCTGGCTAACTAGGTGAAACCCCATCTCTACTAAAAATACACACACACAAAATTAGCTGGGCGTAGTGGCGGGTGCCTGTAGTCCCAGCTACTTGGGAGGCTGACGCAGGAGAATGGCGTGAACCTAGGAGGCAGAGCTTGCAGTGAGCAGAGATCGTGCCACTGCACTCCAGCCTGGGCAACAGAGCGACACTCCGTCTCGAAAACAGAAAAAGAAAAAGAAAGTAGGGATCTTGGAAGGCCAAGGCAGGAGGACTGCTTAGGCCAGGAGTGCGAGATCAGCCTATGCAACACAGTGAGACCCTGTCACTACAAAGTCTTTAAAAATCAGCTGGAGTGGTAGAAGGCTGAGGTGGGAGGATGGCTTGAGCCCAGGAGTTGGAGGCTGCAGTGAGCCATGATTGCGCCATTGCACTCCATCCTGGGTGACGACTGAGACCAAAAGGAAAAAAATGTAGGCATGATACCGCTAACAAGAAAGAGGAGTGTGGGCGGGAGACACGCAGACTTCCTGAGTCATGGAACCCAAGGATGAAAGAGGGATGCTTCAGGGCAGAAGAGTGGCACTGAGGGAATTCGGGGCAGCCGTCGTGTTCCCTCTAACGCAGGCCTGCTGAGGAGAGAGGCTGGAAGAGGAGCAGGGAAAAAGGACGAGAAGCCAATAGTGAGGGGTGCGATGGTCATGGGACCTCTGCCAGCCCCACTTCCACATCCCCCACCAGCTCTGCCCCCTGGGGGGCCACAAAGGCCTATTCTTGGCGATTCTGCCCCTAGAACAGGCTGTGGATTTTCTTCTATTTTGGCGGTTGGAGGCAGTGGGATGCAGTGACTCTGCCTGAACTTGTACTTGTGAGAACAGTGCTACTGACCGGTGAGATCAACATGAAACGCTGCCCAGGAAGTAACAACACCAGAAACCAGACTCCTCCGGCACGCGGGCCGCACACTCCTCGTCACCCCAAAATGACAGTGAGCTGGAGACAGTCAGGGACAGGGACAGTGCGGGGGTGGGAGGGGGGCAGAAGCTGCGCAGACCACGTCCTCTCCCCACAGGCAGGGCCATCTGAGGCCTGACATCGGGCAGTGCAGCCCCAAGCCCGTCGGCAACCCTGACACCGTGTGTGCTCAATGTGTACATCAGAAGTATCAGTGAACAGGCTGGGCGCGGCGGCTCACGCCTGTAATCCCAGCACTTTGGGAGGCTGAGGCGGGAGGATCACCTGAGGTCAGGAGTTCAAGACCAGCCTGACCAATTTGGTGAAACTTCACCTCTACTAAAATACAAAAATTAGCCAGGTGTGGTGGCGGATGCCTGTAATCCCAGTTACTGGGGAGGTCGAGGCAGGGAATCGCTTGAACCTGGGAAGGCGGAGGCTACAGTGAGCCGAGATCGCGCCATTGCACTGCAGCCTGGGCGACAGAGCAAGACTCTGTCTCAAAAAAAAAAAAAAAAAAAAATTTAAAGAAGTATCAGTGAATGACCTGCCTTTGGGATTTCTCTTCCAGTCTAGCTTACATGTCACTACCGCATTGATCTCCCCTTAATCAAATGGCCACGTCATTTGGGAGGCTGTGCTCCATGTCCCAGTCATATCAGAATCCACACGCTGGGCAGTGAGAAGCAGCTGTCTTACTAAGACAGTATTTAGTATGATTATTATTTTTTGAGACGGAGTCTCCCTCTGTCACTCAGGCAGGAGTGCAATGCTGTGATCTCAGCTCACTGCAACCTCCACCTCCCGGGTTCAAGCGATTCTCCTGCCTCCGACTCCCGAGTAGCTGGAACTACAGGTGACCGCCACCACGCCCGGCTAATTTTTGTATTTTTAGTAGAGACGGGGTTTCTCCATGTTGTGCAGACTGGTCTCGAATTCCTGACCTGAGGTGATCCGCCTGCCTCAGCCTCCCAAAGTGCTGGAATTACAGGTGTGAGCTGCCGCGCCCAGACTGACAATACTTATTTTTTAAAAATGGATTAGAATTCACACCAGGAAAATTCTACACTGCGGAGAAACATGAGAGGAACATGAATATTCATGGAAATAATGATGCCTTTCTTCTTAGAGGAAAGCCAAAGACACGGTGGGCCCAGGCGAGCAGGTTCTCAGGAGCCGCAGGGAGCCGGGGCCTGGAGCACCTACCTTGGATTCCGTACAGCCGGTTGAGGCGTGACCGCCGGGCCTCGTCAGTGTAGGGGACGGCGAGCCAGGGCATCTCACTGAAGTACTGTTTGAAGGACTCCTCTGACCTGCAGAGAGACACATGCAGTGAGCACAGCTCAGCGTCCCCACTGCACCACCGCCAAATCCTCCCACCTGTGCCGAGTTCTGCCCAGGGATTCGGCAGAAGCCGGGGTTTCCAATCACTTGCTTCTCAGGCCACCGGCTGTGGGAGTGTGTTATTCTACCCAGGCTGGGGTCCACTAAGAAGCAAATGCCTCCACACAGCAGGCGGGTCCCACCTCAGACGCCAGCCCACTTCAGCTGCTCCCATCTGAGCAACGTAACTGAAGTCCAGCTTTCCACTTCTCAGCACAGACAGGTCTTTCCTGCTTCAGAAGCTTAGATGTGCACAGTCACTGCATACCCGTGGGAGTTCTAATTTGTGCACGGAACAGTGACTTATATGGGGCCACAAATTGAAACCAACCATATACCTTTGATTCCACATGTAAAAAACCCTAGGAAAGGCACATCTACTCAAGCGGCAGAAGAGGATCAGGGGTTTCCTGTGGCTGGGTTTATGGGAGGAGACGGACCCAAGGAAGCTACAAAGTGATGAAAATGTTCTGGGTCTTCTCTGTGGTAATGGTGGTTACATGGTACGTACATTGGTCAGCTGAACTGTGTACCTTAAATGCATGCAATTTATAATGTATACATTATGCTTCAATAAAGTTGATGCTTAAAAATTTTAACGAGTAATTGTGGCCAGGCACAGTGGCTCGCACCTGCAATCCCAGCACTTTGGGAGGCCAAGGCGGGCGGATCACGAGGTCAGGAGATCGAGACCATCCTGACTAACATGGTGAAACGCCGTCTGTACTAAAAATATTTAAAAAATTAGCTGGGCATGGTGGCGGGCGCCTGTAGTCCCAGCTACTCGGGAGGCTGAGGCAGGAGAATGGCGTAAACCTGGGAGGCAGAGGTTGCAGTGAGCTGAGATCCAGCCACTGCACTCCAGCCTGGGTGACA
>NC_045449.1:8580420-8583219 GCF_002776525.5 Piliocolobus tephrosceles
CAACAAAAAAAAAAAAAAAAAAATGACTGTGGCCAGGCACAGTGGCTCACACCTGTAATCTCAGCACTTTGGGAGGCCGAGGCAGGCAGATTACTTGAGCCCTAGAGTTCATGACCAGCCTGGGCAACATGGCAAAAGCCCATCTCTACTAAAAATACAAAAAATAGCCAGGTGTGGTGGCGGGCGCCTGTAATCCCAGCTGCTCAGGGGTTGAGGTGCGAGGATCACTGGAACCCGGGAGGCGGAGCGTGCAGTGACCTGAGATCGCACCACTGCACTCCAGCCTGGGAGACAGAGCGAGACTCCGTCTCAAAAAAAAAACAAAAAAACCCTGGTTGCTGCCCCTGGAACGGCTTCATGCTGAGACGGGGAACTGTGACATGGCAGATACAACAATGTGCAAAGCGCCCTCCGTGTGCCGGCATCTCGGATCCTTTTGCAGACACGAACGTAAGCAGTAGAGGCCCCTGGTGACTCAGTCTAAACTGGGGCGGGAGTTTGGAGGTGAAGGAGGTTCACTGATAAGTGAGGTCTTAGAGAGGGCAAGAAGCAGAGGAACCTGAAGCTCAGAGGAGGTGACTGACTCCGGGAAGAATGTCTGTTTTGTGATTCCTTATCCATGTGTATCCGTGTGCATTCAAATAGCACCAGACACAGCGCAGGCCAGAGCTGAGAAAACAGCCATCCGGCCCGGCGCAGTGGCTCACGTCTGTAATCCCAGCACTTTGGGAGGCCGAGACGGGCAGATCACAAGGTCAGGAGATCAAGACCATCCTGGCTAACATGGTGAAACCCCGTCTCTACCAAAAAAAAAAAAAACAAAAAATTAGCCAGGCGAGGTGGCACGTACCTGTAATCCCAGCTACTCGGGAGGCTGAGGCCGGAGAATGGCGTGAACCCAGGAGGCGGAGCTTGCAGTGAGCTGAGATCCGGCCACTGCACCCCAGCCTGGGTGACAGAGCGAGACTCCGTCTCAAAAAAAAACCCAAAAAACAAAACACGGCCATCAAAGACAGGTGTCTGATTACATTCGTCTCTGGCTCGTTTCCATCCTCCTCCCCCTTCCCTCTCTCTTCACCACAATCTGAAAAGCTGAGCAGATCCGAAAATACGTCCTAATCTCAAACAATCCAGGCCTGAATTGGGACATCCCCCAGTATTTACAGCAAGAAGAGGTTTTCCTCAGCTCCCCTTTAGACAATTAAAGGAGTAAACGTGGCTGGGTGTGGTGGTTTGTAATCCCAGCACTTTGGGAGGCCGAGGTGGGCAGATCACGAGGTCAAGAGTTTGAGACCATCCTGGCCAACATGGTGAAATCCCATCTCTACTAAAAATACAAAAATTAGCCGGGCATGGTGGCGGGCGCCTGTAGTCCCAGCTACTTGAAAGGCTGAGGCCAGAGAACCACTCGATCCTACTTGGGAGGATGAGGTGGGAGAATCGCTTGAACCCGGGAGGTGGAGATTGCAGGAAGTCGAGATCAGGCCACTGCACTCCAGCCTGGGTAACAGAGTGAGACTCCATCTCAGAAAAAAAAAAAAAAGGGATGTCAGCTACCTACAGAAAAGGGGCCCAGCACTTCACGGCACGACTGACCTGTCTGCACTAACAAAGATGATCTCGAAGCTCTGGCCGGCCTCCTTGATCTTCCGGTAGGACTCCACCAGGACCCGGGTGAGGCTTCGGCAGGGCGGACACTGAAAGACAGGACACCAAGACCTGCTGGGTGACGCTGCTTCTCCACTTCCCAGTCACTCACCCTCCGAGGCCGGGTTAGCAGGACTCAGGCAGGATTGGGACAGCAAAATCCTGTTCATGAAAGGGGTGGAAATGAGATGGGTGTGGCGGCTACCGGGGAGGCTGAGGCCGGAAGATCGCGTGAGCCCAGGAATTGGAGGCCAGCCTGGGCAACACAGCAAGACCCAGTCCGCTGAATGAATGAGGCAAAAATAAACTTGCCTTTCTTAAGGGTGAGCATCTGGCACAAGCACCCGCATTGTCCCGACACAGTGCGCGAGCAGGTAGCATGAACTCATCCGCGTGGATTGAGAGAAATATCCAGGCCGGCCGCTGTGGCTCATGCCTGTAACCCCAGCACTTTGGGAGGCCAAGGTGGGCAGATCACCTGAGGTCAGGAGTTCGAGACCAGCCTGACCAACATGGAGAAACTCCATCTCTACTAAAAAAAAAAAAAAAAAAAATTAGGCAGGCGTGGTGGTGCATGCCTGTAATCCCAGTTACTTGAAAGGCCAAGGCCAGAGAATCACTTGAACCTGGGAGGCGGAGGCTGCAGTGAGCTGAGATCACACCACTGCACTCCAGCCTGGGTGACAGAGCAAGACACTGTCTCCAAAAAAAAAAAAAAAACAGAGGGCAGAGGGCCAGGCACGATGGTTCACACCTGTAATCCCAGCACTTTGGGACGCCGAGGTGGGAAGATCACCCGAGGTCAGGAGTTCGAGACCAGCCTGACCAACATGGCAAAACCCTGCTTCTATTAAAAATACAAAAATTGGGCCGGGCACGTGGCTCAAGCCTGTAATCCCAGCACTTTGGGAGGCCGAGGCGGGCGGATCACAAGGTCAGGAGATTGAGACCATCCTGGCTAACACGGTGAAACCCCGTCTCTACTAAAAAATACAAAAAACTAGCCGGGCGAGGTGGCGGCGCCTGTAGTCCCAGCTACTTGGGAGGCTGAGGTAGGAGAATGGCGTGAACCCGGGAGGCGGAGCTTGCAGTGAGCTGAGATCTGGCCACTGCACTCCAGCTTGGGCAACAGAGCAGGACTTCATCTCAAAA
>NC_045449.1:8583319-8587232 GCF_002776525.5 Piliocolobus tephrosceles
AAAAAAAAAAAAAAAATACAAAAATTAGCCAGGTGTGGTGGCAGGCACCTGTAATCCCAGCGACTTGGGAGGCTGAGGCAGGAGAATCGCTTGAATCCGGGAGGCGGGAGGTTGTAGTGAACCAAGATGGCGTCACTGCACTCCAGCCTGGGCAACAGAGCAAAACTCTGTCTCAGGAAAAAAAAAAAAAAAAAGAGGACTATCGTTATAGATCAAAGAAGTCATTTCTTGCTGCTTTTTCCATTCATAATCACAAGCACTATTCAAGCAGGACTCGGGCACGGGAAAAGACCACAGGGCCGGGAAATTCCTGCCTGTGCATCTCACCCCCAGACGCCAACCACAGCTGGGCTTGCTGGGCACGTCCCTGCTTCCTTCTGTCTGAGCCACAGGCGGCCAAACACTCACCCAGTGTGCGGAGAAGTAGACGCCCACGTGAGATCCCTCCAGGCTGCTGCTCTCCAGGGACTGCCCGTTATTTCGAAGCAAGGGCCCTGCGATGACTTCCCGGAAGGGTTTAGGCCCCCAGGGGAACTCCAGACCTGAAACAGAAAACAGATAGATGGTCAAAGAGGGTTAAGACTCTTCTTGATGGCCTGGGCCCCAGGAGGCCTCAGAACGGCAGGCATGACACCTTCATCATCAAACAGTGCTTGTGAATACACCCACCCACAGCATCTGCAGCTAACACAGGAATCAAAGTACAGCCAGTACCTGCCCTCCAGGCAGTGGTTCCCAAACCTGGAAGGTCACAAGGTCTGTCTTCCGGGGGCTTTTGAAAAGTACGAATGCCCAGGCCACATCCTGAGGCTGGAGACCCAGGAGCAACACAAAGATGTACATGCAAAACGAAACAGGTTCCCCAGGTAACTCTGACGAGGGGCTCATTGCCTCGGGGCCTCGGGAATCAATACCCAGGGTTGTGGATTATCCTGGGAATGATACCCAGGATTGTGGATTCAATCCCAGCCGCCACATCCCAGTGGCTGTCAGGTCTGATTGCATTTGGAATCAGCTCGGGAATTTAAAAATATCATGCTCCTGGGCCCCAGCCCAGAGATTCTGATTCGATTGCTCTTGATGGGCTCAGGGAACAAAGTGAGAATTTGAGTCTAATAAAAGAGTAAAACCCACCCAGCCCAGATGGTCCACGTTCTGAAGACACCTAAGCTCCAGGTAGGGGGAGTTGATAACATGCTTCCCGCTCAACTGAAGTGTTTTCTCACAGGGCGGTTCATGGACCCGCTGCCTCAAAGTCACCTGGTGGCGGGGGGCTGGGAAGGAGGAGCACAGGCTGGTTGGAAACGCACGTGGTCGGGCCTCCCCAGAAACAAGAGGGATCCACAATGCTCTGGAGGTCGGGCTCAGGAATCCGCACGGGAATCAGGGCCTGCAGCTCAGCCCCGCGATCCCTGCACTTTGGGAGGCCGAGGTGGGCGGACTGCTTGAGCTCAAAAGTTTGAGACCAGCCTGGGCTGCCTAGAGAGACCTCATCTCTACAAATAATAAAACATTAGCTGGGTGTGGCAGTGCACGCCCGCAGTCCCAGCTACGTGGGAGGGTGAGTTGAACTCAGGAGGTCGAGGCTGCAGTGAACCGTGATCATGCCACAGCACTCGGCCTGGGCGAGAGAACAAGATACTGTCTCAAAAAAAAAACAAGAAAAAAAAAAGGGGGCCGGGCGCAGTGGCTCAAGCCTGTAATCCCAGCACTTTGGGAGGCCGAGACGGGCGGATCACGAGGTCAGGAGATCGAGACCATCCTGGCTAACCCGGTGAAACCCCGTCTCTACTAAAAAATACAAAAAACTAGCCGGGCGAGGTGGCGAGCGTCTGTAGTCCCAGCTACTCGGGAGGCTGAGGCAGGAGAATGGTGTAAACCCGGGAGGCGGAGCTTGCAGTGAGCTGAGATCCGGCCACTGCACTCCAGCCTGGGTGACAGAGTGAGACTCCATCTCAGGAAAAAAAAAAAAAAAGGAAAAGCTTCGCACTTGGTTCCACCATGCCCTGGTTTTTACTGAGGGCGATTCTTTGAAGGAGGTGGCACGTTCACTGGGAAAACGTGTGAGTAGGGCTGAAGCGTCTCACTGGATGGATGAAGTGAGGGGAGGAGATCTCACAGCCTGAGGGAAGGAGGCCGTGGCGACGGCCCTGAGAGGGGGACCTGGAGGAGCACGGCCCACACATGGCCGGCAAGACCAAGGCCTGCAGGGCACGACAGCTCCACGCAACCAGGTGCACTCACCGCCAAGGCCAGGAGAGTGATGCGAGGGGCTGGGACTTTGCTATGTCATATTTTAAAGAAGAAAAACCCCACTCAGCCTGCCTCTAACTGTGAAGGGGCCGCTGCCACGGACGCAGCACTAGAAGCCGGGGTCTGAGCTCTCCCTGCTTTCCCGCAGCCTCCGTGGCCCTCCGAGCAGGGCTTCTTTTGGCAGACTCCATCTCTTCTGGCCCATGAATGAAAGCTCCTAGGAGGGACATTCAGATCCCTGTAAAAATCTTAAAACCACGTCCTAGGAAATACTATGATTTCACCAAGACGACATTCTCTAGCCACGTAAGCCCACGTATATCTATTTCACAAGTACTCTGTCTACCGGTGGGACGGCGATGAGGGGAGGGGCATGGAGGAGGAGGGGCTGGGTAATAAAAGGACCACATGCACATGCTGAGGTTTTACCTTCTGGGTCATCTCGGATCACCAGCAGCCCGTTCCTGCACACAACCTTCCCGGTGGTGGCGTCGAGGAATATTAGCGATGGAATGTTGGAAATTCGGTATTTGTTCCAAAGTTTGAGCTGTATGAAGAAAAGTAAAAGAAGGTGGTGAAGTCCAGACCAGATTCATTGCAGAGTTCTTCTTGCAGAGTTCTTTTGAGCCCCTGAGGCCTGGAGGCTGGATGAACGGGCAAGCATTCAAGGCACAGAAAACAATAACGGATCCCAAGCAGGGCTGCCGGGCAAAGGGGCACATTAACTACAATCCCACGGGGTCTGCACAGCGCAGCGGACTCTGACGTGGAGGCTGATGGAGGACCACACCCATCCTGGAGAGTACTACCCTTTTACGTCTCTAAAAATCACGAAGATGAAGACGGATGTCGCACCTTCACAACACGATCAGACCACCAGGTGGTTAAGGAAGGAAGGGAAGATTTTGATGAGAGCCTGGCCACCCTGGTAGCAGGCAACAGTAGCCGCTCTCCATGGCCCCTTCCCACCAAGGGAGAAGAGACGGGTTTTCCAATAGAAGGCCACGTAGTTACAATCTGCCACCCCAGCCCTTCGCCAGGTCCCTGTACTTGAAATATCACAGTCGTCGTTATGTTCGCCTGCAAAGCACGAGGGAAGCAATGCCAGGGCCAGCCCCAGCCCTCGGCTCTCGGAGCCGCATAAAACCTGCTTCACTCTATGGCAGATTCTTGAGGTTGGCTGTGCACACGGTCGGACATCCAGGGTCTAAGACGAATGAACCTGAGAACATGGGATGCAACGCGCAGGACTGGAAGCCGAGCGTGGGCGGCCTCCTCTGTTCGCTCACTGCCGTCGGGGTGAACGCCATATGGGCAGGTGACTGGGTGCTCTAGACCTTCCCCGCCAAGCCCAAAAACCCACATAATTTTTTTTTCTTTTTTTTTTTGAGACGGAGTCTCGCTCTGTCGCCCGGGCTGGAGTGCAGTGGCTGGACCTCAGCTCACTGCAAGCTCCGCCTCCCAGGTTCACGCCATTCTCCTGCCTCAGCCTCCCGAGTAGCTGGGACTACAGGCGCCCGCCACCTCGCCCAGCTAGTTTTTTGTATTTTTTAGTAGAAACGGGGTTTCACCTTGTTAGCCAGGATGGTCTCGATCTCCTGACCTCGTGATCCGCCCGTCTCGGCCTCCCAAAGTGCTGGGATTACAGGCGTGAGCCACC
>NC_045449.1:8587332-8625471 GCF_002776525.5 Piliocolobus tephrosceles
GACAAAATAAATTCAAATGGAAAAGAAGTATTAATTAGCCCTTATATAGCACTTGTATGGCTTTCTTAGGTGCAATTTTAAGTGCTTTGCATAGATAGGTACTGAGAGAGACTGTATTATTGTCTCATATATTCTCTGTAGCTCTTTGTGGGAGAATTACACCTCCCTATCATGTTGACATCAAGCTTAGCCATGTAACTGGTTTTGGCCAAGGAAATGTAGAAGAAGACACATACATCACTTTCAAGAAGAAGCCTAAAGGGCCATTTCATGGATCCACCATCAACCACTCTTCCTGCTGCCCTAACACCAGCGATGTTCTAGATAAGGGCCCCTCCTTCAGTCTGGTTCCAGAGGGGAAGGCCAAAGCCAACCTGCAATGGACATGTGATATAAGCAAGAAATACATCTTTGTTCCTGTAAGCCACTGAGTGTGTGGAGTTGTTTGTTATCACAGAAAAACTTAGCCTGAACTATTATCATTATCACCATTTAACAAACGAAGGAACCAAGGCCGAGATTGTGCAACTTAAAGAATCTCATCCAACCAGGAGGTGGGAAAACTAGGATTCAAATCTGGGCAGCCTGGCTTCAGAGTCCATGCTCTCAACCACTTGGCTAATTGCCTCTGAAAGTGTCTGTTGTTTTCCTTCAAAACTCCTGTAGCCGACAGTATCTCCATGCATGCTGTTTTTCTTCATTTCCCATGGAGGTAATTAAGAATAAACGGCAGATCATTTGCTTCTCGGTAGGTAGAGAAGACCAGGTAGATGACTCTGTGTAAGAAAACATAACAGGTGGCTGGGCATGGTGGCTCACGCCTATAATCCCAGCACTTTGGGAGGGCGAGGTGGACAAATCACGAGGTCAAGAGATTGAGACCAGCCTGGCCAACATGGTGAAACCCTGTCTCTACTAAAAACACAAAAATCAGGTGGGTGTGGCGGTGTGTGCCTGTAATCCCAGCTACTCAGGAGGCTGAGGCAGGAGAATCTCTTGAACCTGGGAGATGGAGGTTGTAGTGAGCCGAGGTCACACCACTGCCACCCAGTCAGAGCTAGAACCATCTCAAAAAAAAAAAAAAAAAGCATAATAGGTTACTGAAGGAGCCAGACTCATTAGTATGCAAAACCGGAAACACTTTATTTTTTCCACATCACCGTCTTGCAGGAGTTAACAAACTATTCATCATTAGAGATTTAAAAACCAAGACCAAGCCTAATATCAAAACTCTAATTTCCCAACTATTTGAAAGCTGTTCTCCTGCCTGGTTTGGCATTTGAAATAGGAAGGGAGTCATGGCTGGCTTCCTCCTTGTTTCCCTTCCATGCCTCCTCCACTAACCTGGCTACCTCAAGCTCTTGCAAAATGGGGGCTGGGAGTGGGGTGGGGGTAAGAGGCAGGAAAATTCTTGCTTGACTTTAGTGCCCTCTGGGTTTGGCAGGTGGGTCCATGTTGCCTCTTTGTGACAAGGGTCTCTATGATGGATCCCTCAGAAAGTCTCCTGCTGGGACACTGCATGGCACCCCTTTCTGGCCCGGGGAACATACTCTCTGGCTAACCCCCACTTTTTTTTGAGATGGAGTCTTGCTCTGTCAATAGGCTGGAGTGCAGTGGCGTGATCTTGGCTCACTGCAGCCTCTGCTTCCCGGGTTCAAGCAATTCTCCTGCCTCAGCCTCCCAAGTAACTGGGACTACAGGTGTATACCACCACTCCCAGCTTTAACTTTTGTATTTTTAATAGAGATGGGGTTTCACTATGTTGGCCAGGATGGTCGCAATCTCTTGACCTCGTGATCTGCCTACATTGGCCTCCCAAAGTGTTGGGATTATATTCGTGAGCCACTATGCCTGGCGTGGCTAACTACTTCTGACCTTCCTTTCCTCCACTCCATCTTCCACATCCAACCTCTTTTTCCTGGCATAAAACCCTCTCAGAGGCAGTCCTTTTTTTGTGAAACAGCTCTATTGGCATATAATAAACTGCACATAATTAGGGTGCACTATTTGGTAATTTTTGACTTTTGAAGAGACCCGTGAACCATACCATAATCAAGATAGAGCACACTTTGTCACTCTCAAAAGTTTCTTCACAGCCCTTAATATTTTCTCCCTCTTGTCCTTCCCCCGTCTTCAGGCAGCACTGATTTGCTTTCTGGCATCATTGATTTGTCTGGTTTCTCACATTCAGCACAATTCCTTTCAGATTCATCACAGGGTGTGTGTGTCAGGGGGGGCTCTTTTTTCCAGATAACTTAAGCACAGCCACCTTCTACAGGTGCACAGGGCCCATAGGAAAGTCCACTCATCTGTGACCTGTCACTCAACGCAAGTGCAGCACATTCTGGGCAGCTGCTGTGAGCTGCTTCACCTTTATTTCCCAGGCCTAGCAGGCTCCAGGGTGAGGCCACCCACGGCACACAGGCCAGGTTCTCTAAGCACTTGAAGGTTTGCTTCTCTGGCTTGAGGACAGACAGGGCATCCCCTACCACTCTGTGTACCCCATCCCAGTACTTGGGGGAATCGAATCATTCCCTTTCCGAGTGAAGTTCTTAGCAACCCCTATATAGCCTCCAGAGGCTGATACTCAAGAGTCCCCATGCTGGCTTTTTTGGATCATTCTTAAGCAAACTCTGCATAGATGGTTTAGAGCTGTTCTTTAGAGCATGTGGGCACCTAACATTTTATGTTCTCAGCTTGAGACCTCATCTGAAATGGAGACAACAGGAAAATTTGGATGTTAACATCCTGTGATGATACCTTGGAGGTTAAAGGAGGCCATTAGTGGCTGGGCATGGTGGCTCACACCTGTAATCCCAGTGTTTTGGGAGGCCAAGGCGGGTGGATCATGAGGTCAGGAGTTCCAGACCAGCCTGACCAACATGGTGAAACCCCGTCTCTACTAAAAATACAAAAATTATCCGGGTGTGGTGGTGTGCGCCTATAATCCCATATACTCAGGAGGCTGAGGCCAGAGAATCGCTTGAACCTGGGAGGCGGGAGTTGCAGTGAGATTGCGCCACTGCACTCCAGCTTGGGGGACAGAGCAAGACTCCATCGATTGCAAAAAAAAAAAAAAAAAAAAAAAAAGGAGGCTGTTGCTTAGAAACGTCCCTAACTGATGCCTCAAGTTGCACCTGTAGCCCAAGTGCCCCAGACTTCACCAGCTATGAGGTCACACCATTTGCTGTCAAAGTCACATTAGCCAAGGGCCTCAGTCCCCTTGAACACACAATTTTACCAGATTCACCTCCGTGAGTCTTCTAGTACACTAGCAGAAATGTTCATGAGAGCTACAAATCCACCCAGATCCCCACCTCCACCCTCATCAGCCCTGTGCTTCTGCGTCACTTCCCCACTCTCTTCTCTCCAAGGACCCCTCCGCAGTCTGGAGTCTGACTCCTCTGGCAGTGGCTGCCCCTCCCTCCAGTATGGCTTCATCTCAAGCATGGGGCACAGACCTTCCCTTGCGTGTTCCCAACAAGGCTGGGGCCGACTTCGCCACATAAGGGGACTATGGAAAAGCCAAGGTGACAGAAAGTACAGAATGGAAGGTCTTTACAGAGGTCCCTTCTTTAGGGCTGCCAAATTTAGCAAATAAAAATATAGGACTCCCAGTTAAACTTGAATTTCAGATGAGCAATGAATAATTAATTTAATTAAATTAATTATTATTATTATTATTTTTTGAGATGGAGTCTCGCCCTGTTGCCCAGACTGGAGTGCAACAGTGCAATCTCAGCTCACTGCAACCTCTGCCTCCCAGGTTCTAGTGATTCTCCTGCCTCAGCCTCCCAAGTAGCTGGGATTACAGGCGCCTGCCACCACACCCAACTAATTTTTGTATTTTTAGTAGAGACGAGGTTTCACCATGTTGGCCAGGCTGGTCTTGAACTCCTGACCTTGTGAACCGCCCGTCTCAGCCTCCCAAAGTACTGGGATTACAGGCGTGAGCCACCGCACCCGGCCATGAATAATTTTTTTACTTTAAGTATGTCCCAGGCAATATTTGGAACGTAGTTACACTATAATATTGTTTGTTGTTTATCTGAAATTCAAATGTAACTGGACATCCAGCATTTTGTCTGGCAACCCTGCCTCTTCTGGGTGTCCCTCTGTAGTTTCTGACATGTCCTCTGTTCCAGAATCCAACTTACTTCCCATAATAAGGGAGCCCTGGAGAAACCCTCCCTCCCGTCTTTTCAACTCTCAAAGTTCCAAGAATAGGGAGCAGGTTTCCCCTCCAAGAGTCCAAGCCTCCTTCCAAGTCCCTAATTCTGGCTCCAGGATGACTGATCATGAAATAGCCATTCCTTTCAGGAGAACTCCCAACCCAAGAATGTGCTCTTGTCCTTTGCCTCCTAATGGCGTGAGAACAATACTCTGGGATCTGCACGTTTCCTGAAGTCTATCTTGCATTGTTATTCTTTTTTATTATTTATTTATTTATTTTTTGAGATGGAGTCTTGCTCTATCGCCCAGGCTGGAGTGCAGAGGCGTGGTCTCAGCTCACTGCGAGCTCTGCCTCCCGGGTTCACGCCATTCTCCTGCCTCAGCCTCTCGAGTAGGTAGGACTACAGGCGCCCAACACCATGCCCAGCTAATTTTTTGTATTTTTTTAAGTAGAGGCGGGGTTTCACCGTGTTAGCCAGGATGATCTCGATCTCCTAACCTCGTGATCCGCCCGCCTCGTCCTCCCAAAATGCTGGGATTACAGGCATGAGCCACTGCGCCCGGCCGTTCTATTTTATTTTATTGTAAATTGACAGTTTATAATTGTATATGTTTATGGAGGACAAGGTGATGCTATGCTTTATGAATATAATGCAGAAGAATTAAATCAAGCTAATTAACATATTCATCCCTTCAAATGCTTTTCATTTTTGTGATGAGAATATTTGAAATGTACTCTCTTAGCAATTTTGGAATATACAATACACTATTATCATCTATATTCACCATGCTGCACAATAGATCTCAAAGAGAAAGTATTCCTTCTAAGATTTTTGTACCCCTTTCACCATTCATCTCTCCATTCCTCCCATCCCCAGCCTCTGTAATCACCCTTCTACTCTCTGCTTCTACTAGTTCCATGGTCTTAGAGTCTACCTGTGAGTGAGAACACGCGGTATTTGTCTTTCAGTGCCTGGCTTATTTCGCTTAGTAGGATGATCTTTACTTGGATCCCTGTTGTCACAAATGACAGAATTTCCTTCTTTTTAAAGACTGAACAATATTCCATTGTGTCTATATACCACATTTTCTTTATCCATTCATCTGTTGATGGACACTTATGTTGGTTCTATAATTTGGCTGCTGCGAATCCCTGGGGCTACAGTGACAACAAGGGAGTACAGACATCTCTCTGACAAATTGATTTCAAATCTTTTGGGTAAATAACCAGAAGTTGGATTGCTGTATCATATGGTTATTCTACATCATACGCTTATTCTATTTTTATGTTTTCTTTTTCTTTTTTGAGACAGTTTCGCTCTTGTTACCCAGGCTGGAGTGCAATGGTGCAATCTTGGCTCACCAAAACCTCTGCCTCCGGGTTTGAGTGATTCTCCTGCCTCAGGCTCCTAAGGAACTGGGATTACAGACATGTGCCACTATGCCCACCTAATTTTGCATTTTTAGTAGAGATGGGGTTTCATCATGTTGTTTAGGCTGGTCTCGAACTCCTGGCCTCAGGGGATCCACCCGTCTCCGCCTCCCAAAGTGCTGGGATTACAGGTGTGAGCCACCGCGCCCGGCCTATTTTTAGTTTTTCGAGAAACTGCCAAACAGTTTTCCATTAAAGCAGTGCTGCTTTACATTTCTGCATTCCCTTTCCCCACTTGCACTGTTGTTCTTGAATAACCTAGCCTGGGGAAACATCAGCAGGTGAGTCAGGTTGCTTCAGGCCTTAGGAGACCTCTGTGAGTCTGGGCACAGAGATTTGGCCCTAGCAGTTTTTCCTGCACCTTCGGCTCACTGCTCCCGGTCGTGGACAAGACTGCGTTACACCTCTCCCCAGAAGAAACAATAGTTTTAGAATAGGGCCATCCTACAGCTTCGCCCTCAGGGAAGATAATTATTTCAATTACTATGCAGAGCAGAGCAGTCCCCGTTCCACAACTGGATGTTGACTTTATAGAATCAAAGGCCCATTAAAGTATTTTCCCTAAATCAACACTGCAAGTTGCCCACAGGCTAAAACCCCCGCCTATGTCTAAACATAAGGACTGCTTGTGCATTTAATGTATCAGTTTTTCCTACACGGAATCATCAAACCTTCATAAAATCCAGGGGTTCAGTCTTAGCCAAGATCTCACCAGCTCCCCCACCACCATGTATACCACTGAGGATTCATCCGATGAATAGATTGGAAATCTTTGTATGAATGCCTTGCTAGATTTTTTTTTTTTTTTGGTTCAAAACACAGTGATGCTTCCACTGGACAGCTCTGGTGGCGCTGAAATCTTCAGAAAACAATGAGTTTTCCAGATAACTGAAGATTATCTCTACAAAACCCAACACTTCGTGTATTTTATCCATTTTGATTGGAATCTGTCAAAACTGTCACAGCACAGATCTATGCCTGCTTTTTTTGTTGTTTTTTTAAGTTTTTCTGTCTCCTTTGTCTTCACGGTACCATGTGGGCTGACACTGTGCTAACTGTATCTACTTCTAGAAACCCCTCCCTATTTTTCAGTCGCTGTCGAGAAGGATGTGTTTAAAAAAAAAAAAAAAAACGAGAGAGTAAAAGAATCACAGGGCCTAAAGACTTTTTCTTGCAAGTAAAGCTCTTGTCTTTTTTATTTTATTATTATTTTTGAGACAGAGTCTCTCTCTGTCTCCCAGGCTGGAGTGCGGTGGCACAATCTCAGCTCACTGCAACCTCTGCCCCCTGGGTTCAAGCGATTCTCCTGCCTCAGCCTCCCAAGTAGCTGGGATTACAGGTGCCTGCCACCACGCCTGGCTAATTTTTGTAGTTTTTTAGTAGAGACGGGGTTTCACTATCTTGGCCAGGCTGGTCTTGAACTCCTGACCTCTTGATCCACCCGCCTCAGCCTCCCAAAGTACTTGGATTACAGGTGTGAGCCACTGCACCCGGCCGCTCTTGTCTTTAGAGCGAGACATTGTGAAGGTTATACATTCGAGGGGCTTGAAGGGTTTTACTTTGGTTCATGGCTTAATTTTAGCTTTCCATCTTTCTGAAAGGTTAAGATTTCTTCCCTTCTAAATAAGTGGGATGTCATTATAATGAAATGCACAAGTTCCTTTAGAACACGCTATGGCAAGCTATCCAAGTTAGAGCTGTTGCTAAGGGAACCAGGCAAAGTTTGCTTAATGTATAAACCTGGTTATTATATTTAAAATTCAAGCAGCAGCCAGAGATTCCTATTGGTAGAGGGAAGACTTTACTTTTGAAGAGGAAAAGTACTTAACTCCTAGAGGAAAGTATCATTCCTGAGGTTCACCCTCCTGGTCTGGAGACAAACACGTGGGACTTTTCTTTTTATGTGTGTGTTTCTAATAGTGGAAGAAAAGGAAAGCCAGGTTAAGCAGAGAAAAGTAGAAGAGGAGACACAGCAGCTCGCTCTCTCCCAGTAGCCATTAGACTGATTGAGGAGGGAAAGGTCAAAAGAGAAGAAATTCACAACTACGATACCCGCTCTAGAGGCGAAAGAACAACTGAGAGAGAACCATCCAAGAAATTTTTGGATCCCAAAGCACAAAGGTGAGGATAGAGCAAAATATGACTTTCCCTCATAAGAGAAAATACAACTGACCTCGGAACAACATGGGGTCGGGAGTTAGAGGCACCGACCCCCACACAGCTGAAAATCCATGTACAATGTTTTTTTACTCCCGCCAACTTTACTAATAGCCTCCTGTTGACTGGAAGCCATGCTGATCACATAAACAATTAACACATACTTTGTGTGTTATATGTATTATATGTTGTATTCTTACAATAAAGTAAGCCGACTGGGCGCAGTGGCTCACACCTGTAATCCCAGCACTTTGAGAGGCCGAGGCGGGTGGATCACAAGGTCAGGAGTTTGAGACCAGCCTGGTCAACATGGTAAAGCCCTGTCTCTACTAAAAATACAAGATATTAGCGGGGCATGGTGGCATGCACCTGTAATACCAGCTACTCAGGAGGCTGAGGCAGAAGAATTGCTTTAACCTGGGAGGCAGAGGTTGCAGTGAGCCAAGATCGCACCACTGCACTCCAGCCTGGGTGACAGAGTGAGACTCCATCTTGGGAAAAAATTAAAAAAAAAAAATACATATATATATGTGTGTGTGTGTATATATATGTATACACACACACACACACACACACACATATATATAAAGTAAGCCAAGGGCCAGGTGCAGTGGTTCACTGTAATCCCAGCACTTTGGGAGGCTGAGGTGGGCGGATCACTTGAGGTCAGGAGTTCAAGACCAGCCTGGCCAACATGGTGAAAACCCATCTTTACTAAAAATACAAAAATTAGCTGGGCATGGTGGCATGCACCTATAATCTCAGCTACTTGGTGGGCTGAGGCAGGAAAATTGCTTGAACCTGGGAGGAGGAGGTTGCGGTGAGCTAAGATTGTCTGTAAACCAGCCTGGACAACAGACTCTGTCTCAAAACAAACAAACAAACAAAAAAACCCCAAAAAACCCAATACAGTAAGCCACAGAAAATAAAATGTTATTAAGAAAATCATAAGGGGCCAGGCGCGGTGGTGGCATATGCCTGTAGTATCAGCTACTTGGGAGGTTAAGGTGGAAGAATTGCTTCAAGAATCTTTCTTCAAAAAAGAAAGAAAGAAAAAAGAAAATCGTGAGGAAGAGAAAATATATTTGCTACTCATCAAGTGGAAGTGAGTCATCATAAGGCTCTTCATCCTCATCACCTTCATGTTGAGTAGGCTGAGGAGGAAGAGGAAGAGGAGGGGCTGGTCTTGCCGTCTCAAGGGTGGCAGAGGTGGAAGAAAATTCCCGTATATAGTGGACCTGCACAGTTCAAACCCATGTTGTTTAAGAGTCAACTGTAGGCTAAACAATTAAAACGTTGAGGTCGTAGGACGAAGACATTAAGTTATCCCTCGTCACAAGCTAATGTTGCCTTCCCAGACTTCTCCCTCCCGCCGCCCTCACCCTCACCCACCACCCTGATGTCTGTAGGAGGGGAACCACAATAGGTCAAAGAATCTTAGATTTCAAAAGATCATCCAGTTTGTCATAGTTATTTAACCGTTGCAGAAACCAAGGCCCGCAGAGCTCAGGGAGGAATTTGAGTCCTCACTCCTAATCCAGCATGCTTTCCCACTGCATCATCCAGGGTGGGAACATCCCTGGAAAATTCAGTAATGTTCTCACTTAATAGTAGTCCTCCCCCCAGACTTACAAACAGCAACCTTTCCAAAGTTTCCTTCACAAAACACTAGCCCAGGAGATGCTCCATCATCCAGCAATTTCACTTCTGAATCGAAGTGGGGATTCGAACAGGTATTTATGCTCCCCTGTTCACAACATCATGATTCACACAATAGCCAAAAGGAAGAAATAACCCTAATCTCCGTCAATGGATAAGTGGATAGATAACATGTAGCATATACAAATGGCCCTACAATTATTCAGCCTTAATAGGAAGGAAGGATATTCCTATTCCAACATAGATGTTGACCCTTGGTGCAACATAGATGAAGCTTGAGGACATTATGCTAAGTGAAATAAGTCCAACATGAAAGCACAAATATTACACAATTCTGCTTATATGAGGTAGCGAGAGTAGTTCAAATCCATGGAGACAGAAAGTAGAATGGTGCTTGCTAGGAGCCAGGGGATCAGGGAATGGGGAGTTACTATTCAACGGATACAGAGTTTCAGTTTGGAAAGATGAAAAAGCTCTGAAGGTGGATGATAGTGATGATTGCACGTTGTCACAGTGTAAAGATACTTAATGCCCACAGAATGGTAAGTTTTGTGTTATATATCTATTTTACCAGAATTTTTAAAAGGAGGACAAAAGGAGAAGTGTTTCACTAATTAATGGTATCACCAAACAAGCAAGTCTAGGGAGGTCTGATTACATTTTCCTACACACACACACACACTTGCCCTGGCAAGTCGCAGTGCACATTCAATAAAAGACCCAGAGCAGTCCTAAATCAAAGACTATTTAATTCAATTTAATCAAGCATTTCCTCAACAGAACACAGAGCTCTTTTTATTTTCATGGAGCATGATTAACAGCCCACATCCATGGTGCGCCCCTTGGGAAATGCTGATAAAAAGTTTCATACTACTCAAAGCATTTCCTCTGCTAATACCTCACTGAATACTTCCTGCCAGCCAAAAAGACAGTCCCTAGGAGTTAGACCTCCAGAATCTTTATTGACTATTGGACAGTCAATGAGTTAGTCATTAATTGTCTCCATTTTATTGATGAAGAAACTGTGGCCCGGGAAAGTCAAGCCCTAGCCCAAGGTACTGCAAAGTTGCTCTGCCAAGATCACACCAAAACCCCAGTTTTCTAAACCCTGTCCTGGGCTGTGCCTCCCCAAACCCGTGCTGGTCCCCTGATGCTCCTTCTGGGTGTCCAGGTGTAAGCAAAGTAAGTTCACAGAAGAGCCTCAGAGCTCTGGAGTCACTGGAAACACCAAAGGGCACAGAAGGACTCAGGGATCATAGACCCTCTTAAAGGTTAGTGTTCCAAGCCCCAGTCTCCCTTTTCTCCTCCTTTCTCCAAAACAGGGCTAGGGAAGCTCAGAGATATCCTGTCACTGACCAGCAATCCCTGGCTTTTCCTGATGTAAGAACGTAATGCACCCCGGACGACATAAGACTCATCCAGGGTGCAGATTAAAATACAGACTCCCAGGCCCGCCTACTGGAGATTCTGATTGAATAAGTCTGGGGCACAACTTGGGAATGTTTTAAATAAACATCCCAAGGAATCTTATCTTGGAGGAAGAGTGAGTACCCCTGACCTTCACACTAAAAAGGAACTCAACAGAATACCTTCTGGCTCAGCTCCTTGCTCCACGGGTAAGACAGCTGAGTCTCAACAGAGCCTGCATGACTGTCCAAGTTCACATGGTTACTTTTTTCTAAAGGCCTCAAAAACAGAAACAAAAGCCCAATGTTCATTTCTTTGAGGGAAGAGGCAGGTCTAATTTTTAAAATAAGAATTGATTTCTATGCTCCTGTCTCTGTCCCAGCACACCCTACAGCATTCCATCCCTCCCTGCCCAGCGGAGACCACTTCTCAGGGCTCTCCTGCCCCTGTCCTGTTCACTGGGGGCAGGTCTAGCCACTCTGGAAAATGTCCCGGCCATCTCCCTCACTGTAGACCTAACTGACTGCAGTGTTAATCCAACTTGCTTTCCGAGCGTTGATGGAGACCAAATGGTGTTTGACTTGCCCCGCCCGCCCCATTTCCGTCTGAGTAGCAGTCAGACCATCTCAGGCTCGAAGTATGCTGCAGGAGGAAGCTGGCAGGAGGAGTTCTCCCTTCCCAAGGAGCTTATCCCCACCCTCCCGGCTGGAGAACCTGCCACCCAGCCCAACTCATGAGACGGATGAACCCAGACAAGGCCGGGCACACACGCAGCATTCCATCGTCACTTGGCAGGTCCTTGTCAAAGACCAGATGGAAAAGTCTGAGAACACTCAATTCCCCAAATTCCTTTTCTGAGAGCTCTACCCTGTCTCAGCTCCAACAAATTAGTCTTTTCAGACTAGTTATAACCTAGCCTCCCTACTTACACACACATCGAGTTTCTTTGCTTTGGATCCCAGGAAGGGGGTCCTGAAGTGATCCTCTTCTTATGGCCCCAGAGTTGTCTGCCTGTCTCCCTGCCTGGTAAGGGTTGCTGCTCCTAATCAGAAGGTCTTACAGGCCACAGGTTCACCTCAAGGGGGCCTCAATGCTCCCTGTGGCCCCAGAGTCCTTGCCAGCAACAGGAGCACAGCGTGGAGTAGCAGATCTGACTTCAAACCCTGGCTTTCTGGCTGCGCTATGATACTGTTGAATCCCTCTGGGGCTGCTTGTGCATTTGCAAAGTGGGGAGAATCTTCTTCTCATTGTTCAAATGGGGAGAACAGTACTTTGCAAGGCTGTCATGAGAATTAAACAAGATGCTGTGTGCACAGTGCTTGGCATACAGTTAAACAAATGCTCGGGGAACGGAGGTGATCATGATTACCTGGAGCTCTCCGGACTTCTGTCACCTTCACGTGGCTCCCCTTTGCCACAAAGAAAGCCAGGTAACCTGAGATGCAACCCAGATTATGGCCATCATACAGCCTACATCGGAGGTCTTAATTTGTGAATTTTCATGTAAGATATAGATGAGGGATATAAAAACACCTGAAATTTGATCCAAGGATGTGTAATTTAATCTTTTTTTTTTTTTTTTTTTTTTTTTTGGAGACAAGGTCTCACATTGTCATCCAGGCTGGAGTGCAGTGGCGGGATCTCTGACCACTGCAGCTTCAACCTTCCAGGTTCAAGCAATCCTCCTGCCTCAGTTCCCCCAAGCAGTTGGGACTACAGGCATGTGCCACCATGCCCTGCTAATTTTTGTATATTTTTTTAGAGACAGGATCTCGCCATTTTGCCTAGGCTGGTGCCACCATGTTCAGCCTGTAATTTGATCTCTTTTCTTTTCTTTTCTTTTTTCTTCCCTCCCTCCCTCCTTCCTTCCTTCCCTCCTTCCTTCCTTCCTTCCTTCCTTCCTTCCTTCCTTCCTTCCTTCCTTCCTTCCTTCCTTCCTTTCTCTTTCTCTTTCTCTCGACAAAGATCTGTCTCTGTCACCCAGGCTGGAGTTCAATGGTGCAATCTCAGCTCACTGCTACCTCTACCTTCCAGGTTCAAGTGATTCTCCTGCCTCAGCCTTCCGAGTGGCTGGGACTATAGGCACTTGCCACCACGCCCAGCTAATTTTTGTATTTTTAGTAGACACGGGGTTTCATGTTGGCCAGGCTGATCTCGAACTCCTACAGGCCACTGCACCTGGCCATGTAATTTGATCTTTATTGCTAAATTGTATCCCAGGAAAGTTGCATCAATTTATACTTGCATCTCCAATGTAAGAAAGTGCCTGGCCTCCCTGCCCCTTCACCAACAAGGCCTATTCAGGTCGAGTATTCCTTATCTAGAATGCTTTGGATTTGGGATTTTTTTCAGATTCTGTAATATTTGCATAAACAAATGAGATATTCTGGAGATGGAACCCAAGTCTAAACACAGAAATTCATGTACACCTTATACACATAGCCTGAAGATAATTTTATATAACATTTTAAATAATTTTGTGCATGAAACAAAATTTCTGTTAAGTACTTATGTGTGGAATTTTCCACTTGTGGCATCATGTTGGGGCTCAAAAGTTTTGGATTTTGGAGCACTTTGGATTTTGGAGTTTTGGATTAGGGATGCTCAACCTGTAGCAACACTTTCTCTCTCTCTCTTTTTTTTTTTTTTTGAGTCTCGCTCTGTCGCCCAGGCCGGAATCCAGTGGCATGATCTCTGCTCACTGCAACCTCCTGGGTTCAAGCAATTCTCCTGCCTCAGCCTCCTGAGTAGCTGGGATTACAGGCACACACCACCACACCTGGCAAATTTTTGTGTTTTTAGTAGAGACAGGGTTTCATCATGTTGGCCAGGCTGATCTCGAACTCCTGACCTCAAGTGATCCACCTGCCTCAGCCTCCCAAGCTGCTGGGATTACAGGCATGAGCCACCACACCTGGCCTGTAGCAACATTTTTAAAGGCATCACCAGTTCAAGGAATTACCTCATCGTTGTTCTGATTGGTGAATTTGTGATTAGAGGTGAGGTTGAAGTTTTTTTCATATATATTGGACAATTGTATTTCTTCTTTTGTGATATTTTTTTTTCTTTTTTTTTTTTGAGACTGAATTTTGCTCTTGTTGCCCAGGCTGGAGTGCAGTGGCACCATCTCGGCTTATTGCAACTTCCGTCTCCCGGATTCAAGTGATTCTCATGCCTCAGCCTCCCGCATAGCTGGGACTACAGGCATGCAGCACCACACCTGGCTAATTTTGTATTTTTATTAGAGACAGGGTTTCACCATGTTGGTCAGGCTGGTCTCGGACTCCTGACCTCAGGTGATCTGCCCACCTTGGCCTCCCAAAGTGCTAGGATTACAGGCATGAGCCACCGCTCCCAACCCTTTTGTGTTATTCTTATTCTTGTCCTTTGTTTATTTTTCTAAGGCTTCTTTATTTTTTGTTAATTTACAATATTAAGAGTGTTAACTTATAATTAATTAATTTATAATTTTATATAAAATATAAATCATTTATATAAATATAAATTCTGTCCTGTGTGAGATAATTTTTGCTGACTTTTAACATTGACTTTCATGTCTTCTGAAATTTTACATTTTTAGTTGGTCAGATCAATCTCTTCTTTTGTGATGTCTGCTTTTGATATTATACTAAAGACCTTCACCCCAAGATTATATAAATATTTACTTATATTTCGTTCTAGTATTTTTCTTTCTTTCATAGATTAGTACTGTTAGTTCTTCTAGAACCATGCGGTGCCCTAATGGCTATGTAAATTTAAATTTCAAGCAATTAAAATAAAAAAATGTGGCTCCTGAGTGTACTGGCTCCATTTCAAATGCGCAGTAGCCATTTGTGGCTAGTGGCTGCCATGTTGAGAAGCACAGGTGTTGAATATCGCCACCTTCACAGAAAATTCTACATCCATTGGACAGAGCTGATCTAGAATTTATTTCGTGAACCATGCAGAGGGGCAGGGAATCTAACATTGTTCAAAAGAGTTCATGGAATCGTTTCAATGCCATCTTTTGAATAATTCATCACTTTGATCCTGATTTGAGATGCCACATTTATATTCATAAGTCTAGTAATATATACTTGGATCCATTTCTGTATTTCCTACTCCTTCTTTATCTATCTTCTTAATCCTCATCAGGACCACACAGTTGCAACTATGACAATTTTACAGCATATTTTAATGTTTAGTAGAGAAATTTTTTTTCTTTCTTTCTTATTCATTTACAAAAAAATCATGGGCAATTCTCACACTTATGTTTCCAAACTTTAAAATCATTCCATAGTTTGGAGTTGGAATTGTATCCATACAATAAATCAACTCATGAAGGGCTGTTATTTGTCACCTGTTTCCCCAACTTCCTGCACTTTCCATCAAACTCTGCACTCCAACTAAATTTAGCCACTTGATTTTCCACCAACACACACCAGGGCACACTCCTCACTGTGCTTTGTCTCCTCCACATAGAACTCATTCCCCAGGCTGGTCCACTAGGAACTTCCACTTGTCCTTTTAGCTGAAAGCTCCTTTTCTCTGTGAAGCCCTTTCTGACGCCTCTGGACAGAGGTAGGTGCCTCTCACACTTTCTTTGGTCCATTCCGATGTTGGAACAGGGTTATCTTGCTATTTTACATTTGTTTGTTTACAAGTGTGACTTCTTACTATGATAAACAATTTGAGGGCAAGTACTGAATCCTTTCCATTTTGAATTTCCAGAACCTACCAATAGCACTTTGACTCAAGATAGTCACTCAACAAAAATGTATTGAATCGAAGAGCATAACTCAAGTCACACTGGAAAAGTTAGCTACAGCCTTGAATGTAGGTATCGGCAGGCTTTGCCTAGGACAGAGCTGTTGTGTGTTCATTTAATCTGGCAGTGATGTGTTAACTGAGTTGGGGTGTGGAGGTGATAGGCAGCCAAGAGACTAGTTAAGAGGCCATCAGACGAGTTCAAGGCAGACACAGTAAAGGCCTGAATAAAGGATGGCTACTAGGGCTTGGGAAGGAGGAGACATTGTTGAGGGATGACTCAGGGTTAGAATTGTTGGGAGACTTAAGGCAGACAGAGCCAAAAATGTGACCAGGGACCTAATACCTTCTTTCTGCAATTTATTCTCATGGACTTTTCAATACCTGTAAATGTTTTTGTGTCATTCACAAACATTACAATTTTACCATATTTACTATGAAATTTTACTACAAAATCAAAATTAATTATTGTAACATCACCATCGATTGTTCTAGAACTAGCTTAGTCAAGTCACTTAAACTCTTTGTAACTGTTTCCTCATCTGTAAAATTAATATCATAATATTACCTCCCTTAGAGGGCTGTGGTGAGGCTAAGATGAGCTAATATTTGTAATGTGCTTAGAACAATGTCTTACACATAATAAAAGCTCAATAATCATTTGTCATTTTATTTTGTTTTATTTTTTGAGAAACAGTCTCTCTCTGTCACCCAGGCTAGAGTGCAGTGGCGCCATCTCAGCTCACTGCAACCTCCGCCTCCTGAGTTCCAGCGAATCTCCTGTCTCAGCCTCCCGAGTAGCTGGGATTACAAGTGTGCACCACCAATTTTTAGTAGAGATGGGGTTTCACCCCCTTGGCCAGGCTGGTCTCGAACTCCTGACCTCTCGGCCTCCCAAAATGCTGGGATTACAGGCATAAGCACTGTGCCCAGCCCACTGGCTATTTGAAAGATTATTATTCATATGTTTCCACCCAGAGAAGCACCCATTTATCCCTGCCACTAAGGTAGCCTCCTACCTGTGACAAAAAGCCACCAGCCATCCAATGACTCATGGAGCTTTACATGGCACCACTTGTCAAAGACTTTTTGAAGGCCGAAGCCTATTACATGTATATATGCATGCAACTGGGCAAAGAAATTGTCCTTCCCCTGTGAAGTTAGGTTTGTTCAAGGATCTTGTTACCTCGCTCTGTTCAGTGGTGTACCTGGTAAAAATTGGTCTCTATTTCCTTTGAGAGGCAACATGGTGCCTCTCATCCAGCTGAACAAGGATGGAGTTCTTGGACTTTAGGGTGTAATTAGGGGACGGAGGGCCATCTAGGTGGAGAAGCCAGAAGAGATCACCCCAAAACAGATCCATTCCTGTCCCAGGAGAAGGCCAGAATGCTATTTTCCTACATGGCTCTGGGGTGGGTTAGTTTCACAGCTTCCATCATCCATGGGGAGAATATGAGTTGGAGAGGAAGGAACTGGAGGTTGTAGCCATCTTCTTCTTGTCTCCAGAGAGGGATCCAAGAAGAGCTGTGATGCTCCTGCTAGCCAGAAACTGCTACCGTCAGCAGATTTTAAAATCCCAAGAATTCAGGTCAAAGGCATCTCATTCTACACATTGCTTTGTGGAATCCTCAGAATCTATGGGCTGCAGTGCAACTATTAGATGTGTTGGCTTCATTTCACCCATTTTTGTCATGAATCCTGCCATATTTCCCAGAAGGAAAGTGAGACATGCTGCTTTGTTTATTACGTAAGAGCCATTATTACAGCTCTTATTATCTTGTGAGAAGAGAGTGAGAGATTCCAGGGTGTCTGCTATGGGTTGTACCACCTTGCTCATAATGAAAATGAGATATACCACTGTATTTATTATTGATTTTATCCTCTTACTAAGAATGAGGGTGAGAGGTGTCACTGTCTGCAGAAAAGCTTCTACTGGTCCTTCTTGTGAATGGAGGCTAAAGTGGCAACGTTCAATGCCAAGTCAGTTGAGCTGGAACGTTCTCTCTCATCCATTCTGCCCTTGCCTCTAGACTTGCCAGTCTCAGCCCTCCAGGACAAGACTCTGACTTTGAGGTCTTTCATTAGCATTTCCACATTCACAAGGGGTCACACTAACAGCTAATGCCTTTGTGCTGAAACAAGGTCTTCACTGTGCCTCTCTGGGCGAAAACAAAATCCCTAGACACAGAGTTGACTTCCAGAAAAGGCTCCCATGCTAAGTCAACCAACAGACTCCAGAGCTAATCGGAACCAGATGTGAGTTCTTTCACTTAAATATATCACAGGTCACTGATTTATTTTTTGAAAGCACCTATAACAACAATTAAAGTCATAAAATGTGTTTTCCCTGGATATTTTCTTATAGTCGACCAAGTGATATAGTCTGATAAGTTGGGGGTAACCTATGCCAAAATCAACATATTTGCTTTGTTTGAAATCTGCAGAATATGTCTATCTGCGGAGGTGTGCTCTGGTCAGGCCAGGGACAGTTGCCAACATACAAACAGTTTCCTAAAATATCCTGTGCATGCAGGAATGATAAGCAGACCCCATAGATCTGTGGCTGAGAAGTGGAGAGAGAAAAGCGTGGGGGAGAGAAATAGAATGAGTGGCATTAAGCATAATTCGGGTAATTTGGCAGATACTTCCTGCGTTTAAAAAATGGAGTCGATAAAGAGCTCAGCAACGGCCGACAACTTTCTCCATACCAGTATCTCTGCCAGAGTTCGGATGCTGGGCTGATGTCCACCTCTGGGAAGAACTGTGAGCAAATTCATGGGTTGTTCTTCCATCTAAAGTCTCTTACCAAGACATACTGTTTTTGGGAGAAGTGGTCTATGGAAACGGGTCTGGCTTACAATGCTACATACCATCAAACAGGGACCTCACTGTCCCCATGATCGCCCTCCGGTTTTGGGGCTTGTTCCTTTACTTTTGGGCACCATTTCCATTCCAGTAAATCTCCCATTTTCTTTCTTTTCTTTTCTTTTCTTTGTCTTTTTTCTTCATTTTTTATTTTTTATTTTTGAGACAGTCTCGCTCTGTCGCCCAGGCTGGAGTGCAGTGGTGCAATCTCAGCTCACTGCAAGCTCTACCTCCCGGGTTCACGCCATTCTCCTGCCTCAGCCTCCCGAGGAGCTGGGACTACAGGCGCCTGCCACCACATCAGGCTAACTTTTTGTATTTTTAGTGGAGATGGAGGTTTCACTGTGTTAGCCAGGATGATCTCTCGATCTCCTGACCTCATGATTCACCCACCTTGGCCTCCCAAAGCGCTGGGATTACAGGCGTGAGCCACCATGCCCGGCCCAAGAATCTCCCATTTTCAAATACTAGACTCTGAATGCCTTCTGGTCATAGGGTGTTTCTTGTGTTTCCTTTTTCTTTTCTTCTTCTTCTTCTTCTTTTTTAAAAATATGATTCAATCCAACTTTATTTATTTTATTATTTATTTATTTTTTAATTATACTTTAAGTTTTGGGTTACATGTACAGAACGTGCGGTTTTGTTACACAGGTATACACGTGCCGTGGTGGTTTGTTGCACCCATCAACCTGTCACCTACATTAGGTATTTCTCCTAGTGTTATCTCTCCCCTAGCCCCCCACCCACCACAGTCCCTGGTGTGTGATGTTCCCCTCCCTGTGTCCATGCGTTCTCATTGTTCAACTCCCATTTATGAGTGAGAACATGCCGTGTTTGGTTTTCTGATCTTGTGATAGTTTGCAGAGAATGATGATTTCCAACTTCATCCATGATCCTGCAAAGGACATGAACTCATCCTTTTTTATGGCTGCACAGTATTCCATGGTGTATATATGTCACATTGTCTCGATTCAGTCTATCACTGGCAGACGTTTGGGTTGGTTCCAAGTTTTTGTTATTGTGAATAGTGCTGCAATAAACATACGCATGCATGTGTCTTTATCATGGAATGATTTTTAATCCTTTCGGTATATGCCCAGTAATGGGATTGCTGGGTCAAATGGTATTTCTAGTTCTAGATCCTTGAGAAATCGCCATACTGTCTTCCACACTACCATCAGCAGTGTAAAAGTGTTCCTATTTTTCCACAAGTGTTTTTTTTTTTTTTCTTATATGCACTTTGGGAACTCTTCTTGTCATTAATTGTCTTTTTAATTAATTATTTTTTGAGAGAGGGTCTCACTCTGTCATCCAGGCTGGAGTGCAGTGGCACGATCATGGTTCACTGCCACCTTGAACTCCAGGGCTCAAAAAATCCTCCCACTTCAGCCTCCTGAGTAGCTGGGACTACAGGTGCACCACTGCGACTGGCTAAATTTAAACAATTTTTTGTTGTTGTTGTTAAGATGGAGTCTTGCCATCTTGCCTAGGCTGGTCTGTAACTCCTGGGCTTAAGGGATTCTCCCACCTCGGCCTCCCAAAGTGCTGGGATTACAGGTGTGAGCCACCCGTGCCTGGCCGACCCTGATTGTCTTTGATGTCCAGTTTCCATTCTTCCTGCTTGTGGTAAATAGTCACCCATTTCCATCTGGGAAAATACCCCTCCCCACTTCCAGGCCTGTGACCCACAAGGATTGCTAACACTCCACTATCTCCCACCCCCACCACCACACACACACCCCGGGTACCTTGCGTAGTACATGCCCTAAGCTTTGCCAAAGGGAAAGGATGAATTCGGTGAACACATATGATCAGTGGAGCTTTTAGACTTCAGGTCCTTTCTTTTTGGAAATTAATTTATTAAAATAGTGAATACATTCATATGGTTCCAGAAAAAGCAAGGGAAGTTGAATAGTAATAAAATAGAAAACTATAAATCAAAAAATGAATAAATTGAAAATTTGATAAAAGAACAAGACATCTGCATAGTCTTCAAGTGCTTCCCCACAAAATCTCATTTGATACAAAGGGAAAAAGAGGAATTTTACCAAGGAGAACCCCGGCAGACACCACATTAATAAAGCGATTAATGTTAATGTCATCAGTAATGGGACAAATTGGAATTGTGTGCCGCTTGATAGTGCAATGAGAAGGCCATATGTCACTCCTGTGATATTCCCGCCAAAGATTTTTAAGCTGAATCTAATCATGAGGAAATATCACACAAATCCAAATTAGAAGACATTCTTTAAGATTATTGGCCTATGCCTGGGCATGGTGGCTCACCCCTGTAATCCCAGCACTTTGGGAGGCCGAGGCAGGTGGATCCCCTGAGGTCAGGAGTTCGAGACCAGCCTAGCCAACATGGTGAAACCCTGTCTCTACTAAAAATACAAAAATTAGCTGGGCGAGGTGGTGCCTGCTTGTAGTCTCAGCTACTTGGGAGGCTGAGGCATGAGAATCACTGGAACCTGGGAGGCAGAGGCTGTAGTGAGCCAAGGTTGTGCCACTGCACTCTAGCCTGGGCAACAGAACAAGACTCCGTCTCAAAAAAAAAAAAAAAAAAGGATTATTGGCCTGTAATCTCTCTGGTGGTGAAGGCTAGGAAAGACTGAGAAATGATCCAGATTAAAAGAGACTGAAGACAACATATGATTATGAATTGGATCCTTTTGCTATAAAGGACATTATCCGGACACTCAAAAGGTAGAAATGTATCAGTGTTAATTTCCTGATCTTGTTGACTGTATTGTGCATATGTGGGGGTTTCCTTGTAGGAATTTAAACACTAAAGTATTCACAGGTGATGGGGCATCATATCAACAACTTACTTTCAAATGGTTCAGGAGAAAAATATATTTTTTACTATGCTTGTAACTTTTGTGTAAATATGAGATTGTTTCAAAATTTAAAAAATGGTTTCAAATTTCTAGTACAAAAGTTCCCTCTAATCACTGACTTTCATCTGCCTAGTCCTTCCTCAATGAGGGGTAATCATGTATCCTGGTACGTTCTTTAGATATTTTACTTTCTTTGTATCTGTAGGAATAAACAAGCCATGCCCACAACATAAGAGGTACTCTTTTTTTTTTTGACACAAAGTCTTGCTCTGTCGCCAGGCTGGAGTGCAGTGGTGCAATCTCGGCTCACTGCAACCTCCGCCTCCTGGGTTCAAGCGATTTTCCTGCCTCAGCCTGCCGAGTAGCTGGGACTACAGGCACATGCCACCAGGCCCAGCTAATTTTTATATTTTTAGTAGTGACAAGGTTTCAGCATGTTCGCCAGGATGGTCTCAATTTCCTGACCTAGTGATTTGCCTTCCTCAGCCTCCCAAAGTGCTGGGATTACAGGTGTGAGCCATCACGCCCGGTCAGAGGCACACTTTAATACAGGGAGCTCTGCATCACAGTCGGATGAGGATTTGGCAACTTGTCATGGCTCAAAGCCCAGCTCTGGGTACCTTGTCCTTCATTTCTACAGCCCCTGCTAGCCTGAGGGTGTCGAGCATCTAACCTACAGTTGAATTTATCCAAGTCAGCAACTTACACTTACAGTTCAGCCATCTTTCTCTGTTCTGTAATTAAGTCACATGGCTTTGTAGAAATCAAAGGGATCCTATTGCACAGTACGGTATTATAATTAATAACAATGTCTTAAATATCATATACCTGAAAATTGCTAAGAGAGTCGATCCTAAATGTTCTTGCCACATCCAAACAAAAACATGATGTGAGGTGATGGATATGTTAATTAGATTGAGTGTGGTAATCACTTTACAATGAGGCATATATCAAAATGTCATGTTGTATATTGTAAATATATGCAAATTTTACTTGTCAATTATACCTCAACCGGGGAAAAATTTATTTAAAAAAGAAAGAAAGAAAAGTGGTTCCTGCTCACAAAGCTCATTTACCAATGGCCACCAACCCATGGGAAAAATATAATTGTAAGACCCTCCTTTGGGGACATTTAGATTGTTTTTGAGAGTGATACTTCAAAATGTTCATTTTATCCAAACTCTATTTGATTAACACGGGGTACCTTCAAGCAAATACAATTACCTATGACTGTTTTCATTCTAAGTTAAAATAAAGAGAGACAAACAAGGAAATACTGACTGTGAGAAAGAGAAAAAGGTTGCGAGAAAATTTCATGCACAGTCTGGCATCGAGGGCCCTGTTGGGTCTCCTGACACTACTTTTTTTTGAGACAGAGTCTTGTTCTCTTGCCCAGGCTGGAGTGCAGTGGTGCAATCTCAGCTCACTACAACCTCCCCCTCCCAGGTTCAAGTGATTCTCCTGCCTCAGCCTCCTGAGTAGGTGGGATTACAGGCACCCACCTTGGCCTCCCAAAGTGCTGGGATTATAGGCATGAGCCACTGCGCCCGGCCTCTCCAGTTAACTTTTAAAGCTCTGTCCTGGGGAATGGAGAGAGGGAATTTTTTCTTTCAAGATTGAGTCAGAGGTCTTTACCACAGCCTCTTGTTTGATGGTAGAGCTCCCCCTCCGACACTTATCCATTGTAATTCCTCAACTATTCTCAATTCAAAAAGAAGATTATGGTTCCCAAGGAATGAATTCTGAGTGTACAAATTATTGTTGGAGGCTCGTTCCTGGGACAGGCTCTTGGTACATACACTTTAATGGTTTAAAGTTTCCTCTCAGTGACATCTGCTGTTTTTCCAATCCACAGTTCCTCCCTGTGGCTCTGACTGTGGCCATGGTTCTGGTCACAGCCTCTGCTGACTCTCTTGTCAGTTCCCATTGCTGTCTTCCCCTGGTTTATGATACACTTGGTTTTGCAGGGACCTCACTCCTTAGGGAAGCACGGACTCTGTTTTCAATTATTCATCCAACAAATATGTTCAAAATACCCACTGAGTGCACAGCACTGGCTAAATGCTAAGGGAACAATAGGGTAACTCCTTGCCCCTTGTTTGTGTGTGTGTGTGTGTATTTTTTATTCTTTTTTGTTTTTTTGAGACGGAGTTCTCGCTCTGTCACCCAGGCTGGAGTGCAGTGGTACGATCTTGGCTCATTGCAACCTCCGTCTCCCGGGTTCGAGTGATTCTCCTGCCTCAGCCTCCAGAGTAGCTAGGATTATAGGCGTGAGCCACCACACCCATCCTTGCCCCTTGTGTGGAGCCTTTTGAATGGCACAGGAGACAAATATTTAAGTTACCTGTTTAAATATTTAATCACAATAGTACTAAGTGCCAGGCAGTGGATGTCTTGGGAAATATGATGAAGTATCTCATGTAGGAGGTTCCCGACTTAACTTGGAGAGGAATGAATGAGCTGAGACAAAGGATGGGTAGAAGTCAACCTGAGGAGGAGGAAGTAAGAGAGAGAGATTGACATGCAAAAGGCTCCAGGAGAGAATATTCTGGATGCTTTTCTTTTCTTTTTCTTTCTTTTTTTTTTTTTTGAGATGGAATCTTGCTCTGTCACCCAGGCTGGAGTGCAGTGGCATGATCTTGGCTCACTGGAGTACGGATAAGTGATGCTGCTTTCCCTCAGCTTCTCCATCTACAGTAGAGCTCCCCCGAAACACTTGTCTGTACTCCAGGAAGCCGAGGTTGCACCATTGCGTTCTGGCCTGGGCGACAGAGTGAGACTCCATCTCAATAAATAAATAAATAAATAAATAAATAAATAAAATAAATATGGATTATCCTATGATGAATAATAGTGGTGTGTTTACTAATATCAGTGCTTCTCAGCAGCCCTGGAATAAACCATTCTTGATCATTGTGTTTCTTTGTTTTACAAAATGTTTAATGTGGCCTTTTATGTATATTTTTATAAGTAAGATATAACCATATTTGCTTTTATTTTGCTTTCCTTTTTTTTTTTTTGAGACTGAGTCTCCATCTGTCACCCAGGCTGGAGTGCAGTGGTGCGATCTTGGCTCACTGCAACCTCTGTCTCCCGGGTTCAAGAGATTCTCTTGCCTCAGCCTCCCTAGTAGCTGGGATTACAGGCGCCCACCACCACAATTGGCTAATTTTTGTGTAATTTCGGCCTCCGAAAGTGCTGAGTAGAGACAGGATTTTGCCATGTTGGCCAGGCTGATCTCCAACTCCTGACCTCAGGTGATCCTCCTGCCTTGGCCTCCCAAAGTTTTGAGATAACAGTTGTGAGCTACTGCGCCCAACCGAGGTACTTTCCTTGAACAAAGAACACTCTGACAGAAGAGCAAAGCAAGGGAGGGATGGTGGAGCAGATGAGGCTGAAGGATCAGACAGGGTCCAGACCATGCAGGGCCAGATGGAGGCTCTGAGTCTTCATCCTCAGAGTGGTGGAAACCAGTGAAAGGTTTTCAACAAGGAGGTAATCCACCCAATTTATGTTTTCTTTTCTTAACAGATCACTCCTTTTTTTTTTTTTTTTTTTTTGATGGAGTCTTGCACTGTCCCCCAGGCTGGAGTGTAGTGGCGCAATCTCAGTTCACTGCAACCTACACCTCCCTGGTTCAAGTGATTCTCCTGCCTCAGCCTCCAGAGTAGCCAGGACTACAGGTGCGTGTCACCATGCCCGGCTAATTTTTTGTATCTTTAGTAGAGACAGGGTTTCACCCTGTTGGCCAGGCTGGTCTCAAATTCCTGACCTCATGATCCACCCACCTCGGCCTCCGAAAGTGCTGAGATTACAGGCATGAGCCACCTCACTGGGCCAGCAATAGATGGTTCTTAATAAGAAGATAACCCAATTTAAAAGTTGACAGAAGATTTGAATAGGAACATCACCCAAGAAGATGTTTATATGACAAATACGCACATGAAAAGACACTCAGCATTATTAGACATTAGGAAAATAGAAGTTAAAAAAACCAGGAAATGCCCCACTAGAATGGTAATAGTCAAAGAGACTGACAATAGTGAGCGTTGGTGAGGATGTGAAGAAAACTGGATCCCTTAGTCACTGCTGGTGGAAATTTAAATAATGCAGCCACTTTAGAAAATGGGTTGGCAGCTTCTTAAATAAACACAGACACACATATGGCTGAGTGATTGCACTCCTAGGTATATATCCAAGAGACATTAAAGCATATATCCATACGAAGACTAGTAGCAAATGTTTGTAGCAGCATTTTTCATAATAGCTCAAAACTGGACACAACCCAAACGTCCATTAACTGATAATAAACAAAATATGGTATGTCCATACAGCAGAAGTAGATTAAGTAATAGAATATTGAGTAATACACTGTTATACTACTGTAATATTAATGTACTATACTCAAAGATACTGAACAATAATATAAATTATATATTTGTATGAAGTACTGATACATTCTGCCGCAAGGATGAACCTCAAAAATATTATACTAAGTGAAATAAGCCAGACATGAAAAAGCATATGTTGTGTGATATTTACACAAAATTTCTGGAAAAGACAAAACCAGAGGACAGAAAGCAGACAAGTGGTTGCCTGGGGCTTAGGGTGGCAGCAAGGATGGTTTGCAAGTGGGCACAAAGGCAATCTTTGGGGTGATGGAAATATTCTAACTGGATTCTGGTAATGTTTGCCCAATGATACATTTACTGAAACTCATATAACTGTATCTTTAAAATGAGTGAATTCTATGATAGGTAAATTATGCCTTCATAAAGTTATTTAAAAAGCAAAAAGATCATTCTGTGTAGAAAATAAAAATGATGGGGTTAGGACAAGGTTAAAGATAGAAGATCATTTAGAAGTCTTCTGCTTTGTCCCTGGGATTCTCATCTCTGGAAATCAAATCTTGCTTTAAAAATAAACACAAAACCACGTTTCTGTAGTAAAAGGCAGAGTAATGGCACATTCTTACACACTTTGACTCAGCAGACACAGAGACTGACTCGAAGAAACCACAACAGTTAATAAATGCATTTGGATTGTGGTGGTGTCTCAGTTTCCTTAAGAACAATAGGGCCAGGCGTGGTAGCTCACACCTGTAATCCCATCACTTTGGGAGGCCGAGGAGGGTGGATCATGAGATCAGGAGATCAAGACCATTCTGGCTAACACAGTGAAACCCCGTCTGTACTAAAAAATACAAAAAATTAGCTGGGCGTGGTGGTGGGCGCCTGTAGTCCCAGCTACTCGGGAGGCTAAGGCAGGAGAATGGTGTGAACCCGGGAGGCAGAGCTTGTAGTGAGCCAAGATAGCGCCACTGCACTCCAGCCCAGGCGACAGAGCGGGACTCTGTCTCAAAAAAAAAAAAAAAAAAATTAAGAACAATAGATGGGTATCTGCTTCATTGTTGAGCAAGAAATGTTCAATTCTAGTGAATTTTGTCAAAACAAACAATGATAGAAATAGTCGGCCTTAAGTATAAATTGACATTTCTATTTCTAGAGATAAAAAATTACTTCCAACTCTTAGCTGACAGTCCCCACTCTTGCTGCCTCAAAGTTTCACAATTTATAGGGTCCCCTCTTCACACCTCCTTACATTGGCATTTCTCACCCACCTGGCCAAGGGAAGGTATTGGCAAGCACACCTCCAGCGGCCAGTGATGGTGTTTTAGAATGTCCTCATTTTTATCCTCCCTCCTATACTGTCTCCTTTCTCTCAATTCATCTCCCCAGTTCATCATTTCTATTTGGGTTACCATCATGCTTTTCCCTCCTGGGTTCCATTATTTTTCTAAATGTGAGTTAATTTTTTATTTTATTTTTTAGATGGAGTCTCTCTCTGTCACCCAGGCTGGAGTGCAGTGGTGTGATCTTGGCTCACTGCAACCTTGGCCTCCTGGGTTCAAGCGATTCTCCTGCCTCAGCCTCCTGAGTAGCTGGGACCACAGGTGTGTGCCACCACACCCAGCTGATTTTTGTATTTTTATTAGAGACAGGGTCAGGCTGACCATATTTGTCAAGCTGGTCTCGAACTCCTGACCTCAGGTGATCCACCCACCTCAGCCTACCAAAGTTCTGGGATTACAGGTATAAGCCACTGCCCGGCAATCTCCTGGATTCTTTTATTGTTTGGCCACCATGAATGACTCTGGGCTCCAGGCCAACAGTACAAACGGAAGCCTGTCCTGTTATCTTTCTAAATATTTAGAAATTGTAAAACAAGGCTTCAAACTGTTAAATAAAATAGGTTCTTGTTTCTTACCATGGTATTCACCTTCATAACAACCTGAGAGGCCAGGTTTGAATTCAGAATTATCATACTTCTTGAAAAATCATGCTAGAATATGGAAGCGCAGAGAGAGCCTGCCATCGCTGACCTCTGGCTGCAGCCCTCCACCCTTCTCTTTCTACCCTTTGCAACATCCGGTACCACAGGAGCCTCTTGTGCACAGCTATGCACACCCAGCCCACAAGTTTAGCCTCCATACTCCTGCACCTCCATCCTTACTACCAGCTTCACCTTGGCCACCCCTCAGGCCTAGGGGTGGGTACCACTCTGCTGTAAGAGTCACCCTTGAGGGATGGAATAAGGCAACAGGCCTTTGTAAGCCCTGGAAATGGGCCTGAGGCCATATGGACAGAGAATTCTGGGGTCCTGGTACCAGAAGTGTGGTCTAAAAGGGAGCAGAAACACAGAACAAGTTCCTCCCCTCCTCTCTCCCCTCCCCTCCCCTCTGCCCCTTCCTCTCCCCTCTCCTCCCCCTCCCTCCCCCTCCCCTGCCGTCTCCTCTCCTTCCCCCTCCCCTCCCTCCCCCTCCCTTCTCCTCCCCTGCCTTCTCCTCTTCTCCGCTCCCTTCCTCTTCCCTCTTCTCCCCACTCTCCCCTCTCCTCTCCTCGCCTCCCACCCCCTCTCCCTCCCCGTCTCCTCCCTTCTCCTCCCCTCTCCACCTCTCTCCTCCCCTCCCCTCCCGTCTCCTCCCCTCTTTTCCCTTCTCCTCCCCTCTCCTCCCCTCCCCTCTCCTCTCTTTCCATTCCCTCCCCTCCCCTCTCTCCCCCTCCCCCTCTCCCCCTGCCCACCTCTCCTCCCCTCCTTTGGTCCTGAAGAATCCTTTACCCTTTGGAAGCAGGGGGAGAGCCAGAGTGGGGGGCCCTGCTGCCCAGATCCAAGGGCAGTGCTGATGGTCTTGATAAATTGTATTACTAGATTTCCTGATATTCATCCATCCTTGTGATTCTGGAATAAACCCTGCTTAGTCATGGTTTTTTAAAAATATACTGCTGGCTTCCATTTGCTAATGTTCTACATGGGAATTTTCCATCCATATTCATGAGTGAAATTGATCTCTAGTCTTTATTTGTGCTAACATTGTCAGGTTTCAATATCAGGGTTATGCTAGTTTTGTAAATTGGGAAGGTTTCCATGCTCTTCTATGTTCTTTAACAGTTATTTTGTTCCTTTTAATTTGTGAGGCATTTATAAAAACATTCTCATTGTAAAAAACATTCAAACCAAGCAGAAAAAGAAAAATGCCCCTTGACTTCCCTTCACATTCTAATCCCTGTCTAGAAATGATCACTGTTAGCCATGTGCTGTGTGTTCTTCTAGAGCTTTTCACTTCTATACATACATGTAGCTGTCTATGATTTGGTACTTTTTCTTTACCTAAATGGGATTAAATTTTACACACTAAATTACAAGATTTATGTTTTGTGCTTTCTTTTTTTCTTTTTTGTTTTCTTTCTCTCTCTCTCTCTTTCTTTCTTTCTCCTTTCTTTCTTTCTCTTTCTTTTCTTTCTTTTCTTTCTTTCTTTCTTTCTTTCTTTCTTTCTTTCTTTCTTTCTTTCTTTCTTTCTCTCTCTCTCTCTCTCTCTCTCTCTCTCTCTCCTTCCTTCCTTCCTTTCTTTCTTTCTCTCTTTCTTTTCTTTCTTCCTTTTTTTTTTTTTTTTTTTGACAAAGTCTTGCTTTGTTGTCCAGGCTGGAGTAGAGTGGTGGGATCTCAGTTCACTGCAACTTCCGCCTCCCAGGTTCAAGCGATTCTCCTGCCTCAGCCTCCTGAGTAGCTGGGATTACAGGTGTGCACCACCATGCCTGGCTAATTTTTGTATATTTAGTAGAGATGAGGTTTCACCATGTTGGCCAGGCTGGTCTCGAACTCCTGACCTCAGGGGATCTGCCCAGCTAGGCCTCCCAGCTTGCCAGGGTTACAGGCATGAGTCACTGAGCCTTCTTTCATTTTTCAGACAGAATCTCATTCTGTCACCCCAGGCTGGTGCAGTCGTGCCATCACTTCCCACTGAAGCCTCAACCTCCAAGGCTCAAGTCTCCTGAAGTGGTATGCACCTGTAGTCTCAGCTAGTTTTTTAATTTTTTAATTTTAATTTTGTAGAGATGAAGGTCTCCCTATGTTGCCCAGGCTGGTCTTGAACTCTTGGGCTCAAGCAATCACCTCCCTTTGTTGCCCAGGCTGGTCTCAAACTCTTGGTCTCAAGCAATCCTCCCACCTCGGTGTCCCAAAGTGCTGGGATTATAGGCATGAACCACTGTGCCCAGCTGGTTTTGTGCATTTTTTAAACCTAAATTTATGTGTTGGAGAACTCACCATATCGATACATATAGACTTATCTTTTCCTTTTAAAATACAACATAGTATTCCATAATATAGACATTCTAATTTAAAACTCTTTCCCGCTTGAGGGACATTTAAAGTGGGTTCCAATTTTTCTTCATTATGATTCTGTATGAACTATTTTATCATAACACTTATTACTGCCTAACTTTATCTGATTTTATCTTTTATTTGTTGGATTGTTCATTTGTTTACTGTTCTGTTTCCTTCCATTAGAACTTCAACTTCTTCCAAGCAAAACCTTTTTTTGTCCTGTTCCTGCTGTGCCTAAAATTGTGTCTGGCACATAGTAGGCACTCCATAAATGTTCACTGACTAAACTAATAAATGGAAGACCTTTGTAAAAGGCTCTTTGATACATGATGCTACTCTTTCTTCAGATTAGGTGCTAGAAGTGGAAGGGCTGAGTCAAAGGTTGTAGGCATTTAAAATTTTGATAGATTCTGTCAAATTGACCTGCAGTCTGACCAGTTTGTACTTCCACAATAACATACAAGAGAATCCACCCTTCATACTCTTGCCAACATATGTTATTAACTAGTTCAACTTTTAATCCAATTTATGAGTTTAAAACATTGTATCTTGGTGGGCACAGTGGCTAGCACCTGTAGTCCCAGCTCCTCAGGATGCTGAGGTGGGAGAATTGCTTGAGCCCAGAAGTTCAAGGCTGCAGGAGTTGTGATGATGCCACTGCATTCCAGCCTGGGTGACAGAGTGAGGTCCCATCTCTTAAAAAAAAAAAAAAAAAAAGTACCTGGCCAGGTGGCTCGCGCCTGTAATCCAAATACTTTGGGAAGTTGAAGTGGGCAGATCACCAGAGGCCAGGAGTTCGAGACCAGCCTGGGCAACATTGTGAGACCCCCATCTGTACTAAAAATGCAAAGATTAGCTGGGCATGGTGGCACGTGCCTGCAGTCCCAGCTACTTGAGAGGCTGAAGCAGGTGAATCACTTGAACCCAGGGGATGGATGTTGCAGTGAGCTGAGACTGTGCCAATGCACTCTAGCCTGGGCGACAGAGCGAGACTCCATCTCCCAACCCTGCCAAAAAAAAAAAAAAAAAAAAAAAAATCTTATTGTTTTAATTTGTACTTCCTTGATTACTACTGGAATTGATCCTGTTTTGCTTCTTGGCGAGTTAGAAATCCTTTTCTGTTAATTATTTGTTGGTGCATTTTGTCTTTTTTTCCCCTACTCAGTTACTTGTATTTTTCTTACTAATTTATTGGAGATTTTAATTTTTTTTGGAAAAAAAATTGCCAAATATCTGGCCAATATTTCCTCCTAACCTGTTGCTTTTGACTTAATTTTGTTTATGGTATCTTTTCAGTCTGTATTATCTAAATTATAGTTTAATGAGTCAAATTTATTGGGTTTTGTTTCCAACTTAAATCTTGTTTAATATTTATTGACTCACATCTGGTGAATAGTGAGAAACGTAGCAACCAGAAAGGATATCTTTTCAAATTGATATTCTTTAAATACCTGTTACACATTTATTTATGATGATAGAAAGATCCTAGTTTTCTCTTAATTCTAGTAGAATATGGCTTTCTTCATATGCTAAATAAGGGATTTTTCCTATGTGCAAAATGTAACAAAGTTTTAAAACTTATTTGGCATTACTTTTCATTTCTGTCTTTCTGTTGTTCACGGGTAGACTTACAAAGGATGAAATTGATTTCTACTACTAAGTGGATCCATCTTCAAGGGAGGGCATTCAGACCACCAAGAAAGACAGGAAAGATGAGGGAACCAAAGGGCCCTTGGGAGGGCAGACTCCCATTCTGGGTGGAAGGTCTTATTCCCACCAATGATCTGGAATCTCTCAATTATATTTGCTTGGGAGAATAAGGAGTTAAAACAGGTTAGTTCTTGGACTAGAAGTCTATCGCATTTTTACATGCAGGGTTTTGGTTTCTTAGTCTAAATTTATTTATTGACAGGGTCTCACTCCTGGTGTCTAGGCTGGAGTGCCGTGGCACAGCCACCGCTGACTGCAGCCCCAGCTTCCCCGACTCAGGTGATTCTCCCACCTCAGCCTCCCGAGTAGCTGGGACTGCACCATGCCCTGCTGATTTTTTGTAGAAACAGGGTTTTGCCGTGTTGCTCAGGCTTGTCTCAAACTCCTGGGCTGAAGCAATCCAGCTGCCTTGGCCTCTCAAAGTGCTGGGGTTACAGGCGTCAGCCACTGTGCCTGGCTTTGTTTAAATTTATACATCCATACATTGAATCTCATTTTTCTCACACTAACACCATCCCAATCTAAGTCATCCAAATCTAAATTAGTGCTGGGTACTAACTATTTGTCTACAACCCCTCCTCTTCCTCTTCCTCCACTTCCTTCTGCTCTTTTATATTATTATTATTATCATTATTATTATTATTATTATTATTATTATTATTATTATTTCTGGATAGTCAGTAGCCCTTTTGAGAAAAGCCCGATGATCAAGGTCTGTGGTTCTCAGCTGGGGTATGCAGATCAGAATCGCTTGCGCAGCTTAAAAAAAAAATACACTCCTGGGCTCTACCCTAGATTTGAGGAATCAGAATCATGGGGCGAAGGGTCAGGAATTCTGAAATGTTTAAAATCTTCCCAGGTGACCCTGATGTGCAGAGTTGAGAATACCCCAGGTATTTTAACACATGGCCTTATCTTTGAAGAACAGAAGTGACCCCATGGGGATACAGTCAGCCAATGTGACTAATTCTACAGGACAAATGGCCCAGTTTCCTCAACAAATAAATGCCATGAGATATATGGAGCAGGGAGGTGGAAGCTGTCATAAATCAAAAGACTTGAGATGTGTCAACCAAGTTGAAACGTGTAAACCTTATTTGGATCCCGATCTGAACAGACTGAAAATGGGCATTTTTGAGACACTTAGGAAAAACAGAACACAGATAATTTGATAGGAAGGAATTATTTTTGTTGGATATGATATTGGCACAGTGATTGAAAAACAAATTCCTTATCTGTTAGAGTGAAATACTGATGAATTTATGGGTGAAATAATGTATCTGAAATTTGCTGGGCTTGGTAGCTCACATCTGTAATCCCAGCACTTTGGGAAGCTGAGGCGGGTGGATCGCCTGAGGTCAGGAGTTCAAGGCCGGCCTGGACAACATGGTGAAACCCCGTCTCTACTAAAAATACAAAAATTAGCCGTTCGTTGTTGCGGGCACCTGCAGTCCCAGCTACTTGGGAGGCTGAGGCAGGAGAATCGATTGAACCCGGGAGGTGGAGGTTGCAGTGAGCTGAGATAGCACCACTGCACTCCAGCCTGGCGACACAGTGAGACTCTGCCCCCAAAAATAAAAAATAAAAATAAAAAAATTAGTCGGGTGTGGTGACACTCACCTGTAGTCCCAGCTACTTGGGAGGCTGAGGCAGGAGAATCGCTTGAACCCGGGAGGCAGAGTTTGCAGTGAGCCAAGATCACGCCACTGCACTCCAGCCTGGGTGACAGAGCGAGACTCTGTCTTGAAACAAAACAAATATATAGATAGATAGATAGATAGATAGATAGATAGATAGATAGAGAGAGTTAAAAAATAAATCTTATGGAAAGAAAAAAGAAACAACCATGTGGGAGGAAATGACGAAGCGAGAACACAGTGCTGATAACTGTGAAAACTGGGATGACAGGTATGAGGAGTTTCTTAGTACTATTTACTTTTGTATATGTTTGAACATTTCAATAATAAAAACATTTTAAAACAATGACATCATCCATAGGGATTTGAAGACCTGAACTCCTCCTGAGTCTGGTTTTCCCGATCCAGACTCCCCCAGGCCTTGTCAGCCCTTCCTTTTGGTGGGTCCTTAGTTCCTTTGGGGCGTACCTGCTTGGATCAAGAAACTTGATACAAACTTTTCCTCCTTGCCTGCTTCCTGCCCCTGGGAGTGCAGTGGAAAACTAGAGCCAAAGAGGCAGTTTGCTGTGGATGCTTCACATCCTCTGTAACATAGGTGACATTGGGTGTTGGTATCAGAGCAGGGCGACTCACCCACCGGCAAACCTAGCCTAGACCTTCCCTCTATCCGCTCTGCCCGTGGTGCGGCACATGAGCGCTTGGTTGGAACAGCAGGAGTGTGAATTCCAAGAGCAGCTGTGGAGCTGAGCCTTGTACAAATTCCTTGTAGGGGAGAGGGGAGTGTGGTGTCATCAAAGCAAGCAGGTGAAACAAAAAGACAAGGTGTTCTCTTACTGAAATACATCAGGGAGGCGGGGTGTGGTGGCTCATGCCTGTAATCCCAGCACCTTGGGAGGCCAACGCGGGCAGATCAAGTGAGTCCAGGAGTCTGGGACTAACCTGGACCACATGGCAAAACCCTGTTTCTACAGAATAATACAAAAACGAGTCTGGTATCATTGCTCGTGCCTGTAGTCCCAGCTACTCAGGAGTTTGGGGTAGGAGAATCGCTTGAGTCCAGGAGGTCGAGGCTGCAGTGAGCTGTGATGGACCCGCTGCCCTCCAGCCTGGATGACTGAGCGAGACCTTGTCTCAGAAAAAAATAAAATAAAATAAAAGAACAGAACAGAACAGAAAAGAAAAGAAATCATCAGCGAGAAGAACAGGAATCATTCTAATCCGGCCTGAGTGAAAAAGGAGCCCCAGGGCAGCCAGGAACTGATTTCTCTCTATTTTGTCTTAAAAAGTTACTGCTTTCCAAACTTGGTTCTCTTGACTTTTAAATGAAGGGTTGTCTACATGTGTGTATGTTTAATAAAGAGGATGAGAGGAAAGGAATAATATATAATTTTGTGCCATATAACTATAATTTTGTATTTTTCTAGGTTATTTTATATTCTATATTTATACTTTATATTCTATCTTATAGAAATATAATTTTATAGTAACACAACTGCAGTCAGACTGTCCCGGCACTGTGACAAAAGTCCCACTGGTGGCAGCTTTCCCTACATCCAGGCTAGATGCCTCGGTAGACATCAGCAGCCTCTTGAACTCTAATCTCTCAAGTCCAATTCCATTAAGAGCTGTCAACAGAGAACGCACAGGGGTAAAACCCTGTTTCTGGGCTCTCTTACCTGGCCTCTTGGCTTTTCCTGGATTTGCCAACCCCTGTTCCCACACACCGGCTTTCTGATTCATGCTGCTTCTACCTTCACTCCTCTAAAGGCACTGGCCTCATTTTCACTCCTCTTCTTTTTTTTTTTGAGACAGAGTTTCGCTCTTGTCGCCCAGGCTGGAGTGCAGTGGCGCGATTTCAGCTCACTGCAACCTCCGCCTCCCAGGTTCAAGCAATTCTCCTGTCTTGGCCTCCTGAGTAGCTGGGATTACAAGCACCTGCCACCACACTCAGCTGATTTTTGGATTTTTAGTTGAGACGGGGTTTCACCATGTTGGCTAGGCTGGTCTCAAACTCCTGACCTCAGGTGATCCACATGCCTCGGCCGCCCAAAGTGCTGGGATTACAGGCGTGAGCCACTACACCTGGCCTCACCCCTCTTCTAAGCTCAAATTCCTCTTCCTTCTGATTCTGCTCAAAAGAATGTAGAAAGTGGAGTGGTGAAAGGTACAGAGGCTTGAACCCACACGCTGCTTGCTTTCTGGGTTGGAGACACCCCACTGTTCACTCAGCCATCCTCCTTTTCTATTTTTCCTTCCTGCTGGGCAAAGAGTGGTTGCTGGCCTCCTTCCCTGTGCCTTCTCCACCTAATCTTTGGACCAACGCAATTTTGTGCTCTTACTAAATGAAGGAGCACACATGGAAACCCACTTCTGGGTGGCCCACAATGGGGACAAGGGGAGCACCACATTGCTTGTGCCAAATCAAGGAGTGCACTGAAGGCGTTTCTCTGCACCACCTGAAGTGCCCTTTTGGAATTGTCTTGCCAGGTTTAGCCTCGACCTCCCAGGAAAAGACAAATGGCAGTGAGTCCCTTCATAGTTGAGTGATATGGAAGGCAACGGTGTTGCTTATGCAGGCAAGTTCTGGGATTGCATTCCAGCTTCCCCACATAGTGGTTGTGGGATCTTGGCCAAGGGATTTGGCCTCTCTGAGCCTCAGTTCTTTTATCTTTAAAGTGGGCAGAGTAACAGAACCAAAGGAAATAACATGTCTTCCTTGCCAAACATGGTTCAGTGCATAGCAATTGTTCTGCAGTATAACTATTATATAAAGGATTTTATTTGATCTTTATTAAACTTCTCTACCTCCTGATTTTGTGGTTGAAGAGAAACTGGGTTTTAAGAAATTATAGGCCGGGCGCAGTGGCTCATGCCTGTAATCCCAGCACTTTGGGAGGCTGAGGCGGGTGGATCACCTGAGGTCAGGAGTTTGAGACCAGCCTGGCCCACATGGTGAAACCTCGTCTCTACTGAAAATACAAAAATTAGCCAGGTGTGGTGGTGGTCGCCTGTAATCTCAGCTACTTCGGAGACTGAGGGAGGAGAATCGTTTGAGTCCAGGAGGCGGATATTGCAGGGAGCTGAGATTGTGCCACTGCACTCCAGCCTAGGTGATAGTGTAAGACTCCGTCTCAAAAGAAGAAAAAGAAAAGAAATCAGAAGCATGAATAGGAGGGCCCCTGGTCATTCAGGACAGAGCCAGGCAAGAGTTAGGGTTCCAACTCCCAGGCCAAGGCTCATCCTAATCCTCCAACAAGAGACCCCTTTAGCACTCTGGCCAGTGGGTTTACTTAGGAGACCGGAGGATGCCCCAGCCTGGAGAATCAGGAGCTGGTGGTCTCAGGTCAGACAATCCAGAAAGAGTCAGTCTAGTCTGCACATGCCAGAATCACCTGGGATGCATGTTATATCCTTGCCTGAGATCACGACATAAGAATTTCTGGACTGGGCTCAGACACCAGTCTTACTGCAAAGCTCCCTTGTGTTTCACCTGTGTAGTGGAGATTGAGTGCCCCTGTGCTAGAAGGCCAGGGAGTGCAATGCTGGAAGAACCATTCCTATTATGTGGAGTGAATTAGAAGACAGCAGTCAACAAAGCCATATGTTGCCCAGAGTGTGGTTTCTCTGAGGATGGTTTCAGGAGATCATGGGAGACGGTGGTGGCCTTCCTTGCCTGGGACGTCAAAGGTGCAGTGCTCCTTCGAGCATCCCCAAGCTTGCCCCTACCACTCAAGAACTACTCTAAACCCTGTCCAGTTGGTTTATATTTCAGGCTTGCACCACTGCCCTGGTGGGTCAACAGTGTCACCTCTGATGAGTAAGTTTAGCGCTCAGGGGAGGGTCTGGGCTGGAGGTGTAAGCCTGGGAAATCCTGACTGCCTCAGGCTAGAAACAGAAAGCAAAGTCTCAACAGTGGCTGGGAGATGGCCCAGGGGCTCAGAGGAGAGTTTCTGGTGGGGTTTCTGAGTCTCTTAACATCTCAGGGGCTGGCCTCCTGTGTTGCCATTTTTGATACCTGCAGGCCAGGTGTGACTGCACCCTGGGAAGGCTGGAGAGAGCATCTCTTGCTTGGTCAGGGCAGGTAGGAAGGGTGAGCCTCTAACCATTGGCAAGGAAAGGTTCTGGGAGCTGGCAGATGTTGTCTGCGGTGACTCCACACTTCTTGGAGTCTTGCTCAGCCTCAGGGCCTGGTCTGCACCTGGGCAGCTCACCTGGGCTGGAGGGGTGCAGGAAAGAGCGGGGGCATTGGCGAGGGGAGAAAGGAGGAGAGTCAGTAGCGGAGGCCCCGCTGGGGGTGGTGAGGAGAGGAAAGACTTCAGGTACCTGCCAGGGAGGAAGGCGAAGGTGGGGGAGGAGCAGAAGGGCTGCAGATCAAGGCAGGGACAGGAGGGACTGTGTGTCTCTACCCCACATTCCTTCTGGGATTTTTTTCGTTCCCTTGGTTATAGAAGAATAGCAATTAGCAAATTCTGTAAAAAGGGCTAGAAATGGAGATTGTTTGTGAATTGGGGACCAAGATGCGTGAGTGAAGGAATGTGACCAGAACTATATATAACCCCTCCCTTGGCCCACCCACCTGTCCAGCGGAGTGAGCGATGGTCTGTTTGTTCTGGGCTGGTATGTAGCTCATTTCACTCTAGGAGCCCACCATCTGGACCTGGGCCTCGCTGCCAGTAGCTCTCGGTGACCATATATGGCAAAATGATATATGTGATAAAAAGAAGCCAAATTCCCCAATTGCGTCAGCCCCTGGAGCATGCAGCCTGCCTGGCTCGAGCCCCTTCCAGCCTCTCTCCCAGCCTCCTGCCCCCCACCTTTGCTCCGGAAACCAAAGGGGCTCAGAGATTG
>NC_045449.1:8625481-8643059 GCF_002776525.5 Piliocolobus tephrosceles
TGGCTATGAGGAGGGAGGTGAGGAGAAGGGCAGGATTATGGTGGAAGATCAGGGGTCTGTGGGCCTGAGTCCAGATGGCAGGCAGCTGGGCCGAGGCACACACCAATGACTACTTCCTCTTCTTTCTGGTGATTCCAAGGGTGAGGAGGCAGGGAAGGAACTTGCAACAGATGGAAGGGAGACCAGAAGGAATTTGGAATGGACCCAAGGGGTCCAGCTCTTAGAAAATAAGGGGGAAATATTTTCTGCTTGGAGAGAACATTATTTACAAGAACAGAGCAGGAACAGGGTCTTGCCTGGGTAGACTGGTGGGCTCTGGCTTATGTTTCTTGGCTGTGACAGCTCATACCAATCTGTGTTTCTAAGACAACCGGGGAACCAAATAAGAACAACAACATTAATGGTGATAAGAGGTGGCTGTTGCAGGCTGAGCCAACCCAGACAAGTTGAGCTCAAAGATCAGAAGTTTTGAGGCCAATTCTAAATTTAGAGTCCAATTTTTGAGGAAGCCAAAATGAGCTCTCCTCATATGAAGTGTGTCAGAAGAACAGAAGATACAATTCCCAAAGAGCAACTAGAAGAGGAGGCTAGGGCCCTCCTTTCAGCTAGAGATGCTAATAATGAGATCAAATAACTTCTTCTTCTCTTTTAAAAAAATTCGTGGTGTCTTTTCAAACTAAAAACTTTGAAAGAACTGAATATCACATCTCCTCTTCTCTCTTCCCTGCTGCCTTTAAAATGTGTTCTTATTTAGAAAGATCTTCAAAGCAACTCAGGGTGGATGTGGAAGGTGCAAATTTTAAGCCCCCAGTTTCCCCTCCACACCCAGACTCAATCTAACCCTGCATGGACCAGGCCTCACTCCCTTGTAAGTGGGCAGTTCAGAGCAGGAATCCTGCAGGTTATCTACCAGAGCAGACACTTCCTGTTAGCTCAAGCCAACTAATCTCCTCCTTGGCCAACTGGTGGGATTGGCACCAACACTATGCTGATGCCAATGTGCCCCAGAGATTAGCCACTTTTGTCCCCAAGTTTTATGGTACTCTACTATGAACGCTCTCATTGTGCTTGAATGGACTGGGGCTCAAAGACTCTATTCCAATGTGGGCGCCACCCTCCACTTATTCTTTTTACCCGTTGAGCTCTTACCATCTGGCTTTGCCATTTGCTCTAAGAGGTCTTGGAGGATAAACCTCTCAGAGTAACAATTTCCTCATCTATAAAATACCATGTGTGGGCTGGGTGCAGTGGCTCATGCCTGTAATCCCAGCACTTTAGGAGGCCAAGGCAGGTGGATCACAAGGTCAGGAGATGGAGACCATCCTGGCTAACATGGTGAAACCCCATCTCTGCTAAAAATACAAAAAAAAAAATTAGCCAGGCGTGATGGCAGGTGCCTGTAGTCCCAGCTACTCAGGAGGCTGAGGCAGGAGAATGCCGTGAACCCAGGAGGCAGAGCTTGCAGTGAGTAGAGATCGTGCCACTGCACTCCAGCCTGGCGACAGAGTGAGACTCTGTCTCAAAACAAACAAACAAAAACAAACCATGTGTGTCAAATTCACCCATGTGATGTTTCCCACATTTATATCCCGCCCCTATTTCCACAAATGCTATCTAGGTCAGGTCTTCATTGCTCCTATGGGGGTGTCCTCATTTATTGGGTTGCCTCCATTGATCCAGAATACACAGTGCTGCACTAATCTTTCTAAAGCATGATTTTGATCAAGGCACTCTCCTGCTCAAAGCCTTTCCATAGCTCCCCATTGCCCGCAGAACCAATTCCAAATCACTTAGCCTGGTTTCAAAGTCATCCACCATCAGGCCTCAACCTATCTCTTTTGTTCATTCTTGTCCACCTACTTCTTCCAGCTATTACATTAACTGTAGCCTAAAGCTGCTTTCTTACATATTTTAAGTTCGGCATAAAGGTTTCTCCATACATAGTGAATTGTAACCTAACTGGATGTGTATATAGTCTGTAACCTACTCTTCTACCAATCACAGAATTCCAGCCAATCACAGGTGGCTAACTGTTCAAGCCATATTTAAAGAAGGCAGATACTCAGCTGTAACCAACCCTTCTGTTTCTATACCTCACTTTCATTTTCTGTTTGTCACTTCCCTTTTTCTGTCCATAAATGTTATCTGACCATATGGCAGTCTCAGCAGTTGCTCTGAACCCATCTTGTTCAGGGGACTGACCAATTCTCAAACGTTTTTTCTTCAGTTAAACTCTGTTAAATTTCATTTGTCTGAAGTTTTTCTTTTCACACAGCAAACTGAAAAATCACACTCCAGGTTTTCATGTCAATGGGCCCCCCCCGTTCACATGCATCCTTTAATCTGAAATGTCCTTCTCCACATTTCTGCACATCTGACTTTTATCCTACTGACCCCTATAGCCTAATTATTAGCTGTATTATCTTGAGCAAATTATTTAAACTCCATGTCTGCAAAGACCATTGCCAAAGATGGCCTCAGCAATCATTTCCATCTTGTGTGCCCTTTGCAAGGTGAGTTTACCACTTCTCCATGTCAGTTTCCTTTCCATTTGAATCTTTGCTGGCCCTGTGACATTCATGGGCCATCAAATGTGGTGGACGTGATGCTATGTCATTTGCAGCTTCTGTTTTTGCAGCTTCAGGGAAGCTGGCCACCATATACAGGAGTTCTGGCTATCCTGCTAGAGAGAGGGATCAGAGAAAGGACAACTGACGTGCCCCAGCTGACAGCTAACCCTATGGTCCGAGTCAACTGAGTAAGACCATCTTGATCCCCAATCAGGGCTAATACTGCAGTGTAGAGATGAGCTGTTTCCATTAAGCCCTGCCTGAGTTTCTGAACCCCCAAATTGCAAACAAATAAAATTGCTGTTTTAAGCTGCTCAGTTTTGGGATAGATTGTTATGTGGCAATAGATAATTGAAACGGACTCCTTGCCTGCCAAATGAGGATAATAATGGTCTCCAGCTTCACAGAAGGACTGGGAGGATTAAGTGAGTCAATCTATGAAAAACTCTTAGAATCGTGTCTGCACGTGGCAAGATCGCAATAAACACTAACTCCTCACGACCTCCAATCAACTTGTTTCATTTTTTTCTTGTTTCTTGTTCATCCCTGAATCCCTCTCACAGCAGTGCCTGGCATATAATAGGTACTCAGCAAACACAATTGGATATCAAACATCCTCTTCCTTAAGCCTTCTCTGATGACATTCCATCAGCTTGCCACCAACCCTGCCTCTCCTGATTCCCACTGCACCTTATCAACTCTTCCCACAATGTAGGTTACATTCAGCCTGGAGCCCTGGCTGGTATGTCTTCTTGGCAGATGGTGAGCTTCTTGAAGACAATGACATTATTCGTAATACATAAGCAATAATGAATGAATGAATGAATTAACTAAAAATGGGAACAAGGCCAGGCGCAGTGGTTCACACCTGTAATCCCAGCACTTTGGGAGGCCGAGGTGAGCAGATCACGAGATAAAGAGATCGAGACCATCCTGACCAACATGGTGAAACCCCGTCTCTACTAAAAATACAAAAATTAGCTGGGTGTTGTGATGCGCATCTGTAGTCCCAGCTGCTTGGGAGGCTGAGGCAGGAAAATCGCTTGAACCCAGGGGGCGGAGGTTGCAGTGAGCCAAGATCATGCCACTGCACTCCAGCCTGGAGACTGAACAAGACTCTGTCTCAAAAAAAAAAAAAAAAGGAACAATGTCACCTCCCATATCAGTATAACCAGGTTGTCTGTTTGTTAATTGAGACGGAGTCTGGCTGTGTTGCCCAGGTGATCTTGGCTCACTGCGACCCCTGCCTCTTGGGTTCAAGCGATTCTCTTGCCTCAGTCTCCCGAGTAGCTGGGACTACAGGTGGGCGCCATCATGCCCAGCTAATTTTTGTATTTTTAGTAGAGACGGGGTTTCACCATGTTGACCAGGCTGACTTCAGGTGATCCGCCCGCCTTGGCCTCCCAAAGTGCTGGGATTACAGGTGTGTGCCAGTGCACCCGACCCCAGGTTTGTAATTCAAAAGAGGTGATGAATGACTCAGGCGCTCCGACATGCCTTCCAGAGCATATCTAATATTGTAGATCGTGGCTTCTGTGTGTTCCTGGTCCCATCTGTGTGACCTTTATACTTTAAAGCAGGAGAGAATCCAAACAGGACTCCTGCAGGAAGTCTCCCTATTTCCTGCTCTAAGAACTGGTTGACCTTGAACTCTGGAAGTACAGGGTGTCACAACCTAGGAAGGAACTAATGACTCCCAAGTCTGTTCCCATGGCGGACAGATGTCTGAAGTTCCTCCAGTGGATGAAAAACAGCTCATTCCTAAGCCATGATTTCTTCAGCGATCATTCTATTATCTCTAAGACTTGTGAAGTAGAAAGAGAGAGTAGAATTTGAAAGAATGTTGGATTCCAACTGGTTCAAAGAGCTTTAGTGTTAGACATAAACAACTTTACCAGTTTTAAAAACCAAAGATGAGTAAAATCAAATCAGGTGGTAGAGCTTGCTGGGTAGAGGTGTAACACACAACTTAAATCTAGGGCTCCTGGTCTATGTGGCACTTTTTTTGAATGATGGGGTCACTGACACAGCAATGATAGACAAGGCAGAGTGGTTGTTATGTAATCTGAGGAGAGTAGAGGAGGCACCCCCAAAACTGGAAATGATATGACATTTTCCTTGGTGAGTGAGAATCTTTTAACCCCAGGAGGGTTTAAAATTAAGTATAGAAAGTTGAAGGGAATCATGATATTAATGTTTTCATGTAAAAGAATCTATGCAGATTTATGTATACATAATGTTTAATAGAATTTAGCCTATTTGCAAAAATCTCAAAATTCCAGTTGAAAATTAATAAGTATTTAATGGATTCAGACTTATGACTTTAAACTGAAAACTTCCTAAGCGTATATATAGTATTGGAACATTTAAGAGAACCCTAAGGTTGCCATTTGTAAGTTTAATTTATCGCATGAATAATCTAAATTTAAATACTTGAAAAGGTTTTGTTTATTAAGTCAGGCCATTAAAGTACATAAAGGGAAATGGAACATAATAAGTGTCTCAATGCAATTTTAAATCTTTAAAAGGAATCTAACCTTATAATTGGAACCACACATCCAAAATCCTTTTGAAATTGATAGGTAAAATATGTTGGACATCAACAGAATAAGATTAGAAAGCTGAAACTTGAAGAAGAGCTATGATTTTGAATTGTAATTTCAATAAATTAAATATTAATTTTAAAAGTCAGCTAAACTTCTGAATCATCTATGAAACGAGATTTATGGTAATAATTGCCGCGTAAGATCGCTGAGAAGATTAAAGGAGACATTAGTTTAAAAGGGTCTGGCACTGCGCCTGTCACATGGTAAGCATGATATATGATGGCATTTATTAATATTATTAAGTCTTCCTTAAAGGAGAGCTTAAAGCCAGGCATGGGGATGTACATCTGTACTCCCAGTTACTAGGGAGCCTGAGACAGGAGGATCGTTTGAGCCCAGGAGTTCGAGTCCAGGCTGAGCAACATAGTGAGACTCTGTCTCAATTTAAATCAATCAATCAATCAATCAGTCAATAATAAGTAAATAAAAGAGAGTATAAAGATGTTTAGAAATGAAAGGGAATATGGGATAAGATATGACCCAAAACACAGATAATCCTGGTGGCAGGGGTGAGATATCCAACACACACCTTTGCCCCTCAGCCCCTCACTGGCTAACAAGGCTTGCCTTATCTTGTCTGGGTCTCCCCAAGATGTGTTCAGCTTCTCCGGCAGGGGTGGTGTGTGCAATTCATTACCACTGCATCACCCAGTGGCCCTTTGCTAAGATCCATGGAAGGCATTTTTCCTACGTCACTCATTCTTTCACTCCATCCATCCTACAAACAATTGATGTTTGTACCAAGCACCATTCTAGGCAATGGGGATAGTGCAGCCAGCAGCATAGAAAAACAACAACAATGACAACAACAAGACAACCCTGCCCTCATGTAGCTTACACTCTTTTTTTTTTTCTTTTTTTTTTTGAGGCAGAGTCTCACTCTGTCGCCCAGGCTGAAATGTAGTGTCCCGATCTCAGTTCACTGCAAGCTCCACCTCCCGGGTTCACTCCATTCTCCTGCCTCAGCCTCCTGAGTAGCTGGGACTACAGGCGCCTGCCACCACGCCCGGCTAAGTTTGTGTATTTTTAGTAGAGACGAGGTTTCACCCTGTGAACCAGGATGGTCTCGATCTCCTGACCTTGTGATCCACCCGCCTCGGCCTCCCAAAGTGCTGGGATTACAGGCATAAGCCACCTCGCCCAGCCATGGAGCTTACATTTTAATAGTGGAGACAGACATTAAACAAAATCAGCGAGTGAATTATGCAGTATGTTAGAAGAGGATATGTTGATAGAGAAAATGCACAAGGCAAAAAGATGGGTGTGGTGGGGTAAGGATTGGAATTTTAGAAAGGGTAGCCACTCCACTGAGAAGGTGACATCTCAGCCATTTGAGCCAAGACTTTAAGGAGGTGAGAGAGCATTCTGTGCATAGGGAACAGAAAGTGCAAGGACTGTGAGCTGGGAGTGTTCCTGACACATCGGAGGAATGTGGAGGAGGCCTGTGAGGTTGGAGAGAACAAGCGCGAGGGTAGGAGATGCGATCAGAGAAGCGATCGTGGAAGGTCTTGTGGCTTTTGTAAGGACTTTGGCTCTTACTCTGAATGAAGTGGGAAGCCATTAGGGCCCTTTTGGGACAACTGGGGAAATTCCAACAGGAACTATATGTTAAATATTATTTAATCAGTATTAAAGTTTGTGGATGTGGTAATTCTCAATAAGTTGAAATAATTTTCCTGGGTGTTGGTATGAATTGACAGTTTGTGTCTTTCCACCCCCGAAATTCATGTGTTGAAAGCCTAACCTCCAATGTGATGGTATTTGGAGTTGGGCCCCTTGAGAGGTAATTAGGGTTAGATCAGGTCATGATGGTGGGGCCCCCAGGACAGGATTAGTGCCTTTATAAAAAGATGAAGAGACATTAGATCTTCGTCTCTCCAAGCATACTACAAGATTACAGCCACCTACAAGCCAGAAAGAGACCTCAGAATTAAACCCACTTTACCAGCACCTTAATTTTGGACATCCCAGTCTCCCAGCTGACTATGACAGGTGTCACTGTTAGAAGAAACATGCTGAAGTACTTAGAGGTGAAGGGTCATGATATCTAGAACTTATTTTCAAGTGATTGGGAAAAAAAGGAAAAAAATCTAACCATTTGTCATTGTTACCCATTACTGAGTGTTATAGATGAGATTGTGTGCTCCCCAAAATTTATATGTTGAAGCCCTAACTTCGTGTGACTGTATTTGGAGACAGAATCTTTAAGGAGGTTGGAGTTAACTGAGGTCATAAGGATGGGGCCCTAATCAGGTGACTGGTGCCCTTATAAGAAGAGGGAGAGATACCAGGTATGTGTGCAGAGAAAGGGTCATGTGAGGATACAGTGAGAAGGCAGCCATCTGCAAGCCAAGGGGACAGGCTTCAGGAGAAACTAGACCTACCAACACCTTGATCCTGGACTTCCAGCCTCCAAAACTGTCAGAAAATAAGTTTCTGGTGTTAAAGTCACCCAGTCTGTGTGCTATTTTGTAATGACAGCCCTAGAAGGCTAATCTGTGGAATAACAATTACCTCAAATGTAGGGGCTTAAAGATTATTATCTCACATGATTTCTTTTCCTTTTTTTTTTTTTTTTTTTTTTTTTAGGTGGAGTCTTGCTCTGTTGCCTAGGCTGGAGTGCAGTGGCATGGTCTTGGCTCACTGCAACCTCTGCCTCCCAGGTTCAAGCAATTCTCCAGCTTCAGCCTCCCGAGTAGCTGGGATTACAGGCATGCACCACCACACCTGCCTAATTTTTGTATTTTTAGTAGAGATGGGTTTTTACCATGTTGGCCAGGCTGGTCTTGAACTCCTGACCTCAGGTGATCCACCCCGCCTAGGCTTCCCAAAGTGCTGGGATTATAAGCGTGAGCCACTGCGCCCGGCCAATCCCCAGATTTCTGAGGGCCGGAAATCTGGGAGACTCTCAGCTGCGTGGTTCTGGCTCCAGGTCCATCATAAAGTGCAGTCAGGATGTTTTCCCCAGGGCCTCCATCAGATGGCTTATCTGAGGTAGAAGATTGCATTTCCAAGATCCACTCATGACCGGGCGCGGTGGCTCACCCCTGTAATCCCAGCACTTTGGGAGGCCGAGGTGGGCGGATCACCTGAGGACAGGGGTTCAAGACCAGCCTGGCCCGCATGGTGAAACCCCATCTCTACTAAAAATACAAAATATTAGCCAGGCGTGGTGGCGGGCACCTGTAGTCCCAGCTACTGGGGAGGCTGAGGCAGGAGAATGGCATGAACCTGGGAGGCAGAGCTTGCAGTGAGCTGAGATCTTGCCACTGTACTCCAGCCTGGGTGACAGAGCGAGATTCCATCTCAAAAAAAAAAAAAAAAAATCCACTCACATGGCTGTTGGCGAGAGGTCTCAGTTCTTCACCATGTGGTCTTCCCCATAGGACTGCTTGAGTGTTGAGCACCCTTACATCAGGGCATGGTAGTTGGCTTTCCTCAGATTGAATGAACCCAGAAAGAGAGCAAGGAGGAAGCCACAAGGCCTTTTACGACCTAGTCTTGGAAGTTGCACACCTTCACTTCTGACATGTTCTAATATTATCAGTGAATCACTAAGTCCAGCCCACACTCAGGAGGAGAGGAATTAAGCTGCGTCTCTTGAAGAGCAAAGAAACTCTTGGTACATACTATACAATATTTGTTATTGTAATTATTATTATTATCAATATATTTAACTCCACAGATACCTCCAGGAGGACCTTCCTCTAACCCACCCTCAACCTTCTGTCTGTGATTAGGGGCCTGAGCAAAGCCTGAGAAGGGACATGCAGGACAAATTTGTGGGGAAAGAGAGAAGACTGAGCAAAAACTTGGCATGAGAACAGCCTTTAACCTGTCCCTTCATCACATTTGCTGCCTCAGGAAGGAAGAGGCCACGAAGAGCTTCTGGTTTCTTCTACAGCCTGCAGATTCTCGAATTCCCTCCCCAAGGATGGCGTGGGCGGCGTGGTTGGGGAGCATCCCCTGTCTTCAGCAGCCCCACTCTGGAGCCTCCACACCACGCTGTAGGCTCTGTGGACATTCAGTGAGTATGTGATGAAGATGACCATGAGACTCTCAGAGACTGGCTGATTCTTCCCGTCCCGTCTGTGTCTTCACATTTGGTGCTTGTTGATTAGTTAAGGATCAAGGATCCCAATTTCTTTTTTTTTTTTGGAGACAGAGTCTCTCTCTGTCACCCAGGCTAGAGTGCAGCGGCATGATCTCGGCTCACCGTAACCTCCGTCTCCCAGGTTCCAGTGATCCTCCTACCTCAGCCTCCATAATAGGTGAGATTACAGGCGTGAGTCACCACACCTGGCTAATGTTTGTGTTTTTAATAGAGGTGAGGTTTCACCATGTTGGCCAGGCTGGTCTTGAACTCCTGATCTCAGGTGATCCACCTGCCTTGGCCTCCCAAGGTGCTGGGATTACAGGTGTGAGCCACTGCGTCCGGCCAAGGATAACAATTTTGATAAGAGACTGGTATCATGAGTTCAACAAACCAGCAGGCTTCTGGTGAGCAAAGTGAGCTAGAATGATGGCTTGTGGTTTCATTCAATCAGTAGAATCACAGTAACAAAAATACTTAATACATCTCCTATTCTGGGTTCTGTTCTAAATGATAGACACACATATTAATTGAGTTAGTCCTCAAAGCAACCCTATGAACTACGAATCTGTCCATTTTACAGATGAGGAAATAGAGGCACAGAGAGATTAAGAAACTTGCCCAAGGTCAGAGTTCAGAGTTTGATTCCAAGAGTATGTGTTTAAAACTGCTATGCTAGATTGTCTCTTAAAAATTGCACAATTCATCCTTAACATTTGAAGATATCTAAATACGAGCAGGAGGTGGTACTTAAATAATATAAATAATTGAGAATAAGATTCAGGGACTAGAAAGTTCAGGTAACATAGAATGCTAAGCAGGAAGGAACTTGAGAAATATCGGGGTCATAACTTTTCAAACTGGATTCTGAAGAGTCCCAGGATTCTTGTGGTATCTCTGGATCTGCTTGTCCAGGAGCGAAAGAAATCTTTGGACTCCACCACCCCAATTCAACCACAGCACCCACCAGGATCTGCTTCACAGGGATTTCCTGTGCACAAGTCCAAGTTTGCCTGGACCACAGCCTCAGATTGTCAGGGAAGTTTGCAAATGGCTTTGAAGTGGCTGAAAACATTACTGGGTTTCCTTTAGGTGATGTCTCTAGAAAACCTTTCGGGGGTCATTTGATTCTATAGGGATTTGTGCCTTTCTTTTTGTTTTTCTTTTTACCATTTTGCAACTCTGAACTCTGTCGAGACAAAAGTTAACTCATGTAGCAAGTGATTTCTGCTCTGTAGAAGACATCATTTTTGTTATCTATTAGCGAATTAGTTTCTGCATTCCTGATTGTGTATATGTGTCTCTGTTCAGTGGATTCTTCTTTGAACACAGTTTTATGTCATACTGGTTATCTCAACTAATGAGTTAGATAAAATCTTTTTTTTTTTCTTTTCTTTTTTTTTCTTTTGAGACAGAGTTTTTCTTTGTCATCCAGGCTAGAGTACAGTGGCGTGATCTCGGCTCATTGTAACCTCTGTCTCCTAGGTTCAAGCGATTCTCCTGCCTCAGCCTCCCCAGTAGCCAGGATTACAGGCGTGCGTCACTATGCTGGCTAATTTTTTACATATTTTTAGTAGAGATGGAGTTTCAACACATTGACCAGCCTAGTCTCGAATTCCTGACTTCAGGTGATTGGCCCGCCTCGGCCTCCCAAAGTGTTGGGATTACAGGCATAAGCCACGACGCCCAGCGAGTTAGATAAAATCTTTGTGACATCTCCATTTATGTTTATATTTATATGGCAGTCATAATTTTACTTTAAGAAACTTACCCTTTAACAAGATGGTCTTCCTGCATTCATTCTGGCCTCCTCCTATTCTTGCCCCCTATCCAGTCCATTCTCCACGAAGGAGCTAGAGCCATCTTTTCCAAGAGCGAACCTGATCATACTCCTCCCCGGCTTAAAACTGATATGCCGTAGAGCCTGCTGACAGCAGTGCAGACCTGGCTTCTGCTAGGACAACTGGACGCCATCATCCTGAATCGGGCACCTCACCTGACATCAAACAGCTCGGACAGGGCCCAAGGCAGGTGTCCATAACACGCTGATTGATCAGCCCAGATTTTACCAGCAGCACTCACTTGCCTTTCTAATTTGGGACAGAGAAAGTGTGTGAGTTTGATTTTATCTTTTTTTTTTTTCCTCCAGATTTAAAGATCTGTTCCCTTTCCTCTCCCCCAAACCTCATTCCCCAGATCCTAGATTCTGTGCCAAATTGGGTTTCCAAGCCTAGCAGTATAAAACAAAAAACAAACAAACAAACTCCTACCCAGAGCCCAATCTTTGGTCTCTTATTCTTTCTTTCTTTCTTTTTTTCCTTTAGTAAAAGCTCAGTGCTGCCAGGAGCAGTGGCTTCTGCCTATAATCCCAGCATTTTGGGAGGCTGAGGTGGGTCTTGGTGCTAGGTGGAATTGCTTGAGGCCAGGAGTTCAAGACCACCCTGGTCAACATGGTGAATCTCTGTCTATACTTAAAAAACACAAAAAATTAGCTGGGTGTGGTGCGTGTGCCTGTAATCTCAGCTAGTAAGAAGGCTGAGGTGGGAGGATCACCTGAGCTCAGGAATTTGAGGCTGCACTGAGCTGTGATCGCACCACTGCACTCCAGGCTGGGTGACAAGAGTGAGACCTTGTCAAAAAAAAAAACAAAACAAAACAAAAAAACAAAACCCTCAGTGCTCTCCAGTCCCCTTAGAATAAAAGCCAAAATCCTGGAAAAGGCCTCCCTGAAAGGTCTCACATGATCTAGCCCCTGCCTGCTTCTGTTCTCACCCTCACCCTCTCCATTCCAGCTACCTCAACCTTTGGCCCACCCTTTCCAGAGCCAGTCTCTTCCCATGCTGTGTTAGGACACTGTGACACCCTCTCTTTCTCCTCCTTCTTGCCATTGTCTGGTGGAAACAAAACAAAACAAAAATAACGTGTATTCATTCTTCAAGTTTCTTACTAAACCTCACCTTGCCACCTCAAAAAGACCTGGTTGGTTCCCCACCTCCTTCCCTCATAGGATCCCCTAGCACCGGAACTTCTCAACAGCCAGTGCAGTGATGATTATTTAATGATTTAGCTATTTATATCTGTGGGTGGAATGTCTCCCTTTCCCAAGAGGCCAAAAGCTCCAAGAGGCAGGACCCAGATCAGTTGTTTACTACTTTGTCCCCTCCGCTTTGCTTGATGCCTGCATATAGGAGGCACTCGACAGAACCATTATTTGTTGATTTCCAGAGGGTTCTGAGGTCCAATGTGAGGGTGGAGGACAGGGACCTGAGGTAGGAGGGGAGATGGTGCATGTGGGGGCTCTGAGGCAAACTGTCACTTCATACAGTGCATTATGGGGTGGGCTGAGACGGCTGCCTGGTCTCTAATGCATGGTCAAGGCTCCTCTCCCCTTGAAGACTGGCAGACATAGTTGGGGATTGCATTCATCAATCATTTATTTATTTATTTAATTTGTTTTGAGACAGAGTCTCGCTCTGTTGCCCAGGCTGGAGTGCAGTGGCATGATCTCAGTTCACTGCACCCTTTGCCTCCTGGGTTCAAGCGATTATCCTGCCTCAGCCTCCGGAGTAGCTGGGATTATAGGCGTGCACCACCACATCTGGCTAATTTTTGTATTTTCAGTAGAGACGGGGTTTCACAATGTTGGCCAGGCTGGTCTCGAACTCCTGATCTCAGATGATCTGCCTGCCTTGGCCTCCCAAAGTGCTGAGATTACAGGTGTGAGCCACCACACCTGGCCCATGTATTTATTTTTGAGACAGGGTCTCTGTCACCCACACTGGAGTGCAGTGGTGGGATCACAGCTCATACAACCTCAACTTCTCATGTTCAAGGGATCTTCCTGCCTCAGCCTCCCGAGCAGCTGGGACTATAGGCACATACCACCATACCTGCTATTTTTTAAATTTTTTGTAGAAATGGGACCTCTCTCTGTTATCCAGGCTGATCTCAATCTCTTGGGCTCAAGAGATTCTCCTGCCTCAGCCTCCCAAAATGCCAGGATTATAGACGTGAGCCATGGTGCCTGGCCGTATTTATCAATCTTCAACTGTCCTCAATCATTGCTTCAAATCCTGATTTTGCTTCTATTTCTTGCCAGGCTGATCTTCTTTGTTGTTGTTGTTGTTGTTGTTGCACAGGCTGAAGTGCAGTGGTGCAATCTCGGCTTACTGTAACCTCCACCTCTCAGGTTCATGCCATTCTCCTGCCTCAGCCTCCCGAGTAGCTGGCACTACAGGTGCCCGCCACCACACCCGGCTAATTTTTTTTTTTTTTTTTGTATTTTTAGTAGAGACGGGGTTTCACTGTGTTAGCCAGGATGGTCTCAATCTCCTGACCTCATGATCCACCCACCTCGGCCTCCCAAAGTGCTGGGATTACATTCATGAACTACTGCACCTCGCCGCCAGGCTAATCTTCCTTTGTACTACTTTGTTATTAATCCCTGAAATAGAAATGCTCCTGAAGTATCTCAAAATCCAAATAGTCTGGCAGTTCCTCAAAAGGTTAAGCATAGAATTACCATAGGACCAATCGATTCCACTCCTAGGTGTTTACACAAGAGAAATAAAAGCATGTGTTCACACAAATACTTGTTTAAGAAGTTTCATAGCAGCCTTATTCACCAAAGGCAGAAAGCAGAAACTACACAAATGTCCATCCACTGATTATTGGATCAATGAAATATACTACCATATATCCATACAATGGAATAGTATTCAGCCCTAAAAAGAAGTGATGTACTGATACATGTTATATATATCATGCATGAACCTCAAAAACATTATGCTAAGTGAAAACATGCTAAGCCAAACATAAAAGATCATAGATTGTATGACTCCATTCAGGCGAAATATCTAGAACAGGCAAATCAATAGAAATAGAAGGTAGATGAATGGGGCTGGGGGGTTGGGAGGAAATGAGATGAACTATTGGGTCTACTAATGGACCTTTTTGGGGGGTGATGAAAATGTTCTAAAAATGTGTTGAGAATTGAACAACTCTGTAAATATGCTAAAAATCATGGATTGTACACTTTAAATGAATGAATTATACAATACGTAAATTATATATTATCATATAATTATTAAATAATATATTATTATTAAATATTAATTATGTCAATTATTATGTTTTTGTTTTTTGAGACGAAGTCTCTCTCTGTCACCCAGGCTGGAGTGCAGTGGCGCGGTCTTGGCTCACTGCAAGCTCCGCCCCCCGGGTTCACACCATTCTCCTGCCTCAGCCTCCTAAGTAGCTGGGACTACAGGCGCCCGCTACTGGGCCCGGCTGATTTTTTGTATTTTTTGTAGAGGCGGGGTTTCACCGTGGTCTTGATCTCCTGACCTCATGATCTGCCTGCCTTGGCCTCCCAAAGTGCTGAGATTACAGGCGTGAGCCACTGCACCCGGCCTATTATTGTTTTTTTGAGACAGAGGCTCGCTGTGTTGCCCAGGCTGGAGTGCAGTGGCATGATCTCGGCTCACTGCAACCTCCACCTCCCAGGTTCAAGCGATTCTCCTGCCTTAGCCTCCCAAGCAGCTGGGGCTACAGGCACTTGCCACTATACCTGGCTAATTTTTTGTATTTTTAGTAGAGATGGGGTTTCACTGTGTTAGCCAGGATGGTCTCAATCTCCTGACTGTGATCTGATCACCTCGGCTCCCCAAAGCGCTGGGATTACAGGCATGAGCCACCGTGCCCGGCCTGTTAATTATTTTAAAAAGCAGTAATTCCTAACCTTGTTGAGTTAAGATTTCTGGGCGAATTAGCTGAAAGCTGTAGAGTTTCTCTTGCCCTACCTCCATCCTCACCCACCTCAGGCATGAAAAATCCACATATACTTGTATATAAAAGTTTCATAAAAAATTAGGTGATTCCCAGTCTGAAGCCTGTTTATTGACTCCCTAGAGATCTATAATCCCAGTGGAAACCTGTCTTGATAAAACTATCACTAGTAAATGTTAGCGCAGGTGCACATCTGAAAGATTTTTTTTTTTTTTGAGACAGGGTCTTGCTCTGTTACCTAGGCTGGAGTGCAGTGGTGCGATCACGGCTCACTGCAACCTAAACCTCCCAGGATCAAGTGATCCTTTTGAGTAGATGGGACTACAGGCAAGAGCCACTGTGCCCTGCTAATTTTTAGTTAGTTTTTGTAAAGACAAGGTCTCACTATGTTGCCCAGATTAGTCTTGAACTCCTGGGTTCAAGCCATCCACCCACCTTGGCCTCTAGAACTGCTGGGATTACAGGCGTGAGTCACCATGCCCAGCCTAATTTTTTTTTTCCATCCTTGTCATAGTCCCTCTTTGCCCCCTCCCCCTCTTCCTTCACAAGCTGTTTTGACACCCTTTTCTCCATCAGTGTGGTAGGAAGCGTTTTAAGACAGTTCCCATGACCTTTGCCCTCTGGTGTTGGGGCAAAAGGAGGAGATTATCTGGGTGAGTCTAATTTAATCGCAGGAGCCCTCTAAAAGCAGATAATTTCTCTAGCTGGTATTGGAGGAGAGTCAGATTCAAAGCCTGACAGGGACTCCACATGCTGTTGCTGGCTTTGAAGATGGAAGAGGCCGTGCAATGAGGAATGCCATTGGGCTCTAAGAGCAGAGGGGCCCCTGGCTGACAGCCAGCAAGGAAATGACGGCCTTAGCCCTACAGCTTCAGGAATTGGTTTATGTCAGCAACCTGAAGGAGCTTGGAAGTGGATTCCTCCCCTGAGCCTCCAGGGAAAGGCCCAGCCAGCGCACAGCGTGCTTGCAGCCTCGTGACACCCTGAGCAGGAGCCAGGGCAGCCCATGCGGACTCTGAGCTGCTACCATGAGATAACACGTGAGTGTTGGTTTAGGACCCCAAGTTTGCAGTAATTTGTTATGCAGACTAGAAAACTAACACGATCAGCCTCGCATCGCTGTGCAGCTGGCTGTCTTTCTGTTGGATGTTTCTAGAGCCACCTCTTTTCCTCATAAGATTCCTAAAATGGTTATTTGTGCCCCCTCTACCCCCTGAGGGTGACGTCATACTCCAGTTGCCTCTCAGCCTGGCTCCTATCATTCCGCACTCCATAGTCTACAATGGGAGCTTCTTCCTGGTGTTTCAAAGGTGAAAGTTAAGGGGAACCTCCGGCCTTTGCAGGTGAGGAAGCTACACTGGGCTGGTGTCACAGTTCTCAGCAGCTTTGATCTCCCAAGAGAAGAAGATTGGCCTGAGACAGGGGTCTCGTGGGACTCCACTTGGCCTCAGCACCCTGCTATGCACATGGAAGGCTTCCAGTAAACATTGCTGGGACTGAAAGTCCAGGAACAGAGAAGCTCACTCAGATGCCCAAGTGATCAACCCTAAGATGGCTTGAAAGGAGAAGCAGAAGGTTCTAGAGCCCTTCCAGCTGGCAGAAAGCCTTGTCCGTAATATGTGGGACCCTGGCCTGGAAGCTGGGAAAAGGGCTTTGGGGGTAAAACCATATGAGGAAGGGGGCTGATCCCAAGGGCTAACAGCTGATCTCACAGAAGCAGAGGCTCTTCAGCTACTCCAGGGAGACCGAGATCACCTGGAAGGGTGCTCAAAGCTTGGTTCTAATGGAAGGGTGCTCAAAGCTTGGTTCTAATCCCATCTTCAGCAGCAGTTTGGAGGTTGTGTGTATGGCAAGGCATTGGAACAGACATGCAGCTGTCTGCCTACCTGCCCGCTTGCAGGCTCAGCTCTCAGTCCCCCAAGCTCCTCCAATCCCCGCTTCTGTCCTTCCCCTACTCCCACCCATCAGGAAGGGCTCACGGGTTGGGAGGGGAACCGAGTGCTCCACACTGAGAGTGAGTTCCTGAAGGGCTTCCTTCCTCTTTCCTCCCTTTATCCATAAAACACCCAGAGCCCTACTTCCTGCCGTTGCTGATGAGAACCATTCATTTCTGGAACAAATCAGTTATTTCTGCTCTCGTGAGTTAGTGTCTTTTCTTGCTGGGAAAAGCTCCAGGCAGGCCCTTAACTTCGTCTTCTTGTTCTTGGAGGGTGATCTCATGCATCTGAGAGTCAGAATCCCTCTTGGCCGGGTCGTCTTGGCTTCTTTATGTGGCTGCAGGGCCCCGGGTAGCCATGCTGAAGGCCTCAGAAGGCGCTGGGGCGGGGTAGGGAAGGAGCGAGGGCCTGTCTGTGACTGCCCTTACCCTCCCGATGGGAAGACCCCATCACTCCGGTGCCTGGGAATCCCTGCGCCTTTTGGATTTGTTCTCCCTGTTTCTGTGGGCTTGAGTAGGTTTGCGGATTTGTGGCTTCTCTTGTACGCAAGAAATCTGCCTAGACCCACAGAATTTCTTCTGCCCC
>NC_045449.1:8643159-8673171 GCF_002776525.5 Piliocolobus tephrosceles
CCCCCAGCTTCCCTTCATATAGATGTAAACATGGGAGCAGAATTAAGTCAAGAGTTCATGAGTGTATGTGGAGTGTGCAACCTCTTGGTCATTTACTTCTCAACAACAAAATACTCTCTGGGCTTTGACTCTTTGTCCCTCATCTTGAGCTGGACTGCTCTGTGGACAGGAAGGAACATAGCTCATAGGAACATGTGAGCTATGTGAGAAATACCACCATGGCCAAATACTGGGATACTGCACAATCAGGTGTGCACCCAGTAACTTGCCCACTTGTCCCATGCAGCCCTGTGCATGGCAAGGAATCACAGTTTATATCATTTCGAAATATACACACAAGCACATACACACACCCCATTTCTTGGGTTAGCTTGGGGAGGGGCTAAGGAAATGATAAGCATTAGAACCTTCTTTGAACCTTGACTGAAGAATTCTAAGTCTATTACTTATACAGCCTCAGCCTTTTTCAGTTTTAGATCTAGCAACATTATTCATTCTGGGTGGGTTCTTCTCTTTATTTTCAAATTACACATCAAATAGTGGAATGGACTGAGGAGGGTCATATGGGGCAGCTTCTCAAAGTATGCTCACCTCATCAAAAGCACTAGGTTGCCAATGCAACCTAACCCCAGGCCTCGGAGTCAGAATTTCAATTGCTCTGGCACCTTCTTAGGCATATTAAAATTTGAGAAATACTATTTTGATGACACGACTCCATATCTTTATATAAAAGTCCAACTCTTTTAGTATCCGTTTGCTTTCCTAAAATCAGTCTCTAGAGCCTAAAAGTTGGATAATCTTCCCAAGGATGTTTACTTGTAAACCTAATGGTATCTCTAAATTAAAGAACCTAAGTAGGACCGGGTGCAGTGGCTCGCGCCTATAATCCTAGCACTTTGGGAGGTCAAGGTGAGAGGATTTCTTGAGCCCAGGAGTTCAAGACCAGCCTAGGCAACACAGTGAGACTCTGTCTCTACAAAAAGTTAAAAAATTAGCAGGGCGTGGTGGTATACACCTGCAGTCCTAGCTACTCAGGAGGCTGAGGTGGAAGGATTGCTTGAGGTTAGGAGTTGGAGGCTGTAGTGAGCTGTGATTATGCCACTGAACTCTCCAGCCTGGGTGATGGAGTGAAATCTTACTCAGAAAAATTTAAATTAAAAAAAAAAACAATCTAGGCAGTACCATGAGGTGGATGTGAGCTGGTACAAATACGTCTTTAGGAAGTTGGTTAGCTTGTCTCAGAAAAAATTTCATGGAGAAATCTCCCTTTAGTGTCCTTTTTTTTTTTTTTTTTGAGACGGAGTTTTGCTCTGTCACCAGGCTGGAGTGCAGTGGCGCGGTCTTGGCTCACTGCAACCTCTGCCTCCCAGGTTCAAGTGATTCTCCTGCCTCAGCCTCCTCCCGAGTAGCTGGGATTACATGTGCCCGCCACCACACCCAGCTAATTTTTGTATTTTTAGTAGAGACGGGGTTTCACCATGTTGGCCAGGCTGGTCTTGAACTCGTGACCTCATGATCTTCCCGCCTTGGCCTCCCAAAGTGCTGGGATTACAGGCGTGAGACCCATTCTTTCTTTATCCTCAGCTACCCCCGTACCAGGATCAGAGCCCCCATGTTGCCTTGGGTTGTCCTGAAACCCACACCTCACCCTGGTCTGCCTTTCTACTCCGTAATTCCCTTCCACCTTCCTAAAATTTCAGGAAGTCCTGTGCTTAGTAGCAGGTAACTGTGTGTTAAGAGACTCTCTGACTAGAAGCCATTCACACAAAGAGAAGGCATTTGCATTGTGAAGGAGCGTGTTCTTCCCCACCAGCATCTGGTTGGTGAACTGAGGTGGGGGTGCTTAGGGGCAGCCCCTTGCCCATCCTTGCTTGGTTTGCCAGGGAATCAGGAAGTCGCATTTAAAGTTCCCAAGCCACCACTGTTCAGCCCTGCCCTTTCTTCGCTTCGGCAGAGAAGCTGAATAAAAATGGACTTTGGGTGGACCGGCAAAGCAGACTGCTGAACCCAATGGCAGGAACTTCCTATGATTTAACTGGTGGCCAGCATGGTGATGACGGGGGAGGGGAGAGGCTCTTGTTGGTGTCAGGCAAGCATCTCCAGGCTGCAGGTGGTTGCTGCCTTGTGTGTTGTCTATGCTGTGTACTGCCAAAATGGCCAGCAGGAGAAAGGTGTGCATCTCTGATCCTCGGGCTCCCCCAGAACGACCTCAGGCAGCCCCCACCACACATACCTTTTCTTCTCTTGTGGCCCCCGCTCCATCTCCGGCCTGGCTGTCCCGAGGCTGCAGCTCCAGCACAGTGCGGAAGAGCTTTTCTGAGGTTTGGGTCAGGAAGCCAATCTCTGCATTTGGGTGGAGGCCATAGAGGTAGGGGGATTCTGGGGGCAGCTCAGCATCGATGTACTGAAAATCAAGGGCAAGCTCGATTAAAAAGAAACCAACACATACCTCCCATCTCCCACACCGGCTTGTCCTCTGCAGGGAGTCTGTGGGCTGGTGTCCTCCCCCCAGGGACGCTGCTCGCCATCCCTGGTTGACTTCAGCACCCTCTCCACCTATTAGTGCACCTTGACATCATCTGTTTTTGTCGGCTGGACCCGTTTCCCAGAACTTCCACGTTCATTCTATCATTCTTTCTTTTCTGGGATGCTTAGATGACTTTATCTCCAGTCCCACTGCCTCCCACTGCTCCCTGATGACTCTTGTTCCTGCAGACCAGAGGAGGACTTCTCCTAGTCTTCTAAAAATACGCATCCCTCCCTCCCTAGTGATTTTACTTAAGCTCTTCTAGGATTCCAGACCTTTCCTTCTTCTTTTTCTCTCCCCTCCATCTAAATCAGACATGACAAACCTGAACATATACATGGGACGGCACATGCAAAATAAGCTAGTGAATTGGGCTTAGGACGAGGGAGGTGAGATTGGCTGCGAATCGGAGAGTTTGCACCCCTGGGGGAAAGTATTCAAATAAAACAAATTTTCAAACTGTGTGTCACCCAAGCAACTCCTTTCTGTGGTCAGTGCTAGTGGCCAGAGTCTGCCATGCCTAATGCCTAAAAATCCTCCCCAGCGGCTAAGGCTCAGTTGTTTTATTTGTTCGTTCGTTTGTTTTGGAGCCAGGCTTTCACTCTGTTGAAAAAACTAGAGTACAGCAGCACTGTCACAGATCACTGAAGCCTCCACCTCCCAGGCCCAAGTGCTTTCCACCTCAGTCTCCCAAGCAGCTGGAACTACAGGTACATGCCGCCATGCTCAGCTGATTTTTTTATTTCTATTTTTTGTAGAGACGAGGTCTCACCATGTTGCCCACTGCTCTCTAACTCATCAGTTCAAATGATCCTCCAGCCTTGACCTCCCAAAGTTCTGGCATTACAGGCGGGAGCCACCGTCCCTGGCTCTGAATGCTTTGAGTGCCTCTTCATGACTCTTTTCACGATGGTGGGAAAATATCCCTCAAGTTCTGTCCCTGATATGATTTTGATGATTCCTTGGTGTTATTAACATTCCTCAAAGGCTCAAAGGCCGATTTTTATGTTCATTTTTGTATTTCCTCCAGCGTTCTGTGCAGGTCTGGAATCTACGTGGATGCCCTAGAACCATCTATTAACTGACACATTAAAGAGAAGTATAAAGAAAGAGAGTGTACCTCCGTCATTTGGAAATGTGCAAATCAATTGCACCCTTGCTCAATAAAGAGAACCAGACTTCCTTTGCCTGTTACTTGCTCCAGCCGCCTGTCGAATTACCCCATGGACACTAGGGGACGCTGTTGCACAATTTTCCTGGGTAAAGCCTTCTTGCCTTTGGTGAAGTAGTTAAAAACTATTTCCTCTTATTTTCCTTAAAGAGCTTTATTGTTTTAAATTTCTTCTTATAGGTCCAATTTTTCTGGATCAAATGAATTTTACGATTTACCCTTAAGTTTTATGAATTAAAAAAAAATTTTTTAACTTGCAGTTAATATTCCTATGATCAATATTTCCCTGATGTTTTATATTCAAGAGTTTTTCTAGGCATGTTCAAAAGCCTACCAGTAAAAACTGTTAAAAAATATCTTTCGGAATGTTTTCCATGGTAGGTGAAATAGGCTAAGATGAATACTTTAAACATAGCTGTGGTAACAGTAACATAAAAGACCGAAGTAATAGTAAGAAAACCTCCATGAGGCTGGGCACGGTGGCTCACGCCTGTAATCTCAGCCTTTTGGGAGGCCGAGGCAGGTGGATCACCTGAGGTCAGGAGTTCAAGACCAGCCTGGCCAACATGATGGAACCCCATCTCCACTAAAAAACACAAAAATTAGCCGGGTGTGGTGGCAGGCGCCTGTAATCCCAGCTACACAGGAAGCTCAGGCAGGGAGAATAGCTTGAACCCGGGAGGTGGAGGTTGCAGGGAGCTAAGATCACGCCACTGCACCCCAGCCTGGGTGACAGAGCAAGACTCGGTCCCAAAAAAGAAAAAAAAGAAAACCTTCATGAGCATGCTGACTGTGGCATACGTGTGTGGTGTGTGCCTGTGCGTACAGCCACCAACAAGGAGTGGGAGGGGTGAGTGATCTGAGTGATCCTGGCACAAGATCATTCTCCTCCAGGGATATTTAGAATCACTGACAGAAACTTTACCAAAAATTGGCTAAGGTCTTGCCTAAAATTTTGCTCCATGACAAATAGCTTTGTCAACATCCCAACTGAAAACAACCAAATAACTGTCCCAGATGTTATCTGTAGAAAATATTAACACAGAGAACGACTGAAGCAAACATCAAGAATGGAAAGCTCTCCAAAGGCTCCATTTGATTATTAATTTGAGGCTAGAAATCCCTTATCTCTCAACTTAAACAGGGCAGGCTTGGAGCATAGGACCGGATTTGACATGAGCTCAGCTGTCTAAGCCCTTCTGTCCCGGCCCCTGCCGGCAGCCATGGTGATGGCCCAGCAGAAGCTTCCCTGGTGGTTCAGGTCAGTGTGGGAGGAACACCCAGGTCCCTGTGAGCACCCTCACGCTATCAGAAGCACAGAGCAGAGCCTCACCTGATGATAACCATTGTAGTCCATGTTGCCTGGGAGTGGGAACCCTGGGGCCAAAGACAGTTCTCCTTCTAACATTTCTGGTCGGATGAATTCCTCCAGGTAGGTTCTGCAGAGCCTTCTGTCCCAGTCGTCTGTGATATGGCCTCCATACATGATCTCTCCAAACAGGTAGCGTAAATCATCATAGGGGACCTGAGTGACAGGGGAAAGAAAGAGAGGAAGGAAGGAAGATCTCCACACAGGCGTCGGAGCTGGCCTGCCATCTGGGCAGCACAGAAAGTCACAGAGGGGATGCTTCTTGAGATTGAAAGTGATGTCTTATTTATCTTCACACTCCCAGTGCCAAGCAGGGTTAGCGGTGTTTGGGGAGTTCATTAAAAGCTTGAAGAAGGCTGGGTGCAGTGGCTTATGCCTATAATCCCAGCACTTTGGAAGGCCGAGGCAGGCGGATCACCTGAGGTTGGGAGTTCAAGACCAGCCTGACCAACATGGAGAAACCCCGTCTTTACTAAAAATATAAAATTAGCTGGGCGTGGTGGCGCATGCCTGTAATCTCAGATACTCAGGAGGCTGAGGCAGGAGAATCACTTTAACCCAGGAAGCAGAAGTTGTGGTGAGCCGAGGTCGTACCATTGCACTGCAGCCTGGGCAACAAGAGCAAAACTCTGTCTCAAAAAAAAGAGAGAAAAAAAAAAAAAAGCTTGAATAATTACATCAAAGAGTGAAGAGAGGCGGGGCACGGTGGCTCAAGCCTGTAATCCCAGCACTTTGGGAGGCCTAGATGAGTGGATCACGAGGTCAGGAGATCAAGACCATCCTGGCTAATCCGGTGAAACCCCATCTCTACTAAAAAATACAAGAAACTAGCCGGGCGAGGTGGCGGGCACCTGTAGTCCCAGCTACTTGGGAGGCTGAGGCAGGAGAATGGCGTGAACCCGGGAGGCGGAGCTTGCACTGAGCTGAGATCCGGCCACTGCACTCCAGCCCGGGCAACAGAGCGGGACTCCGTCTCAAAAAAAAAAAAGAGTGAAGAGAGGAAAGATGCCAACCTCATGCCCCACATATATATATGCCTTCCCTCTTTCATGATCATTAACTGTGAAAATGAAGGCAGGCTCTCCCTAGAAGCAATTTAAATAGGTGAATGTCAAAAGGAGAAAAGTGAGGACCAGAGTACTTTTCTAATTTTCTGCCTTTAATGGCAAGATTAACTGTCTCCTTTGAAAGTTCAAAGTGAATAAACAAAGCTCAAAAGTTCATTGGTGTGAAACTTAGGGAGGGAGGTCACTGGAGGAAAGCCAGCAATGAAAGAACACTGTTGAGAGGCGTGGGCTTCCCAGGCCCAAGGGCCGGAGACAGAAGGATTTCTCAGGGCATCGGGCCCGGTTCATTTTCCTCACAAGGAAGAGGTGGTGGCCCTGCGGACTCTGTGTTTGGTTCCTGAACTAGAATAACGTTGATGAGGTGAATATTCCCTTAATTGGAAGAGCAGTGATTGTTAGCGTCAGTTTGGGAACTTACATCAGGCGAGTGTGAAGTCTCTTCCTGCTGATCCACAGCCTACCTGCCATGCTGTGAGGACACAGGTGTGGTCTGGTGGGGCCCGGGACACTCTCTCATGGGACTGACTCACTGTGTGAGTCTCTAGTTAGACATCCTGAGCATCCATGGCTCTCACCTCACAGTTCTACTCTCCTCAGCCTTTGGGCTAGTCCTGGGGTTGGCACTGCCTCATCCCAGCTGTGAGGGGCGCAGCCCTTCAGTGTGCACATGCCCCTTCTGTGGGATGGTACTGCATCATCCTCGTGAGAGGTGGCCCTCCTTAACGTGCATACGAATTACTAGAGAATCTCATTAAAATGCGCTGATTCAGTACGTTTGGGCGGAACCGAAGATTCTACATTTCTAACTAGCTCCCAGGTACTGCCAATGATGTTGATTCATGGGCTCTGATTTGTACTATCAAGGCTTCAAATAATCTAGCTGTCAGGTAATGGGGAGTGAGAGTTAGAAAATGACCATGGGTTACACTCTTAAATTGTGGTCCCCAAACCAGCAGCATCTGCATCACCAGGGAGCTTGTTAGAAATGCGCATTCTCAAGCCCCATCCTAGACCCCTCTGATTCACCCCTCAAAATCAAATAATTTTAACCCTCTCCCAACCTGGCTAGTTCCTGAACGTCCATGGCCTTTACCTTTGCGTTGGCCTCCAGGAAGTTGTAGAGGACGTTCATAGAGATAGTGAGGTCTCCAGTGTTAAAGGGGTACGAGCGATTCCATCCCTGGGGCCCAAATTTCCGTCTTTCTGCCACCACCGCGTGAAAGTAACAAAGAGCAAAGAGGATGCTCTTAAACTCCGTCTCCCGGGAACACATCTCCAGAGTGTCCTGAAATGACAGCATCGCTTTGAATGTTCACGCACAGCTTCTCTTATACGGGGCTGGCTAGGGTGGGGTTACAATCAGGGTTCGTGTTGGAAAATGTTACCATATATTCTGGTTTGGGTTTGAGTTACAGTGAGACTACAGCCTGGGGGGAACGTGTGGAGGGGTCAGGCTTTAGTTGAGCATTGAATTAAGGTTTAGATTCAGGTTATAATGGGGTTTGGTTTAGGGTTCAAGTTTGTACATATGAATGTGCTAATAAGGTTCACTCCTGTAGCTGATGGGGACCAGGGTGACATGCAATGAGAATGTTGCGTACCGGGGTGTGGGGTGTGGGTGCACATCCCATGGCAGCATCTCCAATATCTTCCCTTCCTACCATGCTTTTCTTGCCTGTTGTGGAACCTTAGCAGGTGTAATCACTGCCTGGGAGTTAAGCTTGGAAAAAGAGTACAGAGGGGACTGAATGCGTTTTGCTTCTCGAATCTTTGTGGAAACATCCCCCCCGCCCAGAGTTGGGTTGCTGGACTCCTACACTGTGGGGTGTCACGCAGTCAGTAAAATCTTCTGAGACTCTGACTGCCACATGGTCTTCATCTTCCTTTAGGCTTAAACCAGGCCCCAAAGGTTTATGTTGGTTTAGCTGGCACAGTCATCCTGTTGAATGGCCCATCTGACACATGTGAGCTAGCAGGGCTTCTGGGAAACCTGAGATGCACTGGTACTATTACAAGACGACAACCGAGAAGAAAACCTCCCCAGCAGCTGCTGGAACCCTCTCCTTGGATTCCACCAAAGCGTGGTGTGGCAGATGAACTTTTAAGGTGATCCTATGGCCCCCACTCTGCTACGATTCATGCCTTTGGGTACTCCCCTGCCCAGGGAGGTGGAACTCCCAAAAGAGAACCAACAAGAAATAGTGCCTTCTTGAGAAGATGAAAGAAGCCTGAGCCGCAGACTTTGACAGTGCAACTTCATATACAAAGTTGGCCACCATGGGCTTGGACCTGGCTTTAAATAAATATGCTACAACATAAGCCTTGGAATTCCCAGTAATGGAAATGCAGCGGTCTGCGTTTGAACACCATGCCTTCATATTCTGGGTCTCTCTGGAGCACAGTGTTCTCAAACCTGACTGTGTATAAGAATCTCCTGGAGGGTTCATTAAAACAGATTCCTGGGCCCCAGCCCGGAGTTTCAGATTGGGGCCTAAAAATCTGCATTTCTGGCCGGGCAAGATGGCTCATGCCTGTAATCCCAGCACTTTGGGAGGCTGAGGTGGGCGGATCACGAGGTCAGGAGACAGAGACCATCCTGGCTAACACGGTGAAACCCCGTCTCTACTAAAAATACAAAACATTAGCCAGGTGTGGTGGCGGGTACCTGTAGTCCCTTCACGGGACTATGGTCTTCATCTTACTTTAGGCTTGCAGTGAACTGAGGTTGTGCCACTGCACTCCAGCCTGGGCTACAGGGCGAGACTCTGCCTCAAAAAAAAAAAAAAAAATCTGCATTTCTAACAAGTTTCCAGGTGATGCTGCTGCTGCTGGTCCAGGGGCCATATTTGAAGGGGTCTAACATGCAGTTACATCTCAAATCCATATCCCCACCACCTGACACCTGGATTCTTTGAACCCTTGATACTCAAGATTCATGGAGATGTCAAGTGACATCATCTGATTGACAGTGTTATCCCCTTGTCTGAAGACAGCCCGTCAGTGTGTGACCCAGTGTATCTTATCAATTACATTTATAGCAACGCGCCCTTCTTCATCTTGGAATATTAGGTAACAGTAAACTTGCAGAAGGCTTCCCCATGTCTCTTGCCAAAGAAATGTCCTGAGCTCTACTCCCCTGGGGTTATCTGGCAATGGAGAGTGGGGTTGCCCTGAGTGGGTATCAGGTGGGAACATTTTACCCATATCAGCATTGCTCCGTAGCCCAACCAGCACCCCACTCCCTTCTGAGTTGCATGCTCTCCCCCCACCAGTTTGCATCAGCTGATTGCGAGGTGGGCTGTTATTTTTGCCTCCCTCCCGGGGCAGTACCTGAGTGAAGTTGTCCAGGGCCTTGTGTAGGTTGGCATGCATGCCCGTGGGGGGCTCATTGGTGATCTTAATGGAGTTCTCCAGGATGCCCTGGGGGATGATGTGGCTCTCAGGGGAGGGTGCTGGCTCTGCACTCATGAAGACCCTGAACTCTGGGTGGCTGTTCTCACTGTGCTCCTCCAGCTTCTTCTCCAGGGTGCTGAGCCACTTGGCCACCAGGTGAATGTTCTAGTGGGAAGGAAGGAGCCCCCGCCAATACAGGCATCTGCTTAGTTCTGTTAGCAGTAAACAGTTGTCAGGAAGGCAGCCAGAGTGGGGACTGGTCTTAGCATCAAATAATTTAAAAAAATTGTGGTAAGCCATAACATAAAATTTACCACCTCAAACCCTTTTTAAGTGTACAGTTAATGGCGTTACATGCACTCACATGTTGTGCAACTCAATGACTTTTAAAGGCAGAAGTGTCTTAAACCACATCGTAGAAAAGAGTTCTGGGATGCCCAGTAGTGAGGACCTCCCAGTATTCTGCCATTAAACTCTATCCCTCGCTAGCCTAAGGCTTTCCAGCATAATGTTTGTAAACTTGCCTGTGCATGGGAATAACCTGAAGCGCTTCTTAAAACACAGATTCTTGTGCCCCAGCCCAGAGTTTCAGATTCAGCAGGTCCAGGATGGGGTCTGAGAATGTGCATTTCTAACAAGCTCCCTGGTGATGCAGATGCTGCTGGTCCAGAGACCACAATTTAAGAGCGTAACACGGCCGGGCGCGGTGGCTCACACTTGCAATCCCAGGACTTTGGGAGGCCGAGGCGGGTGGATCACGAGGTCAACAGATCGAGACCATCCTGGCTAACATGGTGAAACCCCATCTCTACTAAAAATACAAAACATTAGCCTGGCCTAGTGGCGGGCGCCTGTAGTCCCAGCTACTTCGGAGGCCGAGGCAGGAGAATGGCGAGAACCCGGGAGGTGGAGCTTGCAGTGAGCCGAGATGGCGCCACTGCACTCCAACCTGGGTGACAGAGCGAGACTCCATCGCAAAAATAAATAGATAAATAAGTAAATAAAAAATAAAAATAATAATAAAAAAGAATGTAACACATGGTAATGTTCCAAGTCTAACTCCCCATTACCCGACAGCTAGATTACTTGAAACCTTGATGGTACAAATTGGAGCTCATGGATCTACATTGCTGGCAGTACCTGGGAGCTAGTTAGAAATGCAGAATCTTAGGTTCCGCCCAAACTTACTGAATCAGCGCATTTTAATGAGATCCTCTGGTAATTCCTACGCACGTTAACATTTGAAAGGCACTGATTTAAACTCTTTCCAGCTAGCTTTCCTTAGTCTTCTGTCTCCACTCTCCAAACCAGTGTGTTAATTGTTGCCAAACTTATCTTCCTAAAACACACTGAGTCACTGCTGCTCAAAGACCGAACAAGGCTCTCTACTCTAATCCCAAGCTCCTCCGTCTGGTCTTTGAGCCTGTCTCCTCCCCCCACATTTGATTGCTATCTGTCTATCTATCAAAACCTACATTTGTTTCTCACCGTGGCTTTGCAGAATGCACCTTTCACTGTAGTTAGGAGAGTCACCTGGCTTCATTGCAATGTGTTTCATTATAATGGATAGATAAAAGCTCCTTGATAAATATTTGAGGAAGTAAGCATGCAAAGCCTTAAATACACAGATCAGAGCTGAGCCCAGCACTTGGTCCACAGTAATTTGGTCTTTGAGTTCTGCCTTCTCTTCTATAAGAAGAGAAATAACAATAACATCTGCCATACTTATTTCACAGAGTGGCTGCAGATAACCAAAGAAATGGATTTGAAAGGGTTTGTAGGACTTGGTGCAGTGGCTCACATCTGTAATCCCAGCACCTTGGGAGGCCAAGGTGGGTGGATTACTTGAGGCCTGGAGTTTGATACCAGCCTGGCCAACACAGTGAAACCCCGTCTCTACAAAATAAAAAAATAAAAAAATAAATAAAATAAAAATAAAGGGTTTTGTATACCATAAAATGTGATGTAAGGGATAGTAGTAGTTGTTGAGATGAAAATTGGTTAAATTAACGAATTTACTTATAATCAAATCAATTGGAGTAGAGTGTTTAGTGGGCTACTTGAGATCCAGGGTTCCTTGTAGCCAGCATCACCAGCAACCCACATGTGGGTAATTTGGCTCCTCCTTTCGAAACTCCAAGTTCTGCTACTGGGCAGGTCTGGCAGAAAGAATGTCTGTTGCTTGTGTATAGAACCCTGGGGTGGATTCAGAGATCCTCGAGGCTGCCCCACTGGGTTGATGGGCTTGGGTTGGGAAAACCACCTAACAGCTCCCACAGCCAGGAAGGAAGAGTGGGAAGACTATGAGCCTTGCTCCCTCACCGAGGACCAGAGAAGCCAGCTCTCCCAGAATAGAACCCCTAGCTCATCTGGGTCAGGGTCCTCAGGCAGCATTTCCCAAAAGTGCGCCATGGGATGTAAAAAGATGTTAGATCCATAAAGAACGTCTGTGTTCCTGCACACCTACAACCATCTGATCTTCGACAAACCTGGCGAAAACAAGCAATGGCGAAAGGATCCCCTCTTTAATAAATGGTGCTGGGAGAACTAGCTATCCATATGCAAACAATTGAAACTAGATTCCTTCTTTATATGTTATAGAAAAATTAACTCAAAATGGATTAAAGACTTAAATGTAAAACCCAAAACTAGAAAAACCCTAGAATAAAATCTAGGTAATATCATTCAGGACATAGGCATGGGCAAAGATTTTATGACAAAAATGCTAAAAGCAATTACAACAAAAGCAAAAATTAGCAAATGGGATCTAATTAAACTAAAGAGCTTCATCCCAGGAAAATAAACTACCATCAGAGTGAAAAGACAACCTATGGAATGGGAGAAAACTTTTGCAATCTATCCATCTGACACAGGTCCAATGTCCAGAGTCTACGAGGAACTTAAATTTACAAGCAAAAAACAACCTCATTAAAAAATGGGCAAAGAACATGAACTGACACTTCTCAAAAGAAGATATTCATTGCGGTCAACAAACATTTGAAAAGAAGCTCAACACTGCTGATCATTACAGAAATGCAAATCAGAACCACAATTAGATACCATGTCACACCAGTCAGAATGCTGATTATTAAAAAGTCAAGAAATAACAGATGCTGGTGAGGTTTCAGAGAAAAAGGAGCCCTTTTATGCTGTTGGTGGGAGTGTAAATTAGTTCAACCATTGTGGAAGATATAGAAGCAGAAATACCATTTGACCCACCAATCCCATTACTGGGTATAAGCCCAAAGGATTAGAAATCATTTTATTATAAAGATACATGCATACGTATGTTCATGGCAGCACTATTCACAGTAGCAAAAATTTGGAATCAACCCAAATGCTCATCAATGATGCACTAGATAAAGCAAATGTGGTACATATATACCATGGAATACTATGAAGCCATAAAAAGGAACAAGATCATGTCCTTTGCAGGGAAATGAATGGAGCTGGAAGGTGTTACCCTGAGCAAACTAATGGGAGAACAGAAAACCAAACACTGCATGTTCTCACTTATAAGTGGGAGCTGAACAATGAGAACACATGGACACATGGGGTAGGGAACAAACACACTGAGGCCTGTTGCAGGATGTGGGGAGAGGGAGAGCATCAGGAAGAACAGCTAATGGATGCTGGGTTTAATACCGAGGTGATGGATTGATCTGTGCAGCAAACCACCATGGCACACGTTTACCTATGGAACAAACCTGCATATCCTGCACATGTACCACAGAACTCAAAATAAAAGTTGAAGAAATAAAAAAAGAAGGTCTGTGTTCAATGGAATTTGGGAAATACTGGATGGAATAAGATTTCTATACCAAAGGATTCTCAGAATCATTAACCTATTGATATCATTGAAAATATCCTTGTCGGGTGCAGTGGCTCACACCAGCACTTTGGGAGGCCGAGACGGGCAGATCACGAGGTCAGGAGATCGAGACAATCCTGGCTAACTCGGTGAAACTCCGGCTCTACTAAAAATACAAAAATTAGCCAGGCGTGGTGGCGGGTGCCTGTAGTCCCAGCTACTTGGTAGGCTGAGGCAGGAGAATGGCGTGAACCCGGGAGGCGGAGCTTACAGCAAGCCAAGGTGGCGCCACTGTACTCCATCCAGCCTGGGTGACAGGGCGAGACTCTGTCTCAAAAAAAAAAAAAAAAAAAAATCCTTAAAAGGAATTTGTATGTAGTATTTTCCAATGTTTGAAATAGGAATTTAAGTGTATTCCTCTCCCACTTTTTTTTTTTTTTTCAGATAATCTCTCAGGTTTACAGGTTGGGAAACATTGCTGGGTAGGATTCCAGTCCAGTCTAGTTCAGTATGTCAGGAAATTCTTAGAACCAGGTAGCTATGACTCCTACAAGAGATTTCACAAACCAGTGAGGATCTTTCGTTTCTGATAGCACTCTACAGTTTGGACAGATTATGTCTATTCAATACTCCAATGCTTTATTCAGGGGGAAAGGCAGGCCTCCAGATTGTTTGGCACAATTTTCCTTTGGAAATGTCCAATCACCAGGAAATAAAGAGGCAATACTGAGTTCAGTGTTGGAGAGCTCCGAGCAACCACATCAGTACAAGAATTTGGTGCCCTGCAAGGCCAGTAGGTGCTGGGGGGCAATGGGTGCAGCAGAGGCAGCACCACAGTCTCAGAAACAGACTCGGATGTCCATGACAAGTGCCTGGGTTCCCAGCACTGGTGTCTGGAGAGGTCTCTTGGCAAATGTGCCTGAGAGGGTGGGGAGGTCATATCTTCAAGCACTGTGCTGACCCATGAGGGAGGAAGGAGGAAACTCAGCTGTTATTATCTTTTCTCCTGAACTTCCTGATGTTTCTGGAAAAGGAGGCCCTGGAGGGGCAGATCTCTCAGTTGCTAGGCTCCAAATAAATAATAGAATAATTAAGGACAAAGACCCAGCAGCAAGATGTGATGTCTGTCACCAGTAATCAGGAGATGGGGGAGGTTCATGGCAGTGAAAGCCAGGAAGAATGGGAGTGACTGGCTTTTGCATTTATTCTTTCTTTAATTTCTTCATGGATTCCTTGACCCACCGGCTTTTTGTTTCAGTGTCTGCTATGTTCAAGGCAGTAGGCTGGGTGATACAAGGTAAAGAAGGAACATCTCTTTACCTAAAAAATTTAGTGGAGAATACAATCGTAAAATAAATCATGTCAACATAGCAATGGAGCTCTAATAGAAGATTCCAAAATGTTCTAGGAGAAAAGAGGAGCAAGCTATGCATTCTGCCACAACTCCAGCATCTATACAAGTGTCATTAAAGAGGATTAGGCAGGCCCTCATAGATGGATCTGAAAAGGTTTTGTGTACTGTAAAATGCTATATAAGAGTTAGTAGTAGTTAGGCTGGGTGCAGTGGCTCACGCCTGTAATCCCAGCACTTTGGGAGGCTGATGCAGGTAGACCACTTGAGGTCTGGAGTTCGAGACAAGCCTGGCCAACAGGCTTAGTCTCTACTAAAAAGACAAAAATTAGCTGGGCGTGATGGTGTGCTCCTGTAATCCCAGCTCCTCAGGAGGCTGAGGCAGGAGAATCGCTTGAACCCAGGAGGCGGAGGTTGCAGTGAGCCGGGATCGCACCATTGCACTCCAACCTGGCAACACAGCAAGACTCCATCTCAAAAAAAAAAAAAAAAAAGAGTTAGTAGTAATTGTTGAAATGAAAATTGGTTAAATGAAATAATTTAATAGGGGTTAAATAACATTTAATAGGGGTTAATAGAGAGGGCTAAATTCTTTAACCCTGTCTTCTGATAGAAGAGAGGTAGCCTTTTTTCCCTTGTAACTGTTCGGTGAAATTATCTGTAGTAGGGGTTTCAGATTTCCAAACACCAACATGAGCTCTCAGTGAAGAGGCTAAGGTTGCTCCCATATCCTAGTCATGCCCGTGACAAACAGCATATGACACACAGCCCAACAGAAAGGCACAGCAGAGGAACGTGCCATGAAATTCACAGGAAGAAACCAGCTGTTGAAAGCATCCAGCTGCCAGGGCCTTCAACGTAAATGCGAACTTCCTGAATGCCTATCAGAGTGGGAATCTGTTCCTTTTATAAGTAGAGCTATTTAAACTAGAGAGAGTGGCAGAGCAGGTGAGGGGAGAAGGATTGTTCCCGGATGTGGTCTGGGGAAGAGAACATGTGAGTGAGGAGAACTGGCAAGAGAGAAGATGAAGAAATGAAGGAGACAAGAGTGTGAAAGGACAGGTGGGGAGAAGCTAAGAGTAGATGGAGACGCCCAGTGAGCATGGCATGAGGCAAGTATGGGTCGAGATAACACAGACCAGGGTAGAGGAACATACCTGCAAAATAACCCAGTGACCTTTCTTGGCAGCGAGGTCCAGCGCTGCCTCAGCCACCACTTCCTGTCCTTGCCCCAAAGACACGTTGTGAAAGTTCTGATTGTTGAAGGTGTATCCAAGTTTTCTTCCTAAAAGGGGGACGGAGTCGTCGTTATTATTTCTTGGGTCTAATGATGGATGTTTGACGTTCATAAAGAAATGCACACACTCATATCACCTCTCAAACACAGGCATGCCCGAATCTATAACCCAAGCCTCATATACTGACCCTTTTCCTTCACAAGAGGCTACTTCTTCCAGCTTTTTGTTCTCATATAAAAGGAAGCACTTGAGCCAGGCGTGCTGGCTCATGCCTGTAATCCTAGCACTTTGGGAGGCTGAGGCGGGTGGATGACCTGAGGTCAGGAGTTCAAGACCAGCCTGGCCAACACAGTGAAACCCCATCTCTACTAAAAATACAAAAAATTAGCTGGGCATGGTGGGAGGCGCCTGTAATCCCAGCTACTCGGGAGGCTGAGGCAGGAGAATCACTTGAACCCAGGAGGTAGAGGTTGCAGTAAGCCAAGATCATGCCATTGCACTCCAGCTTGGGCAACAAGAGCAAAACTCTGTCTCAAAAACAAAGAGAAAGCACTTATTCAGACCAAAATCACTTCACTCTTTCCTCTGCACTTAATTCCCAAAGAGGGGTAGGATTGCTGATGCTATTCTTTATGTGTCTTATCTGCAGACCAGACATTGATCCACTATTCTAGGGAGTGCTGATGAGAGAAGGGTGGAAGAGTAGCAAGCATGTGGGTGTGGTCCTTTGTGGCTTGCCTTGTCCTCTGAATAAATATTGTGTCTTCTCTGGAACTTTACTGGGAGGTGTGGCCAGTAGGGGCAGGATTCAAGTAGTTCTGGCTTCCTGTACTTTTTGCCCTATTAACTTCCTCTCCTATCCTTCCCAACACATAGAAAAGTGTTATCTCATCATTTCGCACGAATTAGAGTGAAGAGGGGCAAGACACAAAGCTGTTTAGTTGTGTAGGTGTGAATTTTCTGTTGGAGGTATATCAGGGTTGCTGGTGTTGCAGATGGATGAAGGGAATAACCATACACACAAACGTGGCAGCCATACCACTGAAGCAAGGCCAATGGGCTTCAGCTGCTCTCCAAGCCCAAGGGAAACAACCCAAAGAAATGATCCTAATACAGAGAATATTAGCTCTTAGCACAATCCAATAACGTGTAGAGAAATTACATAATATTCTTTAGATAAAAGAATCATAAAAATGTATAATGCCATGAAGGAATCACTAAGCAACCTTTCTAGCAAGGTGAAGTAGACAAAAGGGGAGAAATTGAAAAAGAGGAACAATAAAAATCCATACTTAAAAAAAATTTAGTTTCAGAGGAACTAAAACTGAAGATGTACTTTGATACGTGTGCAAGAAAATTTTTGGAAATAAGTGTTAATATTGAACATTTCTTTTAAATATAAAAAATGTATAGACTGTCATTGAAATGTACAGGACAATGCAAGACGATGGCTTTTTGTAGTAAGAAATAGATATTGGAGACTTAACTGAGATGAACCCAAGAAACACTGTTATTAAATTATAAATCCTAGTTGGCAAAACATTTGATGTCAGCTTTGGAAGTGGGGAGATAAACAATTCATTCCAGAGAAAATACCAGATAAAAAGTGTGGGGATTTTTAGAAGTCTTCTGTGACATTTCTGCTCACAAAAGGGCCTGTTTATTTTGTTTATTAGCAACAGAAGGATGTGGGCAAAGAGGTTATTTGATAAAGATTCGTTTGAAAACTCCAGACTGGAGGGATCATCCCGGGCAAAGCTTAGCACTGCAGAGCCCGGCTGGGATCAGTCTGCATTAATCTGGGCTTGAGGCATGACAATGAGGCAGAGAAGAAAGAAATGGATCTTGGAAACATTGAGAAGAGGAAAAATGGATGGGATTCTCACAGACTGAACACTCAGCCAAAGGTGGCCGCATCCCATGTGACCCTCATGGGTGCGGAGGTAACCTTGCGAGGTCTTTCCCTTTGCAACTGTGAGGCTCTTAGATGGCTTGTTGGGCCTTGAGCAAGTCCCTCCAGTTTCTCAGGATTTCACCTTCAGATTGTTCTATGTTGGTGCTTCCATGCCTCCACCCCTACTGCTTGTGACTCATCTCTCCTTTTCTGACTTTCCTACCAGCTCTACATATGGTGGTGTCACCTGGAACTGTGCCCCACTGTCAACCTCTTTTAACATCTTTACAGTGTGTGTCACTGACCTCTAGTCTCTCTGAGGACAGTGCAACTCCAACAGTCCTCTCCCTAGTTCCATACCCCTATGGTGCTGGCATTGGAAGGGGAACATTTTTTCTAGTGTTTTCTTGCTACCTGGAGGCTATTTCTTCTCTGCCCTCATAAAAACAAAACAAAACAAAAAAAAAAGAAACAACAACAAAAACACTTTTATTTTCTTTTCTTTTTTTCACCCAGGCTGGAGTGCAGTGGCACAATCTCACCTCACTGCAACCTCCACCTCGCAGATTCAAGCGATCCTCCTGCCTTAGCCTCTCGAGTAGCTGGGATAACACCCAGGCTGGAGTGCAGTGGCACGATCTCACCTCACTGCACTCTCTACCTCCCAGATTCAAGTGATCCTCCTGCCTCAGCCTCCCGAGTAGCTGAGATTACAGATGCCTGCCAGCACACCTGGCTAATTTTTGTATTTTTAGTAGAGACAAGGTTTCACCATGTTGGCCAGGCTGGTCTCAAGCTCCTGACCTCAAGTGATCCACCCACCTCGGCCTCCCAAAGTGCTGGGATTATAGGCGTGAGTCACTGCGCCCGGCCAAAAGCCCCTTTCTCACTGAAAGCACATGTCATCTGGTTTTATACTGACTTTTATGTTCTCTGCCTTCTACCAGCTTTTCAGTGAGTCTCATTTGTACTGGGCTTTGGAACTTGGTTCCTGTTTCATCATCATCTTGGTGAACTCTAATGTCACTATGGATGACTCAGACAACAGCCAGACTCATGCTTCCTCATCTTTCTTTTTTTCTTTTCTTTTCTTTTCTTTTTTTTTTTTTTGAGACGGACTCTTGCTCTGTCACCCAGGCTGGAGTGCAACGGCGCGATCTTGGCTCACTGCAACCTCTGCCTCCCAGGTTCAAGCAATTCTCCTGCCTCAGCCTCCCGAGTAGCTGGGATTATAGGCGCCCGCCACCATGCCTGGTTAATTTGTGTATTTTTAGTAGAGACAGGGTTTCACCATGTTAGCCAGGCTGGTCTCAAACTCCTGACCTTGTGATTCGCCTGCCTCAGCCTCCCAAAGTGCTGTAATTACAGGCATGAGCCACCGTCCCCGTCCTCATCTTCCTTATCTTGAAAGAACTTAACTCCGGCCATAATCCCAGCACTTTTGGAGGCTGAGGCGGGCGGATCACCTGAGGTTGGGAGTTCAAGGCCAGCCTGACCAACATGGAGAAACCCCGTTTCTACTAAAAATACAAAATCAGCCAGGCGTGGTGGCCCATGCCTGTAATCCCAGCTACTCAGGAGGCTGAGGCAGGAGAATCGCTTGAACTCAGGAGGTGGAGGTTGTGGTGAGCTGAGATCGCGCCATTGCACTCCAGCCTAGGCCACAAGAGCGAAACCCCATCTCAAAAAAAGAAAGAAAAGAAAAGAAAAGAGAACTTAACTCCATTTCATTTCTGCTGCCGACTCCAGTGGCCACACCCAGGGCTCTCCCATCATGGAGATCTGTCCTGTGTCTGAAATGTGATTCTTCCAAGTCCACTCATGACTTTTACTTCCTACTTCCCAGATTTTTACCTTCTTATTTCTTCACCACCTATTTTTCTACTTCAGTGAAATGTTGAGTCCCTTGGTCCCTTCATTTTTTTCTAATTTCACCTTTACCTCCTCTTATTTTAATATGGACCCAATCATCCTTAATTTGAGCCAAAATCCTCAACTTCATTGCCTCCTTCTACTTCCGCACTGACTACTCAACTTTCTAAGACCCCAACTCTGAGTTTAAGTATTAATGAAAGGGGTAATTCACATGTTTGGTGACTTGGCACCATCACAAGCTTGTGATTCTCAATTCCGAAGCGATTTGGTACTCTTTCAATGTGTCCAGAAGCCGGCTGTGTTACCCATTTCCCTCTGTCTTGATGTCTCCTAATGGACCTCTCTTATGCTCAGCAGTTTGCTCTGCTAATTCCCTGAAAAAAACGTACGCCCTCTGGTGGACACTCCTTCATTTACTGCCATTTTGTCTGCATCTCTGTACACCGTCCTCTCAATGGAAAAGATGTCCTCCTCCCTTCCTGCCTGTCACTTTATCTGTCATTTAAATCCGACCTCTTTTTGTATTTTTATTACTATTATCATTTTATTTTTTAAGACGGAGTTTTTCTCTTGTCACCCGAGCTGGAGTGCAGTGGCACAATCTCGCCTCACTGCAACCTCCTCCTCCTGGGTTCAAGTGATTCTCCTGTGTGTCAGCCTCCCAAGTAGCTGAGATTACAGGCACGTGCCACCACTCCCGGCTGATTTTTGTATTTTTAGTAGAGATGAGGTTTCACCATGTTGGCCAGGCTGGTCTCAGACTCCCAACCTCCAGTGATCCACCTGCCTCGGCCTCCCAAAGTGCTGGGATTACAGGCATGAGCCACCGCGGCCGGCCCTCTTTTTGTATCTTTAACCTTTATCTCTATTCACTCTTCTGCTCCCTAGCACATCCACAAATCAGTTTCACTCATCACAAAAAAACAATACTCCATGAATCCTGAATCCTCTCTCTAAAGACTGTACTTGCCTCAGCTTATCTATCTTTTACTTGCCTTTTAAAGAAAAGAGAGTTGGGTGTGGTGCCTCATGCCTAGAATCCCAGCACTTTGGGAGGTTGAGGTGGGCAGGTTGCTTGAGCTCAGGAGTTCAAGACCAGCCTGGGCAGCACAGTGAGACCCCCATCTCTACAAAAAATACAAAAAATTAGCCAGGCATAGTGGCATATGCCAGCTACTCAGGAGGCTGAGGCGGGAGGATCACTTGAACCTGAGAAGCAGAGGTTGCAATGAGCCAAGATTGTGCCCCTGCACTCCAGCCTGGGCAACACAGTGAGATCCTGTCTCAAACAAACAAACAAACAAACAAACAAACAAACAAACAAAAAACCCAGCCAAATACAAGAAAACAGAATGGGGCCAGGAACAATGAAAACGAGGCCCAAAGCAAAGTTTCGATAATCGGCTGCAAAGACACTGAATGGAAAACCGTTTCTTTGAACATATCTGGTAGCAGGCCTACAAAAATCTCAGAACATTGGAGAGAAAAGGAGACAGTAGAAGGCAAAGGTGGGATACACAGCTTCTTTTTGATCAGAAAATGGAAAAACAGAACTCATTTTGTTAAAGTTAGGTAACTGGGCAAAGAAGGATGGAGACCAAGCGAGATCATGCTATAAACAAGTGAAAGAAAGACCGGAGAAGATGCTGGCATCAGGGTAGGAAGGGGAGGGCCGAGGAGGAGACTGTTCTTGAGAGGATGTGAAGGAAGGGTAAACTGAGCTGCCCCAAAGAACAGATGCACCATCATCAACATCATAACGCCATGCAATGCTACTGTACTCTCGGCTTTTCAAAGCCTTTTCATATCTGAGATTTTGTTTTTATCTTCCCAGTAACCCAAGGAGGCAGGTATCATGGGTGACTGAGAACAAGTGGGAAGTAGATGAAGCAAAAGCAGAAATAAACAAGCAAATAAGGAAGTATGACTCCTTTAGGGAAAAAGATGATGAGAAAAGAGAGGCGAGTACAGTGAAAGCTCTGTTAAAGGCTTAATCAGAGAAGGCAAGAAGGAAAGCAGTGAGGGTGGATACTGGTAGCTTTCGTGTTAAAATAGAGGCCAGCCGTGCGTGGTGGCTCATGCCTGTAATCCCAGCACTTTGGGAGGCTGAGGCAGGTGGATCACCTGAGGTCAGGAGTCCCAGACCAGCCTGGCCAACATGGTGAAATCCCGTCTCTACTAAAAATACACAAATTAGCCAGGCATGGTGGTGGGCACCTGTAATCCCAGCTACTCGGGAGGCTGAGGCAGGAGAATCACTTGAACCCTGGCGGTGGAGGTTGCAGAGAGCTGAGATTGTGCCATGGCACTCCAACCTGGGTGACAAGAGCAAAACTCCGTCTCAAACAAACAAACAAACAAACAAACAAAAAAAAGAAAAAAGAAAACAGAGGTCAAGAAGAGTGGATGGAATTTCCCCCTTCCCCACTCCATCCCTGCTTCTCCTCAGCTCTTCTTTCTCCGCTTTCCTTTCCTTCCCCTCCTCCTCCTTCACAATTGTTGAGGAAGAAGAATCCTGGAGGAGACTGAGTGCCACAAAAGTGCCTACAAATTATAGATTCCTAATCAAGTGAATTATTAATTGGCCAACGGATAAACTTCAGGGGCTGAAGAAATGCTCAAAATCGTATACAGAATGTTGTGTGTCTGTGGGTATGTGCACTTTTTTCGGGAGTGGAGGAAGGACAAAGGAACAAATCTTGAATCTGAATCTAGGGGTTTTAAAACTCCACCCAATATTAAGAACGGCCTTGTTGAAGCAGAAGAATACATAAATGGAGTAAAGAATTTAAATCAAATATCCAAAGAGGGGAAATGATTCCAAGCTTTTTAAGAGTCTAAATGGAGGAAGACAGTGAACTGTGTGATACACAGACTCTGTACAAGCAATAAAACAGTAAGTTTACTTAATAAACTGAGGCTTGGGGACATGGGGAAAGTGTTTAGATCAGTCATGTGGATTCCAGACTTGAGACTAGGGGCCCATCAGGCAAGCTGATTAGATTCAAGATGTGGGAAATGTGGATGTCACCAGAATATATGTCCTAAATAGGTGAATTAGAAAATAAATCAACGCACCAAGAAGGCAGGGAGGAAGGAAGAGACAGAGAGAGAGGCACAGGTGCCTAAGTAATCTCTAGTTGATGAACAGCAATATTGCTTCTGGTAAGAAAATATCCATTAAGATTAAGCCAAGGGCAGGGCTGAGATAACGTATTCTGAGACAAACAACCCATAGAAATCAGGGAAGGGTCGGTTTGCCTGAGATGACAGGAAGCTGCAAACTGCATGATGGAGTAGTTGGAGGTCAATTGGCTAAGAACAATAGGAAATTGCTCATAAACAGGGTATATGAAAGCTTCCAAAAGGGAAAATACTGAATAAAAATGAGGAAACTAAATTTATCTGTATAAAAGGAACAAAGCCTCCAGGGGACAGAAGGAACACAGATTATAAAGTGTGAAAGTCAGGAATAACTTAGCTCTGATAACAGTTCTGCTAACATTAATTAATTCATTTGTTAGTTCATTCAACAATACTTCTCTGTGCTAGTTACGCTATTAGGCAGTGGTAAAAAAAAAATGAACAAGATGACATGATCATCAAGGATGTTAGTGACAAGCAGGTAAGCAAAACGTAAGTTACAATTATAATAAAATGAATACATTAAAATTGTATTAAATGCTCTGAAGCAAATATATAGAGTGCTGTAAGAATCTCTAGTTGGGAATCAAATACTCTTCCAGGGAGGCCAGAAATGGCTGGTAATTTGCAGGATGAGTAGGCATTGGATGGTTGAAAATATTTCAGATAAAAGGAACAATTTGTGCCAATGTCTTAGGTTAGGAATGCTCATGGTATGACAGGATCTAAAAGTTGGACAGAAAAACCATGCCATGCAGGCCACACAGATCATGTTAATATTGGACTATACCAATGGGAAGTCACTAGAAAGTTTTTTTGTTTTGTGTGTGTGTGTGTGTGTGTGTTTGTTTGTTTTTGAGACGGAGTCTCACTGTGTCGCCAGGTTGAAGTGCAGTGGTGCAATCTTGGCTCACTCCAACCTCCGTCTCCCAGGTTCAGACGAGTCTCCTGCCTCAGCCTCCCGAGTAGCTGGGCCTACAGACGCACACCACCATGCCTGGCTAATTTTTGTAGTTTTAGTAGAGATGGGGTTTCAGCATGTTGGACAGGTTGGTATCAATCTCTTGACCTTATGATCTGCCCGCCTCGGCCTCCCAAAGTGCTGGGATTACAGGCATGAGCCACCGCGCCTGGCCGGGAAGTCACTAGAAAGTTGTAAGTAGAAGAGTGATCCAATCACATTTGAGATTCAGCAACATGACTGGCTGCAGAATGGCAAGGGTTTGCAGAGGGAGAAGAGTGGAGATGAGCTAGGAGGCTAGTGTAATAGGCCAGATGAAAAACTATGGTGATTCAGACCAGGATGGTAATCATGAAAATAGAGACAATTAGATGGATTTGAAGCATATTTAGGAGGTGGAATCAATAGAATTAAATGTGGTGTAGGTGGTGGAAGAGGTGTCCAGGATGACTGACACCCAGGTTTCTGGCGTGAGAAACCTGGTAAATGGTGGTGGCATTTACTAAATATAACAGAAAAATTTTTAGAGCTCAAAGGTTTTAGTGACTCTTCCACTTGAAATGACAGGCTGACTGCTCAGCAGATGAATAAAAAGGACCCACAACTGGGCACAGCTTATGAAATTTCAGAACAAAAGGTAGAGAGATTATTCTAAAGTTTTTAGGGAATAAAAACAGGTCACTAACAAAGAAACAAAGAAAATATAATTTCACTGGCATATGATATCTCATGAACAAAACTGGCTTCTAGAAGATAATAGAATCATGTATCCAAAGTTCTGATAAAAACTACTTTGGATCTTGAAAAACCATCAAACAACTATAGGAGCAAAATTAAAGCATTTTTAGATACCCAAGGATTCCGCATTTTTACTTCTCATGAGTCTTTTCTGATAATTTATGCCAGCAAAATAAGGATGAAAAATTGAAAATAAAAGACATGGGATATAAAGACAGTAGAACTAATTTAGAATATAAAGAAAATAGGTCCCAGGATGATAGCTTCCTAGAAGGCTGAAATACAATTTATCTATATTAGAAGAAGATGTCAGTGAGCTCCAGGAAGAGTGCCTTCAAGAATAAAGTGCAGTCTTTCAATACATAGAATGAATAAAAAGGTAGTCACAATGATAAGTGAGGCATTTAGTTCTTCTCCCAAGATAAATAAAAGGCAACTTGCAACTCCAAAGAAAACTAAAAGCTACAAAAATTATCATCATCTATAAAGCAAACTGAAATTTGACGTTTTGAACCTCTATGCTAAGAATATTCTTCTTTTAGAGACCCCCTAGAGATTATGACACTTGATCAAAAAGAAGGAAATGTAATCCTAGACATTACTTGCCTTTGCAGTGAATAACTTATTTACATATATTAGGATATACATGCTGTTTACTGGCTTTCAACTTTAAAAATTAACTCATAAACTAGGCATGCATGAAATCAATGATGTAACAGAGTACAATGAATATGCATTCATTCTTGACTATGCAAAAATAAAGACATAGCTGATACAAGTTGAGAAATGGAAGCTTTAGCTTACCTAGAAAGAAGTCAAAAGAATTATCTAAAATTTGTGGAATAAGAAATTGTTTTTCTAACAGCATAGATGATCTAAACAATTTAAAATAGATACCAAAATTTAGGAGGTGTTTATCAACAAGTTATATAATTTTGATGAAATGGAAAAAGTCCTAGGAAGAAATAAATTACTGTAACTAACTCAAAGGGAAATAAAAACTTTGAGTAAATATATAACTACTAAAGATAAATTTAACTAATAATTTAAAAACTTGCTACTCAAAAAAACTCAGGTCCAGATGGCTTCATCACTGAATTCTACCAAACATTCATGAGAATTAATACCAATACTTTACGAAATCTTTCTTTCTTTTTTCTTTCTTTCTTTTTTTTTTTTTTGAGACAGTCGTGCTCTGTTACCCAGGCTGGAGTGCAGTGGTATGATCTTGGCTCACTGCAACCTCTGCCTGCCTGGTTCAAGCAATTCTCCTGCCTCAGCCTCCTAAGTAGCTGGGATTACGGGCATGTGCCACCACGCCTGACTAATTTTTGTGTTTTTAGTAGAAACAGGGTTTCACCATGTTGACCAGGCTGGTCTTGAACTCCTGACCTCAGGTGATCTGTCCACCTCAGCCTTCCAAAGTGCCAGGATTACAGGTGTGAACCGCTGCACCCAGTCTACAAAATCTTTCAAAAAATAAAAAATAAAAGCACAGGGAATACTTCCCAACTGATTCTGATGTATAGACTATTAGCATTATTCCGATACCAAAAACAGACAAGGACATTGCAAAGAAAGAAAACAACAGGTTGATATACCTTGTGAATATACATGTAAATATTCTCAACAAAATGTTAACAAATTGACTCCAGTAATACATAAAAAGAATTATACACTAGTACTGATTGAGATCCTAGGAATGCAAGGTTGGTTTAACTTCTAAAAATCAATAACATAATATATAATATTAATAGAATAAAGAAAAAATTACCTTATTACTACAATATATGCAGAAAAAGCATTTGACAAAACCCAACAACTTTTCACAACAAAGCAGAACTCAACAAACTAGGAATAGAAGGCAACTTTCTCAATCCAATAGAGGACATCTACAAAAAATCCACTGCTAACATCATACTTAATGGTGAAGACTGAATTCTTTTCCCCTTAGATCAGAAACAAGACAAGGATATCTGAACTTGCTACTTCTACCTAACAGTGTACTGAAAATTCTAGCCAGGGTAATTAAGAAAAAAGAAATAAGAACATATGAGGAGAGCACATTAGGAGGCCAAGGCAGGCAGGTCAAGAAGTCAAGAGATCAAGACTATCCTGCCAACATGGTGAAACACCATCTGTACTAAAAAAATACAAAAATTAGCTGGGCATAGTGGTGTGTGCCTGTAATCCCAGCTACTCGGGTGGCTGAGGCAGGAGAATCACTTGAACCTGGGAGGTGGAGGTTGCAGTGAGCTGAGATTGCACCACTGCACTCCAGCCTGGTGACCCAGAGCAAGACTCCATATCAAAAAAACAAAAAAAAAAAAAAAAAAAAAAGAACATGTGAGGATAAAACAGGAAGAAACACAAATATCTGAATTTGCAGATAACATGGTTTTGTATCTGGAAAATCCTAAGAAATTCACTAAAAAGAATTATTAGAACAAGAAAGTTCAGCAAGTTTGAAGAAGATCAGTATGTAAAGAGAAACTGAAATTAAGGAAACAATTCCATTTACAATAGATTCTAAAAGAAAAAAGTCTTGGAGATACATTTAATAAAAGAAAAGCAAGACTTGTACACTGAAAACAACAAAACATAGTTAAAAGAGCTTAAAGAAAGTTAAATAAATGGCAAGACAATCCATGTTCACTGATCAGACTGGGTTGATTTAGGCCAGTGGGGATGTTGGCTTGGTGTGTGAGTTAGATAAAGGGGATGATTCGGAGTGTGGGCTCTGGATGGTTATTTTGCTTACAAAAGGCATATTCCCAGGTGAGCCTTTTGTGGTCACTAAGAACTGGCTAGCTTTGGGAGCAGCAGTCTCTCTCCAGTCAGTGAGGCCACAAATGCCAGAGCATCAAGACTATAGTTAACAATAACATATTATATAGTTTCAAGTAGCTAGAAGGTGGATATGGAATGTTCCCAACACAAGGAAATGATTAAATGTTTGAATTGGTGGATATGCTAATGTATGGAGCATAAGTAATTCCATCTTAGCAAATGACTCCATCTTACATTTTAAAAGGCATCGTACCAACAGGGACCAGATGTTTGCCTAATCAGTAGAGACTGCATCCAACCAGATAAGGACATAACCAGGCACACTTTCCCACTATCAGTCCTCACCAGAGGACTTCACCAGCCCAAAACAGCCATCTTGACAGACACTGGTCTTGCTGTTAATTGTGATAAACACCCGGCATCCACGAAGGCTCTGTCCACATCAAAGACTCTTCCTTGTGGTTCATTAAAGGACTGCCCAGACCAGGACAGGAGATTCTTTTTGTCCACCTTGCTCTCCTTGAACTGTTTCATTAACCCATTTTCCTACCCCCTTTCTCTGGATGTTAGATGTTACTTCGTTTGATGTGGAATGTTTAATCTATAACATTTATATTGATTTAGTATACCATTAGGTAGGGTTTGCAATATCAACTGACTTCTGGAATGGCTTGAGCCTGTGTGCCTACAGCTCTGACTACCGAGTAAATGGGAAATACTAAGAAGAATTACCTCCTTGGGAGCTCCATAAAGCTGTGGCTTTTATGATTGGAACAGCATCAGTAAAAGACTGATACTGTAGAAAGACACAAATGTCCATGGACCTGGTTATGTCTGACTTTGTACTGCTCACGATACCAATCACCTTGATTTGATTACTATGTATTATGTGAATGGAAACTTCACTATGTGTCTCATTGGTATGTACAATTATTATTTGTCAATTAAAAAATTTGTTTTAGAAGAATACAAAAAAAGAGAGTACAGTCGACCCTTGAACAACACAGGTTTGAATTGTGTGGGTCCACTTATACATGGATTATTTTCAACCAAACTCAGATGAAAATACAGCAGTATTTGAGAGATGTGAAGGCTGTATATACAAATGGCAGGGCCGGTGACAGGACTTGGATATGCAAGGACTGGAACCAATACTTCCCAGTCCCCGCAGCATATATGTGGAGGGAAGACTGTATAGCTAATGCATTTGGCCCTGTGATGCCTCAGTGCCAAACAGACACATAGAGAATCTAAGGTGACACAGAGAGAACACAGTGGACGCTAAATCCTTGTTTTTCATATCAGGAATAGATACTTTAAAACTGCTAAATACAAAAATGGTGATATAAGGTTATTACTAGGAAATGAAAAGTAATTCTCAAAAGAACTAAATTCAGAAATGGACAAAAGCAGAGGGCCTGGGAAGGGGGACTGGATATCGGGAGGGCTGCAGCAGGGGGCTGTTGCTTTTCCTTTTTAATTCTTCTCTATTACTGATTTTATTATGCACATTTTATTCATTTTTTTAGGGCCTAGTTAGCTTTATCTCTCCTCCCCCGAGGCACAAAGCATCTGCTGTTAGTTCTTTTCATTCCATAATCAATACTAGACATTAAAACCAAAAATAAAATCCTAAGCCTCCCAGCCATTCTGAATGGACCCTTCTCTCAGCAAAGGACATTCCAAAATTAACCTGCAAAACTAGTTCAGGCCATTATGGGAAGGGGGATCAGACATGCCTCATTATACCCTCCTTTCTTTTGGATTTACTGAAGACAGACTTTTTTTTTTTTTTTCCAAGACAGAGTTTTACTCTTATTGCCCAGGCTGGAGTGCAGCCTTGGCTCACTGCAACCTCTGTCTCATGGGTACAAGTGATTCTCCTGCCTCAGCCTCCCGAGTAGCTGGGAGTACAGGCATGCACCACCATGTCCGGCTAATTTTGTATTTTTAGTAGAGATGGGGTTTCTCCATGTTGGTCAGGCTAGTCTCGAACTCCTGACCTCAGGTGATCCACCTGCCTTGGCCTCCCAAAGTTTTGGGATTACAGGCGTGAGCCACCGCGCACGGCCAGGACAGACTGTTTAAGTCTGATGAGAAAGGCTTACAATCTATTCTCTGTGAAGCCTGCTACTTGGAGGCTTCACCTGCATGATAAAACCTTGGTCTCCACCACCTTTTATCTTTTCTTATTTTTTTTTTTTTTGGTTTTGAAATTGGACATGCTGAATATTCTTTTTTTTTTTGTTTCTTTAACTCCATTTTAAGTTCAGTGGTAGATGGGCAGGATGTGCAGGTTTGTTACACAGGTAAACATGTGCCATGGTGGTTTGCTGCACAGATCATCCCAGCACCTCGGTACTAAGCCCAGCATCCATTAAGCTATTCCTCCTGATGCTCTTCCTCCCCCACCCCCTCTGCAGGCCCCAGTGTGCGTTCTTCCCTTCCTTGTACTCATGTGTTCTCATCACTCGGCTCCCACTTTCAGTGAGAACATTTGGTGTTTGCTTTTCTGTTCCTGCATTAGTTAGTGGAGGATAATGGCTTCCAACTCCATTCATGTCCCTGAAAAGGACATGATCTCATTCCTTTTTATGGCTCCATAGTATTCCATGGTATATATGTGCCACATTTATTTTCTTTCTTTCTTTCTTTCTTTCTTTCTTTCTTTCTTTCTTTCTTT
>NC_045449.1:8673181-8686630 GCF_002776525.5 Piliocolobus tephrosceles
TCTTTCTTTCTTTCTTTCTTTCTTTCTTTCTTTCTTTCTTTCTTTCTCTTTCTTTCTTTCTTTTTCTCTCTCTCTCTCTTTCTCTCTCTCTCTTTCTTTCTTTCTCCTTCCTTCCTTCCTTCCTTCCTTCCTTCCTTCCTTCCTTCCTTCCTTCCTTCCTTCCTTCCTCTCTCTCTCTTTCTCTCTCTCTCTTTCTCTCTTTCTCTCTTTCTCTCTTTCTCTCTTTCTCTCTTTCTCTCTTTCTCTCTTTCTTTCTTTCTTTCTTTCTTTCTTGACAGAGTCTTGCTCTTGTCACCCAGGCTGGAGTGCAGTAGTGTGGTCTTGGTTCCCTGCAACATCTGCCTCCCAGGTTCGAGCGATTCTCCTGCCTCCGCTTCCCAAGTAGCTGAGATTCCAGGCGCCTGCCACCATGCCCAGCTAATTTTTGTGATTTTGGTAGAGATGGGTTTCACCATGTTGGCCAGGCTGGTCTCGAACTCCTGACCTCAGGTGATTCACCCACCTCGGCCTCCGAAAGTGCTGGGATTACAGGTGTCAGCCACCATGCCTGGCCACACCACATTTTCTTTTTTTGAAACGGAGGAGTCTCGCTCTGTCGCCCAGGCTGGAGTGCAGTGGCGCGATCTCGGCTCACTGCAAGCTCCGCCTCCCGGGTTTACGCCATTCTCCTGCCTCGGCCTCCCGCATACCACATTTTCTTTATCCAGTCTATCATTAATGGGAATTTAGGTTGATTCCATGTCTTTGTTATTGTGAATAGTGCTGCAGCGAACATATACATGCGTGTATCTTTATAATGTTAATAGAATAATTCCTATTCCTTTGGGTATATAATCAGTAATGGGATTGCTGTGTCGAATGGCATTTCTCCCTGTAGGTCTTTGAGGACTCGCCACACTGTGGGACCCTGTGGAAGGATCATGCTAGTATTTCAGAAAGATTCCTCTGGCTAAGATAAGGGGATGGGTGAGGCGGAGTGGAGGGGATGAGGCCTCCTCATGAAACTGGGACTGTGAGTTCCGCCTTTTACAGCCCAGAGTGGCTCTTTCTCTCCCTGGTGGGTGATCTTCTGATTTTATTTCAGTAACGACCCTGACTTCTGTATGTTTTGCAGTGTTGTGTATTTGAAGCTTGAATCCAGAAGAGATAAATCAGTAGACCTCAAAAATGAAAGTGCACGGGGCAACTGCAGCCGTGGCTCCAAGAGGAAGCGTTTCTCACCTTGACTTTCTACATCCTTCAGTGGGTCCACCCCTGGAGACAGGATAAAAAACATGGGCATGGCTGGTCCCGATTCTTCAAATGAGGTTGCAAAATCTAGCGCTCTTCCCACCACGTATTTGCTTCCTAACTTCTCTTCAACAAAATCTCTGCCAGAAAAAAAGCACATATATATTTATACATATATAGCAGCCACAAAATGGTAACATTTGAGAAATGGAGGCCTACAGAAGTGAAAGAACATGCTCAAGGTCATGGGCTAGGTAGTTATAGAGCTAGGACTGGCTCCAAGTTCACTGCTTATTAAGTCAACACACAACCTTGGGCTGTTAGTTGCCGAGCTGCTCACCTGGATCTGGGCTCCCCCTGAAGCCCCATCCAGGCAGGCCATCGCTGACTCCCTCTGGGTAGCCTGGTGGCTTCTCACATCACCCCACCCATCAGGACACTGTTAGCGCCCGTGCCTTCAGAAAGCTGGTACGCTAAATCCTCCATATGTTCTCTCCCTGCTATCTCCCACCCTTGCCCAAGATTTAAGGCCCTATGGTACACTATTCTCTCTCTTTTTTTTTTTTTTTTTTGAGATAGATTCTTGCTCTGTCCCCAGGCTGGAGTGCAGTGGCACAATCTCAGCTCACTGCAACCTCTGCCTCCCCGGTTCAAGCAATTCCCCTGCCTCAGCCTCCCTAGTAGCTGGGACTACAGGCACCCGCCACCACACCCAGCTAATTTTTTTTTTTTTTTTTCGTATTTTAGTAGAGACGCGGTTTCACCATGTTGGCCAGGATGGTCTCGATCTCCTGACCTCATGATCCACCCGCCTCGGCCTCCCAAAGTGTTGGGATTACAGGCATGAGCCACCACGCCCGGCCTATTCTCTCATGTTTTATTATTCTCTCTCCTCTCATCTTACTCCACTTACCAGTGTTCCTGTCCAAAGTGTCACATTTTATGCTGAACAAATCTTCATAGCTATAACCACTTATTGAACGTCTGACCCAGCTCCTGGTCTTAACAGAGATTTGCACTCTCCCCTAGGAATACTATTTTCCCTGTAGCCTTCTCGACTGGGCTCATTCTCCTACACCTGCCTTAGGATTGGCACGTGGAATCAGGGTACAGCTCACTGCCCGCTACTGTTTTCAAGCCATTCCTTCCCGACTCTTTTTTTTTTTTTTTTTTTTTCTGAGATGGAGTCTCGCTCTGTTGCCCAGGCTAGAGTGCAGCAGCGTGGTCTTGGCTCACTGCAACCTCCGACTCCCAGGTTCAAGTGATTCTCCTGCCTCAGCCTCCCGAGTAGCTGGCACTACAGGCGCATGCCACTATGCCCAGCTAATTTTTGTATTATTAGTAGAGACGGGGGTTTCACCATGTTGGCCAGGCTGGTCTCGAACCCCTGACCTCGTGATCCACCCGCCTCAGCCTGACAAAGTGCTGGGATGACAGGCATGAGCCACTGTGCCTGGTCCCCTCCCCACTCTTGTGGCTCCTCAGAGGCTGATTTCCCCTGGTTGTGTCACCACTGCCCCTGTACATCAATGTCATCTATTCCCCTTCAGTCACTCTCCTCTTGCACTGACTTTTTCTCTTTCAGTCTGGGTGACATCAACATCCATGTGAACAATCCTGGAGATTCTTAGTGACCTCAGCTCAAGTGATTTTTGTTTCTTCCCCCTTTAGCAACCTAATTCTATGGCCACACGCTCATCGCTGCCATTACTTGGGAACTTGTTAACTGTCAGGAAACATAAATGGGAACATCCCACTCTGACCAAAGTCTTTTATCCTTAGCAATCTAACCTGACTTCACCTATTCTTTGCCCGTACTGGGGCCACTATGAATGGAGGAATTTCAGTATCTTGGCCTCCCTGGTATTTTTCCTTCTTTCTTTTTTTTTCTTTTTTTCTTCTTGAGACGGAGTCTCCCTCTGTTGCCCAGGCTGGAGTGCGGTGGTGCTGTCTCGGCTCACTGCAACCTCTGCCTCCCAGGTTCAAGCAATTCTCCTGTCTCACCTCCTGAGTAGCTGGGACTACAGGAATGTGTCACAACGTCCAGCTAATATTTTTGAATTTTTAGTAGAGACGGGGTTTCACCATGTTGGCCAGGCTGGTCTCAAACTCCTGACCTTAAGTGATCTGCTGCCTTGACCTCCCAAAGTGCTGGGATTACAGGAATGAGCCACCGTGCCCAGGCCCTTCCTGGTATTTTGTTATCATGACCTTACTCTAGTCACTCCTTTCCTATCCAGTATAGAGTCTATGGCCTATAACTTCTTTTTTCTTTTAAAAGTAACTTTATTAACAGGTATAATTGACATACCATAGGATTTTCCCATTTTAAGTATACAATTCAATAACTTTCAGTACATTTACCAAGTTATACAGTCTTTACCATAACCCAGTTTTAGAACATTTACATCACACCAATGAGATTTCTCATGGCTATGGCTATTTAATTTCCCTTTTTCGCGGGTTTCGTACTGAGACGCGATCTCACTCTGTCACCCAGGCTGGAGTGTAGTGGCGTGATCTCAGCTCACTGCAACCTCTGCCTCCTGGGTTCAAGCAATTCCCTGCCTCAGCTTCCTGAGTAGCTGGGATTACAGGTGCCCACCACCATGCCCGGCTAATTTTTGTATTTTCACTAGAGACAGGGTTTTACCATCTTGGCCAGGTTGGTCTTGAACTCCTGACCTTGTGATCCACCTGCCTCGGCCTCCCAAAGTGCTGGGATGACAGGCGTGAGCCACCGCGCCTGGCCTATTTAGTTAATTTCTATTCCCACCCTCTAGCTCCAGGAAACTACTATATACACATGGTTTTGGAGCTCAGCCCTGCTGGTCCGGCTGTCCTGAGGTTGCCCTTGCCCCGTGCCTATGCTGGGCCTTCCACCACCCTGTTTCCTACCGCATGGCGTAGGTCATCCGGTCGGGCCGCATGGCTCTCATCACGCAGAGGCGCTGCAGGGCTGTCTTGTTCTTCCACTCCTGTGGGAGCTTCTCTTTCTCAGGACATTCGGACTCCACAAACTTTTTCCAGCTCTTAGCAGATCCCTCTATGTCCCGATCCAGATTACAGAATTCTTCCATTGATGAAAGTACCTGGGAAATTTCAGAGAATCTGAAAGGCAGTTTCTTCAGAAAGCTGCCATTTACATTATGTTGGGGGATTGAGGGGCAAGATGGTCTTATCTACACAATTCTGTCTCATTTATCCTCTTGTCTAGAACTTTGGATCATCCCCCAGGAAAAATCAAGAAAGAGTAGGAAGAATTTTGGGCAGCTTAGCGAAGTGCCCCAATAGTATGCAAGATTTACCATATAAAATGTTTGGGGTATTATTAGCAGTAGAGACTGAGCCACACTTGCCTGTAAGCGTGTACGTGGAAAAGAGGGACAAGAAGGGGCAATATGGTTATCCTGGTCTTAAGCTTGGACACCTAAAGTTAGTGACTTCTCCCTTTCCTCCTCAAACTCACTGTGCCACCAAACCCTGTCAATTCACCTCTCAAAATGTTTCTAGAATTATTCATGTACTCTGTGTTAACGCCAACTCTTAAAATGTCCATGGGTTGTCTATTTCTATAAGGATTCTGTCCAAATGCATAACTTGGTAGCCAGATCTCTTCATTTGGTGCCTCTCTTCGATCTGTCCAGTAAGCCATGTGTCCTCCTACTCGGTCCCACTCTGAGCATATCTGCCCCCAACCTTGGAAATGTGCCTGACTCATTCCCAACTCATTTCCTTGTTCATACTACTTCCACCATATGTAAAATCCTGTTTTCTTTTCTGCCACATTCTACTTCTTCCTTTTCTTGTGCTGGTCACGATTGTTATATGTTAAGGCTCTACAAGCTGTGAAAGACCAGTTCAAAACCTGCAACCTCCCTCGCATCATCTTTCCTAATGCAGAACATGTAGACCTCCCATCCTTTTGTAAACCACTCAGAGCAGGTTTGTCCAACCCACTGCCCTTGGGCCATATGCAGCCTAGGACGGCTTTGAAGGCGGCCCAACACAAATTCATAAACTTTCATGAAACATTATGAGTTTTTTTGTGATATATATATATATATAGAGATATATATACACATATATATATATACTTTTAGCTCATCAACTGTCATTAGTGTGTTTTTGTTTTGTTTTGTTTTGTTTTTGAGACGGAGTCTTGTTCTGTCGCCCAGGCTGGAATACAGTGGCATGATCTTGGCTCACTGCAAGCTCCCCCTCCCAGATTCAAGCAATTCTCCTGCCTCAGCCTCCTGAGTAGCTGGGACTACAGGTGCACACCACCATGGCTGGCTAACTTTTGTATTTTTAGAAGAGATGGGGTTTCACCATATTGGTCAGACTGGTCTTGAACTCCTGACCTCAGGCAATCCACCCGCTTCGACCTCCCAAAGTGCTAGGATTACAGGTATCAGCCACCATGCCTGGCCCCAGTGTTAATATGTTTTATGTGTGGTCCAAGACAATTCTTCTTCCAGTGTAGCCTAGAGAAGCCAAAAGATTGGACTCCCCTGACTTAGAGCTACTTGCAGAGTTGACATCTTTAATAAGGAGTTTGACTTCATTTTTAGATGTTTGACTGCTGATAGCTTTTAAATCTCATCCTTTCCTCTCCCTTTCTGCCCTGGGCACTGCCTCTTTTGGTGCTGGAGGGAAGTTGTACCAGGCAAGCCCCTGCCCATGCACAGACACCCTTGCCCTGGCCCCACTCCCTAAGCATCATAATACTCAAGGCAGTCTCCTTTTCTGGCACTCTCAAGCCATTTGCAGTCTGCTTGGGAGCTCCTCTGCTCTTCCTAGAAAACCACGTTATCTGAGTAATAAACTTTCTCATACCCTCTTAGTATGTACGTAGCATCATCAGTCTCGATGTTCAAACCATATTTTGGGTGTGTGTGTGTAGGAGGCCTGTTCTATTTCTTTAGAGTGCCTACATCAACATCACTCACTCAGATACTTAATTACCTGCAGTCCTGCCTTCATTACTCAACTGCCTGAATGCCTGCTTTCCCCAATGAAAGCTAGTGAAAAGCTAGACGAGACTTTGTGTCTAAGGCACCTACCACAGTGCCTTGAGTTTTTAGGTACCCAATATCATCTTTTTATTTGGACGAATTCATCCATTCATTCATTCATTCTTTTGACATTCATTCAGTTCCTACTACCTGCCAGATACTGGGGAAGACAATAGGAAAAAATAACAGCAACAAAAAAACACAAGCCTTTCACGGAGTCTGTAGTCCTAGTTTGGGGAGAAAGGAGATGAGGGAGGCCTTGGTAGGTATATAGAATTCTGCTGGGCAGAGACAGAGGTAGAGAGAAGGAAAGGGATTTTTTTTTTTTTTGACGAGGGAAGGATCAAGAAGAGCTAAAGCGGCCGGGCGCGGTGGCTCAAGCCTGTAATCCCAGCACTTTGGGAGGCCGAGACGGGTGGATCACGAGGTCAGGAGATCGAGACCATCCTGGCTAACACGGTGAAACCCCGTCTCTACTAAAAATACAAAAACTAGCCGGGCGAGGTGGCGGGCACCTGTAGTCCCAGCTACTCGGGAGGCTGAGGCAGGAGAATGGCGTAAACCCGGGAGGCGGAGCTTGCAGTGAGCTGAGATCCGGCCACTGCACTCCAGTCCGGGCGACAGAGCGAGACTCCGCCTCAAAAAAAAAAAAGAAGAGCTAAAGCATGGAGGCGGGAGAGTGTAGCGCCTGATAGGAAGCAGCATGATTGCTGCAGAGGAGTCTTTTGCCTTACCACTGATAGGAACAGCTGGAGAAGGACAGAGGCATGTGACCGGGGCTTGCGGAGGCTTTTGTCCCGTGAAAATGAACACACGTCCTGGCTTTACATATTCCTTTACATGGGCTCTGTGGCTTCCCAGTTTCACCCTGATTGCTTACAGCAGGGAGTGATCCTTCATTGGTACGGGTAAGTCATGTGGAGTGGAGCAGGAGGCACCGGGGGGACTGGAATTCTGGCCCCAGCACCACCACTTTTGAGCCAATGGACTTGGAACCTGTTTTAAAACCCTTGTGAGTTTTTTTTTCATTTGGAAAATGAGGCCAAGTCATGTGGTCTGCCACTTTCACACTGTAATGTAGATACAAGTGCTTTGAAGGCTACAAAGCTCTCCCTTTGCCTTCCTTGGGGGCTCATGTGGCTATTGAATTGCAACTGCTGGTTTACTTGTCTGTTACTCCCACAGGACTGTGAGCTCCCTGCGGGCAAGAACTTTTGTAGGCTTCTTTGTCGCCTCAGACCTAGCAGGGTGCTGCTGGCACTTAGGAAATGCTCAGTTAATAAGACTTGACATCTGCCTGGCCAGCAGGAGGGCTCCTGACAGGCTGAGAAAGCTGCAGCTGCTGTAATTATTTCTCTCTGTGCTGAAGAGCTGATTTTCATCTTCTTCCAGGCAGCCACTCCCCCCCTCTTCCCAGTTTGCATCATTATTAACCCTTCTGCAGTCCTGCAACCCCCTCTGGCGTCTCCACAAAATTGAGCAAATTACACTGTGATCAGTGCTCCCAGCTGCCAGGGCTGGATCTGAAACACACTTTCTTGAAGCTCTAGATTGAATACAATTGCAACATTTAATCTTCCAAATGAGGAAAAGGGATTTCTAGCCTTCTAATAAGCTAAATGGGAATGACTAATTAACCTAATTACTTTGGACTGTGTAGCAAAATACAACTGAGCTAAATTGGCAACCAGAGTGGTAGTGAGGGGCCTTTTCAAAGGCTAACAAAGGCCTTCATCGCAGATGAGATTTTCTAATGAACAACAGAACATGCCCATTACCTGAAAGTTCTGCATTTGATAGGACCTAAAAAACCCTTACAAAGGACATTAATAAAAGCAGTATTTTATCACAAAGATTTCATTCATTACCTGCTTATTAGTTCTTCTGGGGAAACAAGGCAATCAGTCTTCCTCATGAGACAGAATGCTTAAATTTTTTTTTTTTTTTAAATCATGTCCTATTCAATTATACTTATTTTGTTTCTTTAGGCTAAAACCCAGCCAAACACTTAAAAAGAGCCTTCATCAAAGGCTTTGGCAATGAGTCCTACATAATGTACTGTGTTTCACCTGCTCACATCCTGTGCTGTGCTTGAGTTGGATGGGTCTGGACTTTGCTGCTCTTCCTAACAAATTCATATAGAGAGATAAAGCTTCTCTAGTTGGCAAAAGCCTTTGAACAGCCAGATGAGCTTCGCCCACAAAACAAAACAAAAAAGCAAAGCGAAGCAAGGCAAAGCGAACCAAACAATCTATTTTGTGAAAGGAGGAACGAAATGAAATTGTACGTAGGTTTTGGGTGGAGCTTTGTAAAATGAAAGCACTGAAGAGTGCTTGCGAATCATTTATTCCTTGTAACTTTTGCAGCAGAGGGCTTTGTGGGGTAATATAAAGAGGGGCAACTGGACTTGGTCCAATTGCACAACTCACAGTTCCTGAAAGTTTTTCCTTCTTTGGACAAATTCTATGTGGTACAATCCACATCAATGACAACATGTAGACACCAGATAGCTGGGTGATTAATCATCATAATTGTTGTGGGGTGAATTGTGTCCCCCCAAAATATATAGTGAAGAAATTTGGAAATAGGGTCTTTGGAGATGTAATCAAGTCACAATGAAGTCACTAGTGTGGACCCTAATCTAATATGACTGGTGGCCTTATAAGAAGCAGAAAGGACCAGGCGCAGTGGCTCATGCCTGTAATCCCAGCACTTTGGGAGTCCGAGGCAGGCGGATCATGACGTCAAGAGATCAAGACCAACATAGTGAAACTCCATTTCTCTTAAAAATACAAAAATTAGTTGGGCGTGGTGGCACACGCCTGTAATCCCAGCTACTTGGGAGGCTGAGGCAGGAGAATCGCTTGAACCCGGGAGGCAGAGGTTGCAATGAGCCAAGATCTCACCACTGCACTCCAGCCCGGTGACAGAGCAAGACTCTGTCTCAAAAAAAAAAAAAAAAAAGAAGCAGAAAGGCAGAGACTCACAGAGGGAAGACAGCCACGTGAAGATGTGAACATGGAGGCAGACCCTGGAGTTATGCCGCCACAAAGCAAAAGATACCAGGGGCTGCCAGAAGCTGGAAGAGGCAAGGAAACATCCTTCCCTAGAGCCTCTGGAGGGAGCATGGCCCCGCCGACACCTTAATTTCAGCTTTCAGCCTCCACGACTGTGAGAGAACAGATTTCTGTTGTTTTAAGCCACACCATTTGTAGTACTTTGTTAGAACACCTCTAGGGAACAAACACAGCAACCATAACCAATCAGCTTCCATTGGTTTGGCATTTACTCTGTATCTTACGTAGCCTTGTGAGAAAGTTATTACGATGACCATTTTGTAGATGAGGAAACCAAGGCTCAGAGGAATAAGATAACATGTCAGAGGGCACACGCACAAACTTGAATTTGAATCCAGGGATGTCTGACTCCAGAGCCTGTGTTAATTAGTTCCTCTCCATCATTGCTCCAGTTCTGCAAAGGCATTCATTCAAAACTGCTTTAGAGAACTATCTTATTTTCCATAAAGGCATCAGACTACGAGAAATTGTTCTCTAGCTCTGGGCCATAGTGTCCTACAAGGTAGCCACTGACCATGAGTGACTCCCAAGTACTTGAAATGTGGCTGGTGGGACTGAGAGACTGAAGTTTTACTTGCATTTAATTTTAATGGTCTTAAAATTCAAGTGTAGAAAATAGGACTTGTTTTATTAATTGGAAACTTCTAAAGATTGTTGGAACAACTTGGGTATATGAATCAACCATTTTAACTCTAAATTTTATGAAATCTCAATACAAATGTTTTGGATGAAAATTTGGCATCTGAATTGAGATGAGCTATAAGTTTAAAAAATATTCAGCAGATTTCAAAGCCTTCGTATAAAAATACAAAATATCTCAGTAATAATTTTATAACAACTGCATATTGAGATAATATTTTGGCTGTATTGGCTTAAAGAAAATATCTTGCTAAAATTAATTTTATCCATTTTTTTTTTTTTTTTTTGAGACGGAGTTATGCTTTTGTCACCCAGGCTGGAGCACAATGGTGCGATCTTAGCTTACTGCAACCTCTGCCTCCCAGGTTCAATCAATTCTCCAGCCTCAGCCTCCCAAGTAGCTGGGATTACAGCATGCGCCACCACACCTGGCTAATTTTGTACTTTTAGTAGAGACAGGGTTTCACCATGTTGGCCAGGCTGGTCTTAAACTCCTGACCTCAGGTGATCTGCCCGCCTTGGCCTCCCAAAGTGCTGGGACTATAGACGTGAGCCATCATGCCTGGTCAATTTTATCCATTTTTAAAAGCATTTTTTAATGCAGCTATAGAAAATTTAAAATTACTTAAGTGGTTTGCATTATATTTCTTTTGTACAGTGCTACTATAAAGTGTGTGTATTCATTTGCATCTTATGCAGCCCAGGAAAATGAATGGTTTCCACTTCTCTGCATTTATTGTAATCATTCTCAGGCATTTTGTAACTTTGTAATTTGGGTTTCTGTCGCGAATGGAGTTCCCCCTTATTTTTTCCCTAGGATATTATTTCCCTTCTCATTCACCAGATTGGGCCCAGAATGACAAATAAAAATAAATAAAAATCAAATTACAACTTTATTATTTAGATCAGAGATTGGCAAACTACAGCTTGCAGGCCCAATCTGGCCCACCACCTGTTTTTGTCAATAAAGTTTTATTGGAACTCAGCCATGTCCATTCATTTACATACTGTGTATGGCTTTGGCAGAGTTGAGTAGCTGCTACAGAGTCTGGCCTGCGAAGTCTAAGTGGCCCTCATAATTGTTATGGAGTGAACTGTGTCCCTCCAAAGTAAAATATATACTGAAGAACTAACCTCCCAGACTTGTGAATGTGAACTTATTTGGAAATAGGGTCTTTGTAGATGTAATCAAGTTAAGATGGAGTCACTAGTGTGGGCCCTAATCCAATATAACTGGTGTCCTTATAAGAAGCAGAGAGACAGAGACTCGCGAGGGAAGACAGCCATGTGACGATGGGAAGATGGTGACATTTACTAAGTGGCCTTTTGCAGAAAAAGTGAGGCAATTCTTGATTTAGGTACAGTCCTAAAGTTGGTTAAAACAATATAGGCTCTGAAAAAGAAGTTAGAAAACTATCTTCGAGCAATGGTAGCATTAATGGAATGAGCCTAGAATTTCCTGAGATGACTCCCTTGAAGGGGACAGCAGGTATATAAATAATTAAGTCCTAGGTTTTAGTTATAAAGTAAAACTACTTGGATGGATATCGAGGGAATCATGCTAAATGAGCACACCAATCCCACATGGTTATATGCTGTATAATTCCATTTATGTAACATCCTTGAGATGACAGAAAATTATACAAATGGAGAACAGATTCATGGTTGGTAGCTATTGGGAACTGGGTAAGGGAAGATGTTGTTGTGGTTATAGAAGGCCAACATGAGAGGTCCTTGTAATGACAGAATTTTCTGGATTGTATCAATGACAATTTCCCAGATGTGTTCTTGTACTATAGTATTGCAAGATGTTACCGTTGTGGAAAACTGGGTACAAGGGATATCTCTGTATTATTTCTTAAAATTGCATATGAATCATGGTCGCAAACCATGTTAATTAAAAAAAAGGGAAAGAAAGTCAATCATATGACTTTACTCTTATACTTCTTTGTGCTGCTAAACATCTATAAAATGCAATAAACACGGGAGATCATAAACAAGATTCATCTTATGCAGATGTTATTCCTCACATGGCGCTGACGCCTGTCATGGGTGCTCATTCAACTGCCCGCAGGGAGTGCAGGCCTGGACTCCGGAGCCAGCTGGCGTTGCCTCACCCAGCATTCCCTGCCAGGCATGGTGTCAGGATCTGTGAATTGCAGGCATAGTACCTACTCAAAGAACCTTATAGTTTGTGATCTTGTCAACACTCATAGAATCACAGCTAAACTAAGCTCATAACATGGAATGAAAATAGGCTCTGCCATTAGGCAGGCCAAAATTTGTGTCCTGGGCTTCTAGTAAGCGTGGGACCTGTTTCCTCGTGTGTTAAACGGGAACAAATAATACCTCTTGCCCAGGTGGATATGAGAATTAAATAAGGTAACGCATTTGCAAGGCACTCAATGTATAAGAGCTGTTATTAATTGCTGAGCATCCCAGGCTGAAATGCTTTCCTGCTTTGAGTCTGAGTTAGGATTCAGATGCCTGAATACAGCCCTGGCACCTGCTGTTTTATGGAAATGCTGTGGCAGCCTCTCCACATCAAGCCCAGGGACTCACCAAGGAGCCCATGTTCCAGACTTATGCCCTGGTAGGTGAAAAGCAGCTCAGCTGACTCAGGGGAGCTCATGGGAACTTCCTGTTTCCTCACACCCTGGAGGCAGAGCTCTCATACACCAGCACACACCTGCTTCTTCTCTGCAGGCCCAGGAAAGATGAGCTTGCTGTGGGGACGCAAGGAACGGGATGTGCCCATGTTTAACACAGCTCCGTGCTTGAACTCCAAAAGAGAGCCCCGCTGACTTCATGGGGACCAGTGTCAGAGGTAAACTCTGAGAGATGACAGCTTGGCTTTTTTCTAGGGGTCAATACTCACCTTGACAGCTCCCCACGCCTGATGTGAGAGGAACTCCACGGGGCTGGCAGTGCCTGTCTGCACTGGAGATCGAAGAAGGAAATCCAACTCCGCTGCATTGACTTCTCGGTTCCTGAGGAGAATCTGCAACGTGGAGAAATGACACTGCATTTCTTTAGCTTGTAGCCAGAGTCCTAGAAACCTTAGGGGTTGTTACTCAGTATAATTATTACTGCCTCTAATACTAGAGTTTGTCCATCAATTTTGGTTGTTTAGTGAGGGTAGAGTGGAAGGAAGTGCATATTCACACACGTTACTTCCGTGTCTATCTATTTTCACCCTAAACATCGGAGTGACTTAACTGCACGCGGTGAGTGACTATATCTTGGTTAATAAGCATTTATTACATATCAATCATAAATGCCATGGAGTATGTTTCTGCAATCTAATTGAGCAGATGACACATACAAATGACATGATCTGAGGAGAACGTCAAAGTGACATATGAATATATGGCAGCTGGAAATGCAGATAGGAATCCATAATGCTAAAGGAGTTACAGAAGAGAGGAGTTACCAGCAAGTGAAGGGCAGGAAGAAACTAATTTGACTACACTTTCTATAAGTAG
>NC_045449.1:8710751-8718327 GCF_002776525.5 Piliocolobus tephrosceles
TGTGGGTCTAGGCAGATTTCTTGAGTACAAGAGAAGCCACAAATCCACAAACTTACTCAATGCTTGCTGACTCGCGGCATTGGTGTGAGGCGGTGGCCGGGCCTGCATCTGCCCGCCCTCCCCTGGAGCCTCCTTCAGTCTCCTGCCCCGGGCCAGAGGTATGTGTTCATTTCCAGGACGAAGGATCCTGGCTTTGGCAGAACGCCCACACCACCAATTTCAGAAGCAACAAGAACTGACATGGATTTCTGTCTGCCTGTCTGTCCTCGGGTCTCCAGCCTGTGCTGTGGATTCTGACTCGTCCTTAACCTCCCCCACTTTACCTCCATGCTTCCTTCCCAACCATCTCCCCAGAGAACTTCAAGCCCCAGCATCAGATGGGAAGACAGCCGCCTTATAGACACTGCTTACCCAGTGCCCACGACTGCCTACGGTCAAATCCCTGAAACAAAGCCCTTCACATGTACCAGAAGACTCTCTCTCTCTACCATCTATCTATCTATGTATCTATCTATCTGTCTATGTATCTATCTATCTATGTATGTATTTATCTATCTCTATCTACTATCTATTGTCTATCTCCTATCTACCATGTATCTTCTATTTACTATTTATCCATCATCTATCGATCTATCTGTATCCATCATCTATCTACTATATATTGTCTATGTCCTATCTACTTACTGTCTTCTATTTACTATCTATCATCTATCTAATTTATCATCTATATTCTATCTCTATGTATCCATCATCTATCCACTATCTATTGTCTAGCTCCTATCTATCTATCTACCTACTATCTATCTTCTATTTGTTATTTATCTATCCTATCTATCTATCTATCTATCTACTTACTTCTCTGGTTAAACGCTGACCCAGGTAGACACGTATTGCTTCATGAGGTAGGAAATGAATGGAACCCAGATGCTTGAAAGTGTTTGGTCACTGTAGAGCAGTGGTTCTTCAACTTGAGCATGCATCAGAACCGCGTGGAGGGCTTCCTTTTTTTTTTTTTTTTTTGTTTTTGAGACGGAGTCTCCCTCTGTTGCCCAGGCTGGAGTGCAGTGGCCGGATCTCAGCTCACTGCAAGCTCCACCTCCCGGGTTTACGCCATTCTCCTGCCTCAGCCTCCCGAGTAGCTGGGACTACAGGCGCCCGCCACCTCGCCTGGCTAGTTTTTTTTTTTTTTTTGTATTTTTTAGTAGAGACGGGGTTTCACCGTGTTAGCCAGGATGGTCTCGATCTCCTGACCTCGTGATCCGCCCGTCTCGGCCTCCCAAAGTGCTGGGATTACAGGCTTGAGCCACCGCGCCCGGCCAGAGGGCTTCTTAAAACCCAGAGTGCTGGATCCCACCCCAGGAGTTTCTGGTTCTCAGGTCTGTAGTGGGGCCTGAGAATTTAACTGGTAAAGTTGCCCGGTGATGCTGACGCTTCAGGTCCAGGGACCGTGCCTGAGAACCACTGCTGTAAGGTGTTGTATGAGAAGGTGAGGGGTTACTGCGGCCACACAGCGATCCCAGCAGGGCAGCTGCAGCAGTGCCTTCCCTGAGGCAACAGGAATCCGGGCAGTCTGAGGGCCCTCTAGGATCACAGGGCCAGGGAGGAGACACAGAGCCTTGTTTGAATCTGCTCCTCAGCCTGCTTTGGGGACAAAAGCACAGGGCCTCTGCCTTCCGGGAGGCAGACTGGCCAAGGGAAGAGACCAGGCTCAGGAAGAGCAGACCAAAGGTTGAGTCCTGGCCCTGTCGTCCTGTAGCCGGTGTTCCCAGGCAAGCATCCTGCTCTGTGAGTCAAGATAATGATGTCTCACTGGGTTTTCAACAGGCGGATACAAACGAAGTCCCTGTTGAATAAACGTTACTTCCCCACGGCTCTCTGACTTGGCTTTTGCTATTGATTGAAAAATGTGCGATTGAGTTGTTGAACCTAAGTTTGAGACTTTACATTGACCTGGATTGAGTTGAGTTTGGCTGGTTTTAATCCATCATCCCAGCTCGTTCCTGAGCCTTGAGCTTGTCATTTGGCACATGAGTGATCCCTCCCTAGTTACTGGTGGCCTGCCCAGTAACTAGGGCAATAACTAGGGCTATTCCTTCCTTAGCGTTGCTGACACTGGCTTGCATGTTTTAGCGCACACAGTCTGGTAGGGGAGCAGAGCTTGCTCCTGAAGTCAGGGAAGAGTTCTCGACTCAGCACTGTTGCAGCTGTTACCTGGGAAGCTGCCTTCGTAGTTTTAAGTGGGTCTTTGCACCCAAATTAGAAAAACCTCACGCTTGTAATCCAAGCACTTTAGGAGGCCAGGGCGGGTGGATCACCTGAGGTCAGGAGTTCAAGACCAGCCTGACCAACATGGTGAAACCCTGTCTCTACTAAAAGTACAAAATTAGCTGGGCGTGGTGGTGGGTGCCCATAATCCTAGCTACTGGGGAGGCTGAGGCAGGAGAATCGCTTGAACCCAGGAGGCAGGGGTTGCAGTGAGCTGAGATCGTGCCTCGCACTTCAGCCTGGGCAACAAGAGCAAAACTCCATCATAAAATAAAATAAAATAAATAAAATAAAATAAAAATTTGAAGTTGTGGATGAGAGAAGAGTTCTCTGTACTGACCTTACTGGTTTGCTGCCCACCTGCACACTGACTGTGTGTGAGCCCAAAGCCGAGGGGACACCAGGCCTAAGATGTGGTTTCTGGTTCCCAGGCAGCCTAGGTGACCACCTTTGAGAGTGAGTACTTGTTGCGGGGGTCGCCCCATCCTACACTCTTCCCCATGAATAAACTACCAAAGGGCTAGAGAGAACTTGAGAACAAACTTCTTAGAACATTCACTGTTTTCAGGGATAGAGTGAGGCCCAAGGGGGAAAATAAGCAGGTGTTCCTCAGCAGGAAGGCACCGCAGGCGTTGGTCCCGAGCTGGACTGACTGGACCGCAGGCTCACGACTTCTTCTCTTACGACCTCTGTCTCAGGACATTCTGGAACCAGGCTGCCTCCTTAAACCCGGATTTGCTGTTGTTCCTTCTTTTTCACCTCTGCCCAGATGTCCGACAGGTCTTGGATAAATTGTTGGATCTAGAAAGGCCAGGAGCCCAGAGTTAACTCCGCCCACCAGAGGCCTCCCCCGGCCCAAGACGGAGCATCCCAGGCATTCACTTTAAAAGAGTTCACCATTGCTTTCCTGTGACTGACTTCTTTTTTACTTTTTATTTATTTATCTTTTTGATATGAGAGTTTTGCTCTGTCACCCAGGCTGGAGTGCGGTGGCGCGATCTAGGCTCACTGCAACCTCCGCTCCCTGGGTTTAAGCGATTCTCGCGTCTCAGCCTCCTGAGTGGCTGGGATTACAGGTACCTGCGACCATGCCCGGTTAATTTTCGTGTTTTTAGTAGAGATGGGGTTTCACCATGTTGGCCAGGCTGGTCTCGAACTACTGACCTCAAATGATCCACCCGCTTCAGCCTCCCAAAAGGCTGGGATTACAGGCATGAGACACTTCGCCCAGCCATGACTGACTTCTTGGGGAGGCCACTTTCTCTCATGTGACAATGTTTTGAGGTGAAATTGAGTGTCAGGTGTACGCAATTAGAAGCAACAAACGGATGGAGTTAGGAACTCCCGGAGGCAGACCTGGTGATGTACGAAGTGCAGGCTGAGAGTCGAGCAGGAGGGAGAAGAAAGAAAGGGTCACAAGCAGGCTAGTGGGTGAAAAGGATTTCGCAGGCAGGGTCCTGTCAGCGTGGGCAGACCAGACCGCCTTCCACGACTTCACCACCCTCAATGTGGTCGTGCACTCAAAACCCAGGGCTGATGCTCATCATGATAACCTTCAGTCATGAGAAGGAATGTAAACTCTGTTCACTGGCTTCTGTTTTTAAGAGCACGTGGTCAGCATGACACAGAAAAGGGCACTGCTCCAGAAGTCAGATGACCTAGCTGGGCCCCCGTCACGGTTCTGGGAAAATCACTCCATCTTTCTGGGACTCAGTTTCTTCATCTTTAATAAGGGGAGAGGGAGAAAAGATTGGCCCAGACAGCCTCTAAGATATCAGTTCTATCGCAAACCAAAACCACAGTGAGATACCATCTCACACCACTCAGAATGGCTAGCTACGATTAAAAAGTCAGAAAAATTACAGAGGCTGCTGAGGTTGTGGAGAAAAGAGAACGTTCATACACTGTTGGTGGAAGTGCAATTAGTTCAACCATTGTGGAAAGCAGCGTGGCGATTCCTCAAAGAGTTAAAATAGAACTACCGTTCAACCCAGCAGTCCTATTACTGGGTATATACCCAAAGGAATAAAATCATTCTATCATAAACACACATGCATGGGGATGTTTACTGAATCACTATTCACAATAGCAAAGAGAATCAACCTAAATGCCCATCAATGGTAGACTGGATAAAGAAAATGTGGTACTTATACACCATGGAATACTATGCAGCCATAAAAAAGAATGAGATCATGTCCTCTGCAGGAACATGGATGGAGCTGGAGGTCATTATCCTTAGCAAACTAATGCAGGAACAGAAAACCAAATACTGCGTGTTCTCACTTATTAGTGGGAGCTAAATGATGAGAACACATGGACACAAAGAGGGGAACAACACATACTGGAATCTGCTTGAGGGTGGAGAGTGAGAGGAGGGAGAGGATCAGAAAAAATGACTATTGGATACTAGGCTTAATACCTGAGTGATGAAATAACCTGTAGAACAAACCCTTGTGATGTGAATTTACCTACATAACAAACCTGCTTGGCTGGGCGCAGTGGCTCACGCCTGTAATCCCAGCACTTTGGGAGGCCGAGGGGGTGGATCACGAGGTCAGGAGATCGAGACCATCCTGAGTAACACAGTGACACCCCATCTCTACTAAAATACAAAATACAAAAAATTAGCTGGGCATGGTGGTGGTTGCCTGCAGTCCCAGCTACTCGGGAGGCTGAGGCAGGAGAATGGCATGAACCCAGGAGGTGGAGCTTGCAGTGAGCCGAGATTGTGCCACTGCACTCCAGCCTGGGGGACAGAGCGAGACTCCGTCTCAAAAAAAAAAAAAAAACCTGCTCATGCACTCCTGAATCTAAAATTAAAAAAAATAAAAATTAAAAATTAAGAACCATTTGGAAAATGGTTCTAAAACTTCTCCTTTTCAAGGCTGTCTCTGAAGATGGAACTACACAGACTTTGTCCAAAACTCTCCACGACTGTCAGCTGCTGATACTGTTACCATTACCAATATCATTCCCATTTTGCAAATGAGAAAACAGAGAGTCAGTGAATTAAAGCGGCTTTCCCAAGATGACAGAGAAGACAGGTCAGCATTTCCTGAGCTATGTTCTTGTCATAAGTGGTCACGTGCCCCAAAGGAGTTCTGTGGTCAAGTCAGTTCTGGAAACGCTGTCTGCTGGGAGCATCTCAGGGCACAGAACTATAGCAAAGACTTCAGGTCCTGTTTGTGTTTTTAATCTTATCTTCGTTTAATTTAGAGTTTCTAAATGTATTCGTCTACGGAGTCCTTTTATTCCCCCTAGGAAACAATATCTCAGGATTCAGTTTGGAAAGTGCTTGTTCAGATAGTTTGGCTTTTCTTCAGGGATAATGCCAAACCTTCCATGACACACTCTATGGAATTCCAATTGACTTGGTCTTCTGCAGAATCGCTTTTCCTAAGCTGTCCTGTGCACCACGTTCCTTGTTCTGTATAAGCAGCTGCCTTACAAAGCCAGTGCCTGCACTGGTTGCAGGGAAGCTGTTGAGAGCATTATTCATAGTGTCAGTGAAGGCTCATCGAGAGATTTCAGTGAGAACTAAGTGCCGGGAAAAGGTGTGCTGTCTCGGAGGAAACCTTATATTTTCTTATTCCAGTATAAGAGCTGCAGGTGGCTTTTCATTCGGGTTACCAACAAGCTCAGACCCCCTGTGTATGACCCTTAAGAACCAAGGGCAGTCTGTATTTCTCTCCATCCTCGACCTCTGATTTCAACTTGTACTTTCCCAGGTCCTTAATTTTAAATCTTTAGGCTACTTGGTCAGTGTATTTCCGTGAGTAGGTTCATCTTCTATGGGAATGAAGTGAGAAATTTTCAAATAACTTTTGGGCAATCTGAAGTTCTCCTATAGAGGTGAATCGAGAGGGATTCAGGAACTCAAAATTTGGAGTGGATGGACTAGAAGCTATGGTCTCAGCAGGAGATGTGCCTGTGGGAGTGAGCTGCCGGAGGGCGGCATCTCCCACTGAACCTGGAGACGGAGTCTTGTTCTTGTGGCCCAGGCTGGAGTGCAATGGCATGATCTCGGCTCACTGCAACCTTTGCCTCCCGGATTCAAGCGATTCTCCTGCCTCAGTCTCCCGAGTAGCTGGGATTACAGGTTCCTGCCACCATGCCCGGCTAATTTTTGTATTTTTAGTAGAGATGGGATATCACCATGTTGGCCGGGTTGGTCTCGAACTCCTGACCTCAGGTGATCCACCCGCCTCGGCCTCTCAAAGTGCTGGGATTACAGGTATGAGCCACCTTGCTGGGCCCTCCTGCTGCGTCTTTCTTTACAACAGCTAAGGGCAAGGGCCTGAGGACCTCTGGGAGGCTGAGGGGAGGGGACCTGAGGATTTCTGGGAGTCTCTGAGACCCTATTCTGGCAGACAGGGGTTTTTGAGGCCAAAACTCTTTTTACGATAATATTAAAATGTTATTTGCCTTTTTTTGCTCTTATTGTTTCACGAGTACACAGTGGCATTTTCCAGAGAGGAGTTTTCATGACACATGCTGTCACAACAGAATGAACGCAGGAGTGGACCTGAGCGCCTGCCTGTCCTCTGTTAAACCAGACGTTAAAGGGGTTTGCAAGTAATGCCACTCTTCTCACAAAACACTTTTGAAACTTTTTTTCATAAAAAATGCTATTTCTGTTAACATACTTTTTATCATTGTTTAAAAATGAATGAATTAAACAAATATTTTTAAATTTTCTGTTTTGATTTCTATGATGGCAATTATCAATAGATACAATCCCATAAAGAAAAGCTCTCTGGGAGTCCTCGATAAACTGTAGGCATGTAAAGGCGAAATGATGAGAATTGGTACTTCCAGAACACTCTTGCTTACAAATGCCCTCCTTTGGGCTATAAAATAATTCTGTTCAAACATGCTTTAAAATGTAGACTAACAATTTGCTTTAGGGAACTCCTTTTTCCTAGTTGTGTATATTTCATGAGTTTCACTTTCTTTCTTTTTTTTTTTTTTTTTGAGGCTGGCCTTGAACTCCCAACCTCAGGTGATCCACCCACCTCGGCCTCCCAAAGTGCTGGGATTACAGGTGTGAGTCACTGTGCCCGGCCCCAGTTTCTCTTTTTAACAAAGTGTGGGTCTCCTGCTCAAGCCTTCAGCAAGCCACAGTATCTCACTAGAATTTAATAAGGCTGTTTTGCATGACTAATGGATTCAATAGTGGGTTCCTGCTACTGCTTTCTAGACTGGGGCTAAAAAGAGTTTTGCTGCTAATGCAGCGGTTCTCAAAGTATGGAACCCGAACCAGCCGCGTCACTTGGGAACTTGCTGAAAATGTAAATTCCTGGGTTCTCAT
>NC_045449.1:8718337-8720734 GCF_002776525.5 Piliocolobus tephrosceles
TCAGACACTCACTGGAGCATCTGCAGCAGCCGCTCCCCATACTGCAGCCGGAAGTACTCGGCCAGATCTTCCTCTTCCATGATACCCAGACTCATGGTGGCAGTGACCTCACGGCCCAGGCAGCTGACTCTTCACAGTGAAATGGTGGGTAGCAGAGCCACAGGTGGCTCAGGGGTGGTGGCTGCGCTCTTGCTTCTCCCTTCGGCCTTCAGGGTCCCACAGATGATAGCGTTCGAGACTCCACAGAAGGTGGCTGGAGACAGGATGGGCGGCTCAGGACGATGCGCTGGGGCACTGATGGGAGATGTGGTTACCTAGCAACAGGCTGCCTGGTTCTGCGGCCCACAAGCCCAGGCGCTGCCCTCTACCCCCTACCCCCATTGGTCCTCCCCTTGCTGGGGTCATGCTCTTGCTCCTGCCCTTAGCCCTCAGGAACTCTGGGAAGGCGTTAGGCCTGCTTAGATGCTGGTTGCCATGGAGCCCAGAGCCAGGAGGCAGCTTTGGGTGAGTGTGGCTGAGAAGGGGCATTGGGTAGAGGAGGGGTCTTGTGCAGGCGCCCTGCTCCTGGGGCCTCCCCGGGGTTCAGGTGTGGGTGAGGGTGAGGGAGGGGGCCGGGCCTTGGTCGGATCGCGGTGAAGAAGAGCAGAGAAAGAAAGGAGGCACTTAGCGGCAGCAGGGGTGGAGTCGCGAGGAGGCCGGAGGTTAGAAACCAGGCGGCGGCAGGCCCAGCACGCGGTGGTGGGGGGCGGGGTAAGGGGGGACGGGCGGCTGGTGCGCTGGGACAGGCACAGGAGGAGGGCCCAGTCCAGGCCCCTCGGAGGAAGAGACTCGGGGCCTGCGCCAGTTTTTTGTTGTTGTTGTTGTTGTTTTTGTTTGTGTTTTTTGTTTTTTTGTTTTTTTTTCTGAGACAGAGTCTCGCTCTGTCGCCCAGGCTAGAGTGCAATGGCGGGATCTCAGCCCACTGCAACCTCTGCCTCCCGGGTTCAAGTGATTCTCTTGCCTCAGCCTCCCGACTAGCTAGGACTACAGGCGCCCGCCACAACGCCCGGCTAACTTTTGTATTTTTAGTAGAGATGGGGTTTCGCCATGTTAGCCAGGCTGGTCTCGAACTCCTGCCCTCAGGTGATGCGCCCGCCTTGGCCTCTCAAAGTGCTGGGATTACAGGCGTGAGCCACCGCGCCCGGCCCTGCGCGTTTTGGTTTGCAGAAACTTTAAACAGGAAGAAATGCCAAAACACGGTAACAGAAATGACCCTATTTAAAATGTTGACTCCGTGGTGGCTGCCTTCCTTGATCCCGTCAGGCTGCATGAACTCATCTGGCCGGAGGTCGGACGTCTTCGCGTGGGACGGCGGGTGTGCAGCGGACGCCCTGGGGTCTCTGGCTGGACTCTGGCCGTGACCTTGAGCATGCTCCACGGGGCGCAGGCTCCCTGTGCTCTCTGCCTCCCTCCCTACCACCCCGGCCACGCCGCCCGTTCCGCTCCTCTCTGTCTGGGAGGGGGGAGCTGGGTGGGGTGCGTGGGCTGCGGTGGGCTAGGGGTCTCCGGCGGGGACGCGTCCCGAGCGCGGCCAGCCCGCCCCGCCGCATTGCCGGTCATCTGGCGCCCCCTGCTGGCTATGCGCCGCCCCCTCCATCCCCGCCCAGGAGGAAGAGGAGACGTGGTGGGGGGGCGCGGCCCACCCCAGCCCTGCTTTCCTCCCACGCTCCGCTGGAACCTCCCATCCAGAGCGGGCCATCACACACACCTGTCGCTTCCAGCCAGCCTAGTGGGCTCAGCAGAGAAAGCAAGACAGCCCCCACTCCACGATGCAAGCTCCTGGGAGGGGCACGTTTCCTTGTTTATCCAGAGAGGCTGGCACAGTCAATCTGGGATTCCCCTCCCTTTCTCTGAGGTCGTAGCTCAGCCTGGGGGCTGTGCAACATCAGCCCTTGAGGAGGAAGCCATCTGTTTCTGGAATCACCGGTCCCCCCAGTATATGAGGCATATCCCTGATTGTCCGTGAAATCCGGTGGTCTAGGGCCAGGTTGGTCCATAGAGGTAGCTGTAAGACATCCTCTGCTCCTGCCCAGGGATCTCCTCGTATCTGGAAGCTCTTTCTGCTGCTTGATTTGGTGCCTATCATGGGAATTTTCGTGGTCTTGATCCTTGCACACCACCATCCCTCTCTGGAGTCTCACTGCCCTCCTAGGAGCCTTGAGCAAGACGCAGGGCTGTCTGGGATATACAGAGGTCTCTCCTATCCCCATTTTTTCCCTTCCCTTTCCTTCCCTTCCCCTCCCCTTCCCCTCCCCTCCCCTTCCCCCCCCTTCCCCTCCCCTCCCCTTCCCCTCCCCTTCCCTTCCCTTCCCCTCCCTTCTCCTTCCCTTCCCTTTCCCTTCCTCTCCCCTTCCCCCC